>NC_079525.1:3454687-3771250 GCF_003711565.1 Takifugu flavidus
AGGAGGTGAAGGCAGAGGGTGCAGGGAAGGCAAGGCAGAGCGCTGCTGGGGATTCAGAGGACGGTTGGAGGGGGGAGGAAACTTTTCAGTCATTTCTTGCACAGCCCTGATATGAAAAATGCATGGAACATCAGTCAGGAACAAATTTATTTGCATGGCTCAGAGGAGTCGCTGAGCCCAGGATGCTCCAGAAACACAATGCAGCTGAAGGCAGCGTAGCGTAGCGCGACCGATGGAGGATGTGGAAAAGAAAAGGTCCGTTCGAGCCGGTGCCGACGTCTCAATCAACATCCCAATAACCACAGACAGCCAATAAACACTGAGCCGACCTTCCTGGCTGTGACCTGTAACACGCCGGTGAACCCGAGACCGCTTCATTACCATCAAATCCAATAATTCCTCTTTTAATGCGATGATGGAATGCAGGAATTCATTTTAATCTTCAGGCGAGCGAGCGATAATTACATTTTCGGCATCAATTCTTTAACGATGGCAGGTTTGGGTGCTGCTCCATTATTCGCTGTAACACACAGATATCCGTATCCCAGAGAGGCCCGGTCACTATTTACGCTCCCTCGAGCGATAGGAAGTGGATTTGCCATCCGCTGAAGTTCCTGCAGGGTCATAATTAAAGACTGAATGAAAGGGTGACCCGCCTTCATATCATGTCAGCTACGATGACTTCAGCCTCCTTCAACCTGCAGCGACAGAACAGGAACAAGAGCTGCTGAGATTTAAACCATCAGGCCTTAATTGAAGTGTAGGGAGCGCCGGCTCACACGGCCAAGTACTCTGATATCCCCAGATCAAGGAGATCACAGTCAATTAGGATCTCTCAGGCTATGACAGCCGATGATAATTGGCTCTCAGTTTCCAGTCAAGCTGAGAGCCAATTAGGCTTCCTACACTCGCTAATTAGGGTTATCATTAGTTAAGACATTTGGTTTCACACAAGCTATTTTAACACTGCGTTTGGTGCTCAATTAAGAGGGAACGTAAACACACGTGCACCTTCCCTTAGTGGGGACAAACGTCGGGATTTTTAGAGAGATTGTTCTTTAACTTTAAAGGAAAAAGCTGCCGGGGTTTGAGAAGAAGGTGGATCTTGTCGTTATGGAGGCTGAATGAACAGACGTCATAACATTTGGTTTAATGATCTTTTAAATAAACAAGTCTGTTGAGTCTGACGAGTCTATTAGTTCTAAATCAATGACTTGAACAACTGCTCTGGTCCTCACATCATCACTCTGCTCTTCATCAAGTAGGAATCTAACATTTCTGAGGCAGAGCCATTAAATATGCTGGAAAAATAAATTAGGTTGATCACTGCTTGCTAAATATTGAAAGCCATTAATGAACGGAGACTAATGTAGATGCAAATAGGACATATTAAACAGTCATGGCAACGTACTGGTTCATCCAGGAAACATGCATTTATCCTCCTCTGATATCAGGACACTCAGACTGACTCCCAGCGCAGGAAGTTGCTGACCTCTGACCTCCACTAATGATCCGCCAATCACACCGTGGATCAGTTCAGAAGAATAACGTCCAGATGAAAGCGCTGAGTCTGAATAAGGCTTGATGGATGTCACCTATAAGTTGAGTTATTGCTTCTAACTAAAAGCAAAAATTGCACATCTATGTTCCTGGGCGGATCAGAGCTAAAGCCTTGTTATGTACATTCAAAACTACTCGCAGGGATCCAGCACCAATCAGGCCTTTAGCCCTTAAATGTCTGCTAAGCGACAACAATGAGGAATCAAAGACTCTGGACATAAAGAGAAGCCATTAAGCCGACACTGCTGCACCAATCATTATCAGCCAAATCCCAGGGACAGGCCTCATCACAGGGGTAAAATACAGAGCAGATAAGACACAAGCTAATGATGAGCTTTCTTTTCTTTCTTTCTTTCTTTCAACACCCCGAATCAAAAGCAACAAATGGACAAAAAAAATGCCTGAAGAGGCATCACAGGGAGATGATGAAGGCTAATCATCAGGGTTAAAAGCTGGCTGAAAGGGGGAAAAAAGCCAATCACTTTCCCGATTGGACAGAAAGCTGGTATGAGGATTAGATTTTTCTCAGGGTCAAACGCAGGAGAGACCCGTCCGCAGGCTTCCTGAGGAATCCAAACAGCTGCTTCCAAACACACACAAACACAGGACGGCTGGAGACACACTCTTTAGCTTACAAACCTATGACCTTTGCACCGCTGGCAAAGTCACGCAACAGCAGGTCGTTTTGAATGATTCCAAAAATTAGTAGCGCAAACCTCTGTGGAGCTGGTTTGTGATTTCTCCATGATGGGAGACTGCAGAAGGAGAAAAGTACCGGATTGTGTGTGTGCTGACCATGAAATCGGCCAATAATTCCTGCCCGCCTGACCTTTGGAACAAGACAACGCCGTTTGCTTTTGCCGCACGTCCGCAGTGTACAAAATTGATTTTTAAAACAGCAGGTTGAATGTGAGCAAAGTTTCCCAATCAGCACAACAATGCTGCTCTTTCAGAGAATGCACCAGTGATTTACTCACTGATGATATTGTCCGTGGGTTTAGTTCAATGGAGCCACTGAACTGGATTTCTATGTCCTTCTCACCCTCCTGACTTAGGATGGGGGGGTTCAGCACAATCGTGAGGAGCCTCCACTTCCTGCTGCACTTCAAACTACACCAACGAACTCCATAATTGATGAGGCGCATGTATGAGGCGACGCTTCCCTCAGAGAAGTTGCCGTTTTGCTGCAAACATTTCCAGTATAACTATGATGAAGCTATTGCTCTCAACCGTTTTCCTCATATCATTTTTCTCCCAATCTTAAATCAAACGTAATAAACACTGAAAGAAACGTTATCAGTTGCACGTCTGTCTCTGTGACTTAAATCAGTGCGAATGAAAAGTATCGGCACTGTCTAAATGTCTCGGCTTCAAACAACTGCGCTATGAAAGCTGTGAGGGCTCAAAGCTTCCAACATGAAAACATGAATGCTAACATCACCCCAAAGCCAGATGGCATTTAGAAAGTCGGTTGTTGACATTTCATGGTCTCGTACAAAGTTGAAAAGCTGCTTTCATGTGAAATCTCCCAGTTTCTTCCTTAATATTCCCAACTAAACGAAAATGGGTGATTTACCGGTTTCTCGCTTCACTTCTTGAGGGATACGTGTAGATTATATCTGCGCGAGCGACTGCTAGCCTGTTCCACGTTTCTCCTTGCTGTTTGCCAGCAGAGCAGAAGGAAGATGGGATGAAAGTGGAAAGAGGAGGAAGGAAAAGCTGCTGGAAGGCATTATTTTAAAAAGATTCTGAGGTGTGAGAGAGAACCAGCCAAGTGTCACCGTCACGTCCACAATTCTTCACTCCAGCAATGAGTTTCTCAGCCTGCATGTGCACGGTTCTGCCATTTACAGCTATTGGGGTATCTTTACATCTCCTTTACCATCACTAATAATAGTTTTACTACTGTTACTATGTTTATTGACCTGCTGCTGGTTATAAACTATTTACTGCAGCGCTGCAATCAATTCTTCAAAACCGCGACGATGTGACGCAAACGGCAAAGAACAAAATGCTTTTAGGCAGTTAGAGAAGATCCGCAATAAAGACAGCAACAGATGGCCTCAGGTGTGAGGCGGTTATGGTCACCCAGAGAGCAACAGCCACCCACACACACACACACACACACCTGAAGCGTTTGCTTTGCTGGTCTCATCTCAGGTCAAGTGCACAAAAGGTCACGTGTAAGTAACAGAGTGAAGTTGTTGTTTTTTAACGTGACACAGAGGTGAAGGTAGTATAAAGGTCCTGGAGCCAAGAAGACAGAACAGAGAACCGGCTGAGCTGTTTTTACTCTTTTGTTTGTCTAATAATCAGAATTAGAATTATGTTGTGTTTAGTTGCCAATAAAAAAAAGTTCACTGAACAGAATTATGATCCGAATTCAATTTAAGGGTGGAAATGTGTTAAAACATGAGGGATTGAACTCCAATCCAAAGCTTGGCGGCATCAGCTTAGGCTTAATTAAGAATGGCTGGCTCTTCAAAAGTAACCATTAAAAATCTGCATGTAATTAGCGGGCGAGTGAGCTGCATTCCTAATCTGAGGGCCCGCAGGGCTTCCAGCACCCGTGGAAAAGACTGCATCTGAATCCAGATTCAGCGCTGCACATTGGAGGAGGATGAAGAGGACGCGTTTGCCGGTTCTGCGATATATGAAGAAACATGAGTGTGATGGAGACGTTTGAATTTGTTGTTATTCTGCTCTGTTCCTCTTGGGTACCACATTGTTCCTGGGGAAAACCATCCATGCTGGGAAAACTATAACAATTGAGCAATTTGAGCCTTTTAAGGTAGCTTTTTACACCATCCAACTGCAAACCAACATCTGCAAATAATTCTCCTTTCACTTCTCCCCCATCGACCAGCTTTGTGACGGCTGAGGCGTGTGTGAGTGCTTCCAAACCCTCGACGCTTCGTCTCGACAGCCGAATCCATGAATTCCCCTCAGCAACAACAGAAAGTGTTTCATTAGTCTGATCACTTGTGTGGCCTTTAAAACACCTTAAAGCGAGCGGGCAGCTTTGAGAAGGCCAGATTGGGGTCAAGTCATTGCCTAATGGTGTGCAGCTAATCCACCAGGCATATCCAAACAGAGCCAAAAATGTCCGTTTTCCACCTGTAAGCACAGAGGAAGGTTGGCCCGTCTGGTACGCTTCACTCAAATATGCAGACTAACGTTGTCGCCGCGGAGACGTCGCTGTCAGGCCCGTTTACGTCACTTTACAGTCCCCGCTGGGCTTGAAGGCACCACCGGAAAATCGTCCCCGTTGGTTTCTGCAGATCACATGCGACAGCAGTCGGGCTGCATGTTGCGCAAACTCAGGTTCAGACGTGCGACGTCACTGTGAACGTGGATGAGTTTAAACACGGCCTATTGATTTTTCAAAATGCTGGGATCTAAAAAAAAAAAACAACACTGCCTAAGCAGGACAAGGGTCGCAGCTCTTCCAAGAGCAGCTTAGAAAAGCTCTCCGAGCAAAAGTATTTTTTACTGATTGTTAGAGCACCATTGGGCGCACACGTCAAGTTTCTCTCTCCCATTTACAATGACCCTCCCTCAGATTTGGTGGTTGCGGATGGAGTGGAGATGTTATCAAAGCTCTGGGCAGGTCGATGCTGCACTCACCTCATGCGGGAGACTGATGCAGACCATAAATAGACGTCCTGTGGTCCAGAAGGAGAGTCGGCTCAAACAGCAGACGGGGATATTTTTAAGCTCCAAAAGTGTGGATGATGATCCGAGAGACTTGAGTTGATTTGAAACTGTGTCCCTGAGCAGTCGCAGCTCGTGCCAGTCGTGTCCAACCCCCCCGATCTTTAACAAAAGTGTTATCAAATTAAAAATGCAGCTCTGATTTGCAAACCAGCTCCATGAATAAAGGTCACATGTTCAAACATTCTGCATCTCCACCCAAGTTCAGCAGAATAAATAATCTCAGGGATTCTCCTCATATCTGAATAAAGAGCCCGTTCTTTCCTCCTGCGCGGGTTTGACTCCTTCACACGTCTCCGGCAAATATTGTAAATACATCAAAGCATCAGAATAAAGCGCGAGCTGGACTGTTTGTCGGCCTTCTTTTATTTTATATTGATTAAAGGCAGGTCCAGTGTGATACTTTGATCCCACAGACTGTTGCAGTTTCTGCCTGCGCAATCTGATTCTGGATGTATCTGCCGTCTCCACGACGACAGTTATTTGTGCGTCGTCTCAACAATAACTGCAAATGCAATTAAAGCCGCTGCGTTCGGTGCAGTTTGATTACTCCACGTTAACTCCTGTGGTCCCCCGTCGCCGCGGCTCCTGCTGCGTCCTGATCATGTCTCACAGCTCAGTAATGTCACCTCAGCGTTGGGGGGCCTGTTACACCGAAGCTCAAATCGGATTCTGTTTACTCACCAGGGAAAAAAATATAATGGAATTCAAAATAAAAGGTGTAAGGCGCTATAAAAAATTGGATTGTTCACTCATCTCTGAATCTCCGGGTAGCATCGGGTGTACACTGTTAACCACCCCTGCCCTCTCGCCGATAGCCCCCCCCAGATTTGCCCAATAAATTCGATATGAGCTCCACTTTCGCTCAACATCCAAACCCCCGCCCTCTCTTTGGGCGAGACAGTCTTTATTGGCCAAGTTATTCGTCTTATTGGAGCGCAGAAAGCGCAGCATTTGCATTATTACTCATCAGGGCGCAGCAGGAAGACAATATGCACCCCGACTGCACACTGTTGCCCCCCCAAGCCGCATTTCCGGCGTGGATCATTGCCTGCTGGCAGCAATCCTGCCTGTTATTACCCTTCTCCATCAAGAATTGAGACAACCAGGTCACAACCAGGTCACCTGACTATCACGTTCCCCGGCTCCAAACGCCCGGACAGGAAGTGCACGGCTCAGGAGCAAATGTCACCCTCTATTCAAGTCGTTTAACCGAGGATGGACAGCGGATACTTTGGGCACAGGGTGCTCAAAATCAATGCAATGGGAGGATTCAGTACTTTCAGTACTTACCCAAGAAGAACCTGCCGGCCCACTTATTGGGTTTGAGAACCAAGACAAACAAAGAGAGGGTTTTTAATTAAAATGCAGTGATTTGTGCACTGCAGGAAGGAGTTTTCATTTCCTTGGTGGCCCTTTAAGCTACAAGGGCCACCACAAAGATGGGCACGTGCTGGTGGAGGCCGTATGTTCCAGAGGATGGACACACTTGTGCAATCACTTGAGGTCAGTGTGACTGTCATTACAAGTAGGATTTGGAGCGATGAGCTTGGCTGACATGCAACAAATGTCTAGACACATTTAAAAATGCCAGCAAACCTCTAGTCTGAATATTGTGGCGTAAATGTGTGCAGAATAATTGCATTAGATATTTAAAAGTTGGCCGAGGAATAGATAAGGCAAGGTTTAAATTCCGATATCAGTCGTCCTTGTACCTCAGACTCAGGTAACAGCTGGCATTACATTGCATCAGGCACAGAATAGTGTGTGTGTGTGTGTGTGTGTGGGTGGGGGGGGGTTCTTCTACCTGCTCTGAATGTAAAATCTGACCCAGCGAGAGCAGGAAGATGGCTATCGCACAGGAAGTCTCATTTTGGTGCAGGACACGAGGAACTGTCATCAAATATCACAATCCACTTATTCATTATTGCCTCCCAGAGGGCAGATGGGCCGTAAATCCCAGAGAACAGGAGAGGACACTCAGCAAAGTAGGATTAGGGCACAAAGGGGGGTTTCTTCAGCCGGCAGTTCGAGCTTCCTCAGTGAACAATATTCTGTGTTGTTGGAGCCACATGGGGCCACGCTTGTGGGATACACCAAAACTGATTAAGTTCTGAAAAATGGATTTTGATGTATTTTTTCATTTTAGTTTGTTTCTCTCCCGTCTGGTGTTTCAGCTGTGCGACCTCCTGGTTTACTGCTGCCTGATCATCCTGAAGTCCCTCTCCTGTGACTCCTCCCCCCGCACTGACCCCTCCCCCAGCACGGACTCCTTCCCCAGCGCTGACTCCTCCCTGTACTGGCTCCTCCCCCATCACTGACCCCTCCCTCAGCACTGACTCCTCCCCCACTCAGGTTGGATTCTGCTCTTCTGTTTGTGCTTTTATTTTGTATGTTTCAAGCCACCCATCTAATAGTTCTAAAACTGGTCTGGAACTAATGAAATCAAGAACTTTGGGGCCTAACAATTTTAAAAATAGCTCAATATGAAGAACACAATTTTAATTTTGAGGAAAAAGTCTGAAATGGCCACTGCACAACACCTGCCTCTAAAAATGAAAGCATAATGAAAACCACGATGGTTGCTATTTGAGCCTGTAGAGATGAAAGGCCCAATAAAACAATCACATAGCATATAACACAATAAAAAAAAGCAAAGATTATTATAATAATAAAACCAATAATGGGATAAAAAGATCCACAGCAAAGCGGTTCCTGCCCCGGGCGCTAATGGTAGCTCATGGTTTTATATTAGACTTAATCTGTCAATTAATAATGGATGAGTCTCCGTATAACATAAAAATAAACCAGATTTTCATTTGCAAGTCTCCTTAAAATGAATAAATCAGGTGTGCTCATGGTACCTTGCTCAAGGGAACCGAACCCCCCACTGCTCACGTAGGGCACTGCAGTGAGCTGACAACTCTCGCAGGGGTGTATTTTTGCAGGGCTCCAGCTGTGATCGGCTCCAGCAAGCTTCCTGTGACCCCGAAAGGGATAAAACGATCACGAAAATGAAATAAAAGGAGGCGTGCACCTCCTGCACTGGTGCAGGATGTGTCCACAGGAACACTTCTGAGTGGAAACGACCGTTCTTCAAGTGAGCATTTGCATAATTAAAACACAGACAGTAGAACCATCTTTTTGGACCTTATTTGGTCCCTGCTGGTCACAGAAAACCACATTATTTTACTCCCTTACAGAGAATATGAAGAGTTAAAGCCAAAGATTGCTCCCACTAACACACCATTGATCGTCCCGAGCCCCTTCCTGCCTGATAGCGTGCATGTTTCCATTCGGGTCTCGTCAACATTTAGTCGATAACTCCCCGGTTCCTCTTTGTCAGGAGCTCTCTGTGCTCCTTCAATTAGTTCCGAGAGCGCCGGCTGTCACATGCAGTGAATCCCGACACGTGTGAAGGGTGCTAGCGCCGTTCCTTGGCTTATCACGTTAGAGCCTTGAAACAAGCTGGGGCTAATAACAACCTGTTGTTTAATTTAAATTATTTTGAAGACTTGAACGTAATATTAACACACCCCTCCCCTCCTCCCTTTAACCCAGAGCACCCGCAAAACGCTCCTCCCAATTAAACCCGTTTGCTTAGTAAACAGATCTCAGCGCAGCAAAACCAAAGAGCACCTTCTCAGCTCATCGATATGCAAACCGACCTCCGCTCCTGTAATTGTAAACACCAACTGAGAGGGTCGCAGCACTCCCGATCCACCCCTGAAGGCCCTGCCGTGCAGCCATTTTGTTCATCTGTGATATGCGAATCATCCGTCTGGAGTTCAAAATGCAAAAATCTGAATTTTTGAATCGGTTTAAAGCTCAGCTCGCTCAGGAACCACTGCCAACAAAACGCTGCCAGGAATGTGCCTAAAAAAGGTGCCAGCAGCAACTAAATTTCCAACCTGAGCTGTGGTGATGTGCAGAAAACACAAGTCCTGAACGCGGCGCCGCTGTGGTTCCAAACCCTGCAGGCTGCAGATAATGTGAGCGGAGTCACATGACGGCTGGACAGAGGCACATTTCTACCTCCTGCAATAGTTTAACTATATAATTAACATTTAACTACAATCAAGACAACATATCTTAAGTTTCTTTAATGCATACGAGTTAGCACAGTGTGTATGCTAGTTAGCACAGTGTGTATGCTAGTTAGCACAGTGTTTCTGCTAGTTAGCACAGTCAAAACATTCGCCTCTTCTGGGTTCTGCAGCAGCCAAATCCACTGTTGACAGTTGACAGCTCTAACGCATCTCCAACTCTGGTCCACACAGAAAGAAAATGATGAGGTTGAGCTTTATTTGGGAGCCCTGGGGATGCCGGAGAACAGATGGGAAGCTCTGTCACCTTAATGAGGATGCGACAGAACAAAAGAAGTCATGTGGGACCGCGTGTCACGCTGGCCCATGAACCTCGGCACTGGCTTTGACTTGGCTCAGAAGGAGCATCCAGTTTTCCCGAAACATGACCCCGGCTCCTCCACGTGGAGCAGATTCAGCTGTAAATGTGTGTGTGTCGGTTATAAACCACGCTCTAAACGTGCAACACTCTCGTGCTCGTGTCTGCAGGCAGGTATCAAACAGCACGGGTGTTTACTCAGCTGCTATTGTCGAGGCTGCTGCGGAGTAATGAAGAGTTAGCGTGCTGTGAACAGATTGCAGATTTTTCTTCCTGCACCCGCTGATTTCAGTTTCCGCTTCATTGACTCATGAAGGGGCAGCCTGGTTCCTCGTGGCGCTCTGCCAGCAGCGCGTCCCGATTGGACGGCGAGGTGGCGCGCGAGGAAATCCGAGTACAATTACGCACATGACTAAATGCATTTTGACAGAAGCGGTTGCTGTGGCAACTTACAAGTCGCATCAACTTTTTCACACCGTCCCCCCAGCTGACCATAACCGTCCATGTCACTTCCTGTTGGTGAGCCTCCTCCCCCCCCCATCCAGCCTGTCCCAGAGGCAGGAATACACTGTGGACAGGATAATAAACATCACCGTGGCTACTGGGACAAATACAGTCATTCTGTTCAAGGATGTCCTGAGGCTGAAAGGTTTAAGCTCAACGTGGCGTCTTGTGATCCTCGTTGGCGGCGGGATGCTGAGTGGGTTCGATTGAACCTTCAACAACTCTTAAACCGGCTCTTTCAAAGCCAACAGCTCGGTACCTTTCAAGCGTGATTCCGGGTTCTGTCACAAGAGTCCCTTTAAACGGGGCGCATGTGTCAGCACTGCACACCAGCGTGGCTCTAAAAAAATGAATCAGGAATCAACGCAGCTGCCTCTGGCTGCCGTGGAAACCTGTCAGCAACACAGTGACGCGCCCAGCTCTCCACACCGAGGAGGAAACGGCCATTATGCTCGCTGGAGGGGCTTTGATGCCGACTGGCAACGCCTAAAACCGGACAACTTTGCCGTATCGGTCGACAGCTTTTCTGCCGACGGTGCAGAAACCTCCCGGTGGTGTTCAGCTACAGGGGACGTGCACCAACTGTGCCCCCGACAGTGACGTGAGCAGACCTCCTCCCGGTCCGGTCCGCCCCTCCAGAGGGTTTTATAACTCGTTCCACAACATCTGGGTAGTTTCTGCTCCAGCTATTCAGTGGAAACATCTAAAAGCCGCTTTGATTTCAGGCACCACGGAAACCTAAAGTTCTCTGCAGCCAAGCGCTCGGAGAACGTTGGGCCTTTAATCACGAAGGGTGGATTTGTTTGGCAATATCAAATAATTGATGCGTTAGAATATTGCAAGTGGGTCTCAAATCCTTCGCCTCATCAGGCCTGCGTGGCGAATAATACACCTTTCACGCTTTCAAACTAAATTCTTAGATGCTCCAAACTCTATTAAAACATAATTACATTTCCTTTAACTCCAGGCTTCATGTTAAAGATTAATTTCATGGTATAATTTACATGTTTACCTTGAAACTAACAGGAAACTGAATAAGAGCATCATTATCTCGTGAAATGAAGCCTTCCGTCTTTCATCTTAATTAAAAAAAAAAGGTCTCATTAACCCATTGTGTTGCATTCAAGGACATCTACGGCAGATTATCCCACGTTTCCACGGCGACACCTCAACAACACTCCCAACGCGCACAACCTCAGCTCCAAGGCTGATCTGTTAATCTCCCGCACACGGGAAAACTGTACCCGCAGCAGGTTTGGCAGGATCGGCGTTGGGGAGGTAAACATCAGCCCGGTTTCCTGTTAATATGAAGAGCTTCCAGCATCAACAGAGACGGAGCCAGACCCGAGTGCAGGCAGCCTCCTTTTCTGTTGATAGTCGTTCTTCTTCCTTATTTATTTTTTGACTTTCAGCAGGGGGAAAAGTAGCTACAAATTCGCTGTGCTGTGATCCAAGAGCACGCTTGCTAACATGCTAAACGCTGCTTTTGCCCATCGTCATCCTGCTCAGTAGGTTGGAGACGCGTGTCCAGCAGACGCGTGTCCAGCAGACGCCTGTCCAGCAGACGCGTGTCCAGCAGACGCTCGTACACGCGAGTCAGCCGGCGTTGACCTCGGTCTGGTCCACAGTGCAGAGTCCTGGTACCGAATACATTTGAAGCTACATTTGCGGTGAAGCCGGACAGCAAACGCCACATCTTCTCACTCTTTTTGGAGTGAAAATGGTCACGTGACATGAGAAACTCCCTAATCGGCCCTTTACCGGTGAGGTGAAGCTCCCCGTGTGGATTTGGGCCCAGACAAGGAGAGGCAGCAAGACCACCGCTCAAATTAGGAATAAACGCACCCTTCTGTGGGACTGTTCAGGTACTGAACTTTAATCGTCACTTAATAATCAAAGCATTCTAATTTCACACGGGGAAGCAAATTATTTGACTCTGTGTCGTCCTTCCAAAAAAAAAAAAAAGCCTCACTAGTGTTTTTGCCATAATTGGCGAACACCTGCAGTGAAATTGATTTAACATGCTTTTTTCTCCCCACTGACGTTTAAAAACTGGGATAAAATTTCGGAATTTGTGAGCAGAAGCTCCCACAGGTCAGGGTTTGGGTTTTTTCCTTCGTCCATGTGAGCTAAGAGCATCCAAGAACATCGTTAAGCTTCAATTACAGCTCCCACAACGCGCAGCAGATGGAGAACAGAGGCACTTTTGGAAGGATTTCAATTTGTGAGGGAAAAGAAAAGAGTTCTAATCCCAGATTTCAATTTCCATCTGGATCCAGACGTGTTCGGAGGCCCAATTACAGCTGAAAAGTTCAGCAAACTAAATGTTCACCAGAAAAACCCCATTCAAGTGAAATAACAATAATTAAGCTGATTACTGTGGGTAATCAATCCAAAGGAACCGCTGTTGCCCCTGAACACCACAGCAGACGAGGTTCTGACCCAAATCCAGACCAAACGACCTGTTCAGACTTACCAAGGAGCTCCAGGTGATCCAAGGAATCCAGAGAGCGTTGGCGGGAATGTCCGGAGAACATTAGGACCACTCAATGACCCAGAACTGTCTGGAAGACACAGGTGGGAGGTGACGGGACACAGGTGGGAGGTGACGAGAGAGACACAGGTGGGAGGTGACGGGACACAGGTGGGAGGTGACGGGAGAGACACAGGTGGGAGGTGACGGGACACAGGGGAGGTGAGGGAGGAACAGGTGGGAGGGACGGGAGAGAGAACAGGTGGGAGGGTGACGGGACACAGGTGGGAGGGAAGAGACACAGGTGGGAGAGGGGTGACGAGAGAGAGACACAGGTGGGAGGTGACGGGAGAGACACAGGTGGGAGGTGACGGGACACAGGTGGGAGGTGACGGGAGAGACACAGGTGGGGGGTGACGGGAGAGACACAGGTGGGAGGTGACGGGACACAGGTGGGAGGTGACGAGAGAGACACAGGTGGGAGGTGACGAGAGAGACACAGGTGGGAGGTGACGGGACACAGGTGGGAGGTGACGGGACACAGGTGGGAGGTGACGGGAGAGACACAGGTGGGAGGGACGGGACACAGGTGGGAGGTGACGGGAGAGAACAGGTGGGGGGTGACGGGAGAGACACAGGTGGGAGGTGACGGGACACAGGTGGGAGGTGACGAGAGAGACAGGTGGGAGGTGACGAGAGAGACACAGGTGGGAGGTGACGAGAGAGACACAGGTGGGAAGTGACGAGACACAGGTGGGAGGTGACGGGACACAGGTGGGAGTGACGGGACACAGGTGGGAGGTGACGGGAGAGACGCAGGTGGGAGGTGACGGGACACAGGTGGGAGGTGACGGGACACAGGTGGGAGGTGACGGGAGAGACACAGGTGGGGGGTGACGGGAGAGACGCAGGTGGGAGGTGACGGGACACAGGTGGGAGGTGAGGGAGAGACACAGGTGGGAGGTGACGGGAGAGACACAGGTGGGAGGTGACGAGACACAGGTGAGAGGCCTCATCCAATCAGGCGACAGCCCAGGAGGAGGGAGGAAGAGCAGAGTCGAACAGCCAAATACCAAATAATACAGTAAACAGAGGGGACCTGGTCGGTAGTTTGAGCTGTGGGCAGCAGTGGGTGGGGGGGGGAGGGGAGTTGGGGGGGCTGGATTTCCTGCCCAGGATCAAGTTTATTGAGCTCGAAGCGAAATGTGAACGGATGCACTTTGAGGACGTCATCCATCACACGAGACGGCTGGGAGCTGATCGGAACAGTTGCAAAGCGACGAGTTTTTTTGAGACGCAAACTCATCAAACTCCGTAAAAGATGAGTGAGAAACGATGGGCGGCGCGAGGCTCACACGCTAAACAAGCTCATTTGTCTCCGCTTCGACGAGGTGAGAAACATTAGCCTTGGATGCACAGAACGCTGACTCCTGTAATCAATTGTGTGTGATGGATCAGGACGGAGAGGATGCGGGAACTCTGAAAGAAAACCTGGGAATTACAGTTTTCCCAACAAGCAAATGAAGCAAACATCCGTTATTTGCAGGTAGCATGCGGCTAGTGCGCTAACACAACGCTCCCTATCGGCTGCTCGGTTGTTGACAGGAACCGGCGCTGATCCTGGAGCATCACCTGTTTTCCGGCCCTCCGCGAGGCTAATGCGGAACGCTGAGGAGACGCCGAGACTCCTCCAGGATCCAGCAGCGCAGGTGGAGCGTCGGATGTCACTGCTGCACAGGTCGCGTCTGCATGTTCTGCGAGGTCACAGCCGCTTCGTTATGAAGAACACGCTCATTAGATCCTCCAATATAGTTCAAAGGGTTTTTATCAGGACGGCTAATTACCCACCCTCACATTTCGACTTCTAATCTTCCCCCAATTTGACCTGAGATCAGCAGTTCTGTGCTTAATATTTATTCTTATACAGCACAAACACGGGGACTTGTTTTTTTTGGACAAAACTGTAGCATTAGCACTAGCTGTTAGCTGCCATAATTCAAATAAATGAGCCGTTCATTACGCGGGGACTTATTTCACGTAACTATGACGACTGTAATCCGGATATTCAGTGAAATTCGTCTTCAGCCCACCTGCGAACCACTTCGATATCAGAACCCAGTGAGTCAGATAATCGTCTCCCACGCCGACGGGAAAATTAGGAACCGAAACTTTGGGGAGGAAGCAAATTTCAATGACTCGGCAGAAAGCTTGAGAAAGACAGGACTTGTTTCCAGCTCCCTCACTGACAAACACACAGGAAGCATTGATGTGCTGCTTTGATGTGCTGCTTTGATGTGCTCTTTAATCAGCATCAATTCTCAACGCTCCCGCTGTGTCTTCTTTAGCATCACTGGTCCAGTTATCGGCTCTTCAGGTGAAGCTAACGTGTGATCTGAGCTCTACACAAACACATCCATCCACTAGTGGATCGCACGTGCACCCCGGAGCAGCTCGGAGTCTCCGGTCAACCCAGCGTACATGTTCCTGGAATGGGTTTAGAAAAACTACTCGGAAAGAGCCGGAATCACATCCCACAGCTAATTCCTTCCATAAATATATATCAGTATTACGAGGCAGTAATGATTCTCTGCGTCCTGCAGTGGGATAAATGAAATTACTCCGGGGCCTAAATTGGAGCGCTCGGATGGCTCGTGTGGTTCTTACAGTCAATAAACCCACAGACGTCGATTTAGCGTTGCCGCTCGAGCGTGCCTGACGTGGGCCCCAGGAAAAAAGCCACACGCCTGAAGACAGGAAGCGAAGATGAGGTCAGAGACGGAGGCCGGAATCGAGCCAACCGACTCCCAACGTGAGCCCTCTGGAGCCCAGAGGAGCGGCGAGGGGCAGCACAATCACAGATAGCTATCCGTTCAATTAACGCAGCACAAACCTAACGATTATTCCCACCCCCGACTGCAGGAAGAATCCCTGAACCGTTGGGCAACGTTTATGGGGCGGCCGATAGCATCAGCTTTGAGGTCTAAATTTAGACGAGATGAATATGGCGTTACCCCCAGGCCAATTCCTTGAGATATTAAAATTGAACACCTCATTATGTAATCTGAAGTTAGCACGCGGAGCGCCGGAATTGCGATGCTGCATCCTGGTTGACTCGGTAATCATCTGTTTAGTTAATGGAGCTCTGCAGAGCCGGTAAATGGCGCAAATCCTAATTGGGATTTGACGGCGAATCCTGCTTCCTAAATACAATTAGCGCCTTTTTCCAATAAAGTAATGGTTGTTGCTGCTCCAAATCTCTGCTGTTGACATTGCAGTCGCGCGCAGAGGCTCGCTCCCCCCGGGCCCCAGCAAAATCTGATTAGAGCCGGCTTCCTCGACAGTGACAGTGAGAGAGAGGGAAAGAAGAGGGGTGCTTTTTTGAAAAGACTTTTTTCTTCTCCCTCTGGTCCATCGCCAAAACGTGGCGTCCACAGTATTGTGTCGAGCACAGGGGCCAGGGCGGACTGAGAGAGGAGGTCTGCTTTGATCTAAAGATACACAGAAACTGGGATTTTTATTTTCCCAACTCACAACAGACCAAACATCACTGATTACCGGGTTTTGGGGATTTCTGGGGCAACACTTTCATTAAAGATTAGAGATGTTTTTAATTTGGCTCATTGATCCAAAGACAACAGACGTGTCAGAGTAAAACAGGTTAGCATTAGCGCAGTCGTCTAGGTTAGACTCCAGCCCGGCTCTTTCTTCCTCGGTGTTCTTCCCTGTTCTTCCCTCGCATCTGCAAATATTTCCAAAGATTTCTTGTACAAATGTTGTGTCAGAACCGGAGATTTGACCTCCTGCAGAAACATGGAGGAGCCTCCACAGAAGGGGAACCGGCAGTGATAATATATGTGCGCGGAGTATGCAAGATGGTGTTTATCATGCTAAGATTATTAAATAGAGAAAGCATGTCTGTGCATTTCTGATTCACAGCCAACAAAGGAGTAAAATAAATGTTATAATCCGAAAGTAAAATGGACAGTTCAGAATCTCCAGCAGCGCATTCTCAGTGAAGGTTTTAAACACAAAAATGGAACCGGTAAAGGTCACCTAAAGTATTTTTCTTTATAATTAGAGGATGTTCCATATAAAAACGTCTGGTAGATTTGGCTCTGGGGCTGTAAATGTTCTAATCGCTGTATGAAGGCATTTAATGAAGCAGAACCACGGTGCTGCAGGGCACCTCGGGCCAACAGGAGGTCCAGGCTGAGGTCCAGGAGGCCTCAGAAGGCCTCACAGAACCACCTCTGTGTTGGCCATGATTATTCTGGTCTGTTCTGAATGCTCCCCCAGGCCACGTTACAGCCAACAGATCCTCCCGGGGCGTCAGATGACTGTGACAGGGAGGAACAAATAAATAAATATGTTACACGAATTAGGGTGGTGGATTAATGTTAGTTATTGCAGTTAAAGCAGAAGGAAAGCGGTAGATTTTATGAATCACCTTCAGTGTTTTTAATATAACAGAAACACGTCGTCTGTTGGCTGAGAAGGTCGGCGGCTGAAGCAGAGGAACATTTATCAAGTGTGTGACTTAAACTGAAGCAGCACTGCAGAGAACCTGACTGCAATGACGGGGAGGGGGGGGCAGGACCGAGGTAAGCTCGGGCAACAGCGCCGCCCAGTGGCCACCGGCCGCATAGCACAGGCGGGACCACAGTGACGTGATTTAAAGGTTAAAATTGAATTAAAATGAACCATGAAAGAGACACCTCAGGATTTAAATAGATTTAGCTTTTTTTTTAGTTGATTTGGATATTGTGTCCGATAGATCTCATAGTTTTAAACCACTTTTCTCCAAATAAATGAGTCCAGGTTTTGTATGCACATTTAAATAGTTTAATCACTTCCCTGAATCAGATGCTTGTCAGATCCTTAACCAAGACACAGCTTTCATTCACAAACATGTCAATCAAAGGGCCACGCGTGCACAAGAGGCTGGAATCTTTATTTAGTCCACTTTAAAATGTACAATTTCTGTTGAAATTCATTAAAAAAGATAAAGCATCATCAGCTTTGCAGACCATAACACAACCAGACTGCAGTAAATAAAAGGGTGGAGCAGAATCAAAATGACTTATTAGGCACACGTTTCTCCCGAATGATACATTTTAATCGAATTGACGGCTAAATATGTACAGCGATGATTTGACCGGATGGTGCGACGTGCTCAGGACTTCTGAGTGGACGTTAATAAAGCCCAGACGGACGTGAAGACCTGTGTGGTGCCGACCGTCGGGCAGCCGCTTCCAACAAAACTGCCAGTTGAGTTCAAAATAAATTAAAATTAGAGGAAGGAGACGCGGCGGATATCACTGGTGCTTGTGAAACTAAGCCTTTAACGAGATTTTCAGCAAAGTTCTCCCTTCTGAATAAAGAATAATGAGTTAAATGTGGACGCGAGGCCCACCTAATGAAATAAATCTGCAAAATAAATTAGAAATGGAGAGTTGTATTAGTATGCATCTATAAAGAGTACCTGATTTTCTCTCTAGCCAAAGTTTGATACCATTGCATAACTTATAGAAAAAAACCTGTCACGTTCTTTTAAAAACTCACAGTAATTCGTTCATTGATCACGAGTCCAGACGCCACCAAAGCCGGGCGCAGGATTCTACCCTGCAGAATCCACACCCCCGCGACTCAAACACTGGATATTCCATACAAATAAAAGGACACTTTTCCGGTTTATATACATAACACTTGTGTACAGTCTTTGCACTTCCATAATAACAGGTTGACGCATCTCCACCAACAAAGAAAATGGAAAAGAATCGAATTGTGTTCAGTGGATTAAACCATGAATGGATCCAAAGCTTTAGTGAAGCACTTGGTTAGACGTCAAAACGAACACGTTCAACTGCCGTTGTGTTTAAAAGGAGGAAGAAAAAAGGAATAAAAGTGGAATTCTGTCCTGCTGGGGTGTCAAAGGGAGGAGTTTGGAAGTTGAATCTAATCAGAAGTCAGTTTTAAGCTGCATCACTTCAATAATGAACCTAAAACGGACCTGTGACCAGTGACCAGGACTCCACCTGGTTCTGACTACTAGTGCTGCACTGACTCAGTGTCACCATCGTGTCAACAGTCCAAACCGACGTCAAACAGCATCAGAGTTTGAGCAAAAGTTGTGTCTGGGCCGCGTCGGGACTCCAGCTACTGAAAAACAAAGACAGTGGAACTAAGAGGCAGTGAAAGTTCTACCTTTGTGAGTCGAACCCTAAAGACGAGACCCGCCGATCTACCTGCTTCCATACTGCATACAGCTTATTCCTGGCTCGACCTCCTCCTACACGTGTACACGTAACGCCGTCCTGGCTGGAGCAGCAGCGTAAACTAAAGACGAATGAGTGGCTTTGTATCTCCACTGGCCCCTACGCATTATTAAACTCCACGACTGGGTCGTCCCACCAGACAGAGCTGGCGCATAAAGGCCCGGTGGGCTGGGGGGTGGGAGGTTGGAGGGTGGGCTGGGTTTCGCAACCTCAAGGTCACTTGGATCCTTTGGAAGGGTTGTCCGTCTCTGTGGACTGGCGGCCGTCGTTCCAGGCCTCCCTGGTGCTCTTGAGGGCTTGTGTCCGTTGCTGGTCCACGACCACGTAGTCCACGCGCTCGTCTGATGCCGCCATGCCAGTTCCGTTACTCTTCAACTGAGAGGCAAAACCTCGTTTTAGTTTTGGAGTGGGACACGTCATCGAACTGGACCCATGAATCAGCTCCTACCTTCCGAGGTGGGGTAGACTTGCCGGGGTCCAGGTCCAAATCGAGGTACTCCACCTGCTTGTCGCCCTTTGGCTTCACCATGGGACTACTGCCGCCGTCTGCCGTCATGGGTGCGCCGAGCTTCATGTTCTACGTCAGAGGAAGCTTTCGTTAAAGGGGGGGGGGCACTCAAGCAGTTGCCACAGCTGAGCCCTATAACAGAATAGCACTGCCACAACAGCCGCTTCTGAACTCGACGCCACAAATCTTTAAAGAAAACTATCAAACGTCAACGTTAGAGGGTGTGCGTGAAGACAATTTGTCCACAAAAAAACGCACATTTAAAATTGCAGCTCTGAGCCTAAAAACGCAGCCCTGAATTTCCTAATTTCAGAGCGAAATCATCCAGATGGCTTACATAACGCCGATGAAGGAGCCAGCTGCTCCCCGGTGTCATTACCTTCCTTCTCTGAGTGCTGGTTATGTTCTGATCTGGTATCTCCGACAGGAAATGACAGCTACAGAGCTGCAGGTCTGGTGTTGTGGCAGTGCTACGGGGGTTAACGTCTAACTACAGGCAGAGTGGAGGTATTAAAACTAGTATGATGGTAAAACTAGAAAACTGGTGGAAGAGTTCACCTCACATATAAATCCTAGCTACTAACAGTTTACAGCTGACATGTGTGGAGGGATACGAGCAGAGCGTAGAAGGATTATGCAAAAATGTTCCTGCACTTCTAACCTGACAACCCTGCTCACCTCGTCTACGGTGTTAAGTTCCTCCACCTCCCTCTTTATAGGGGTGATGGGGACTGTGCAGTAGAAGGACTCCTCTCTACACAGATTCGGAAAGAAGAGGTGGCGAAGGGAGGAAAAAAAGAAGGAAGAGCAGATGGTGAAGAACAGAAGGCTGGGAAAAGAAAATGCATGGAGCCAAAGTCTGGAGAAGCCAGAGAAGGAACTGGGGAGAAAGAAATAACATGAGTGACGAAAGAACTGGAGGGCAGCAGACGATATCAAAGCAAAGGTTAAGCTGTTACAGAAGGGGGAGGGGGCAAAGAAAAGGGCATCCAATACCCAAACTGTAAATGAAAGAATCCTGTTGACAGATGCTGTCTGCAGTTGGTCACTTGTCGGCCAATTCTGCGTGTTTTCTGCTGCCGAATTAAAGAAATAAAGCCAAATCTTCCCCCCCAAACAGGATCTTTACAGTTACAGGAAGGGTAGTCATTTGAGAGAAATCGGATGTTCTTTAAAGTAACCGAGCCCTGAAAAGAAGACGACAGAAGCGGCAGCGGGGTGAGAGGAAACCGCAAACAAAAGGGTCGAAGCGGCGAGGAGTCCGTCTGCGGCAGCCGTGAATACAGACTATTACGAAAGCCCCGCAGCTCAGCTCGCCGAACTCTGCCTCTAACAAACTGCAATATTTCTGGATCATCTGACGGCCCTCCACAGTCACGGCGCGACACTTGAAGCTAATCTCAAAACCACATCACACAAGCAGAATTTGGGCTGATTATCTGTGATTTGAAGCGTACAGATCATGAGATGGTTGAGTGTTACATACTGGTTCATCTGTGGACATATTAGAGACCATGGGTACATAATTCTCATCACAGTCCTCAGAGTCAGTGCTGGACGCTGTGCTATGCACTGACGGGGGTCTCATGGGCAATGGAAACCTAGAGAAACTGAGCAGCATTCACAATGTAAACACACCCACTTCTGGTGAGCACAGAACACAACACAGACATGTCAGACAACTATGAACCGCTGCAGCCAGAAGAGTCCCTGCAGCACTTAGCACAGAAATAGATGGTCCCAGCTGCACTGGAGCTGAGGCGGACTTCAAAACGCTGTTACTGGGTATCAAAGTGACTACAGTAATGCATGATGCGTTAGTCTCTACTTTTTTAGTTAACTGAACACTATATCTACGACTGAAGGGAATGTTCACACCACATAACCCCCCCAGCCCACCCTGCCTACAGCAGCTCCAGCCACATGGGGCTAAAGCGCCCTCATTTATCTTTAAAGACCTCGTGTGGGTGGACGAAGTCAAAGGTTTCTCGGGAACGTGGTGGCGGAAAAGTAGTGTGAACAGGCCCTGGTTTGATTGTTAAAGGTAGAATTAAGGTGGCGACTTACTCCCGGGCAAACGACCGCGTCACGGGTGAGCGGACTGGCGTGCATGGCTCCTCCCACTCTGGCAGTGGTTTAATCTCGAGTGGGGCGGGTCGTCCTGGAAGACGGAACGCACAGAGGTCAGTGTGCTGGAAAACACTCGGGTCACATGAAGGTACAGACCACAAGCAGGAGGTCCGGGCCCCACACAGATACCAGTGGTGTGTGTGTGTGTGTGTGTGTGTGTGGTTACAGTATAAACAGGTCAGTTTTATTTTATGTCCATATCACAATCTGGATATTGGTGTTTTTGACACTGTCATGAAGGATTTGGGGGGGAAATGATGTTTTAAAAACAAGAAGAGAAGGAGAATGAAAGCCGACCCGTGTGTGCTGTGGGTACATTATACAAATGTCAGGTTTTATGAGGACAGGAAGCATGTCCGTCTGCACACGTGCGGCGGAGTGGATCTAATCATTCGGGTCCCTTTCATTAGATTATATCACTCTTCAATTTCCTTCCAAAAACTCGGAGCCTTTTGTGTGCGGCTGCAGCAGGACACAAACAATGAAGGACGTGTCGCGGAATGCATGTGTGCTATTGAGAGAGTGGTGCTGGAAGTCCACGCTGGAGTTCTACCGAGTTCTTCCTCAAGTCGTGTTGTGCCAAGTAAAAATCCAACACGCATAAAGTTCAGCTGGGGACCATTAAACTACATAATTAGCAGCTCTGACAGCAGGTTCTGAACATGTAGCGTGCCTGGTTCTGCTTTTCAAACAGTAGACTTTACAAGGCCGGACAAAGAAACGAAATCCCACAATGCACCAGTGAAAAAACAGGCACAGACTAAAGATGCGTTTGAAAAGGTCAAAGAACAGAGTGTTCAGAGTCACAAAGGCGGGTCGCCGTGGAGTACCTACCCTTACGTCGTCCCCTCTGGAATTCACCTACGGTTTGAGAGTCAGTTCGCTCTAAACCCACACCTTTAGCTCTTATTATTTTTGGACTCTGACCTGATTGACGAAAGAAAACTTTATTATGAAGATTTGGGGGAGATCACAGATTAAGAGCGAGTTAAGCGGGTGTCTTTCCATGCAAAACACAAGACGAGACGCTTCTGACAACTGCACCCGCGCTGACAGTTATGGAAGGATTATTGTCATGGCAACAACAGACCCACACCGCCCAGCATGCACCTCCCTCCATGCACCGCGACTGCCCACACAAGGACTGACAACACGGCCATGCATGCACGCCAAGCCGAGGACGAGCGGCGGCGAATTGGCTGCCGCCTTTTCTTGCCATTAGCACACTGAGAACATTTATTTTTAAACGTTCAAGATGCTGAATAATTGTTCAGAGGAAAAAAACAAAGACAGCAGGTTAAAGAAATCACAGAATATCGTATAATCACATCAAGCACTAGAAAGTCGGAGGGGACGCTCCCCCACCGCTGTTAATACGTATGAATATCAGAGGGCTGTCAGACATTTTCCTCTTTCCTTTCATTAAAACTCCCCTTGCTATTAGGTCTCTGCTCAAAAGCACCATTCACATGTGCCGAACAAAAGGGATGGAAGAGACCTCTCCAGGCTTGGGTCGACTAACCCTCTCCAAAACTCTCTGCAGGGCCCCAAAAGTACTTTGGACAAGGAGCTTAGTGTCTTTGGTATGAGAGGATGCAGCCACCTGGCCTAGTTCATAGGTCTCTGAGGAATATTCTGCTGTTTAATCCACGATACGAACTGAGTACAGCAGCCAGAGACGACATGTGAGAGCAGACTAGAAATGAAAGAGCGAAGCATAATGAAAATAAATGCTGACATAAAAGCCTCAATTGATGCTAGTTATGGTATTATGTGATGATGAGCGAGCACGTTGAACAGGTTGTTAGATGAAGTACGGTTAATGAACCACACGCAAACTGAAGGTGAACGACGCGACGCTTCCACGGGCTGTTACACGCGTCTGCACGTGCATGCACGCCGTTTCTCCACTCACCTTTACGGTCAGGTTTCAGATTTCTGTCCACGGGAGGAGGCTGACAGTCACTGAGGATTGGCCTGCGAGGGGGAGTCTTGGGGCTGGAGCGGAAGCCCATGTGAGCAGGTGGGGGGACCTGCTTACCCAAAGAGGAGAACTCCATAGTGCTCGGGGTCATGGGAACGTAATTGGCTTCGTGCACCGGCTCCGACAAACTGCCCGAGTGATGATGGGAGGGGGAATTGGCGCTCATGGGTACGTAGTTCTGCTCTAGCTCTTCTGTGGACTGTCCACTCAATGGCATCATTCCTTTGGCTTTCTAAATGGAGGGAAATCAGTAGCTGTGAGTTTGAGTTACCAAGAACAAAGCAGTGACTGCAGTAAAATATATTATTGATGGAGGCATCACTCACAAAGTAGCTGCTGAAGTTTTCGCTGAACTCAAACGAGCAGCTTTTGTCAGACGGGAATGATCTGGGAATGTCATAACAATCCTGGGATCCGAAATCTGCAAAAATCAATCAAATGTACAGGTAATTGCACAACATAAAGCCTAGAAAATAGATTTTTTTTTTTTTTTTAAACTAATGAGCTCATTGGTTCATTATCTTCTATAAATATATTGTTATTGTCATCTTGCTGCCATGATGCCGCCCCACGTGCTGCAGAAACCACAGCTGTTCTAGAGAAAAACATGTCTCCAACAGGTCTCCACTGAACACAAATACAGCAGCATTAGCAGTTTACGCTTGTGATCCAACAGTGTATTTACAGACATATTGAAGTGCTCAATTTCACCACAAGGGGGAGCAGCGGATGAGGAATACGGTGGATGTACCGTCAATCCTGTTTTATTTTTATCTTTTAGTACAAAAGGATGGTGTGGATTGACTACAGACTAGTGCTACGAAGGCATAATTTTGTTGTTAGATGCACTTTATTTTTACCACTCTGTTACTATTAAAAGAAAAATCCATTTTCTGTCCAGTAAATCTTATTAGTGTGCAGTTTGAGTCAAGTCTTTAACACGATGGAAGGTGTCATAATCTATAGCAAATGCAATCATGCCTTATTAAAATAAAGTTATTTTGAAACCAAATGTTTGCTTTGTTTGAAAGCACCAGATTAGCAACCTTATAGTGAATGCATTAAGATGATAAGAGTGCATTTCACTTAAAACTAAAAATGAGTACATTCGCTAGCACTATCACACTGACAGCGTCCTTCAGTAAAGTAATAAGCACGGTCTTGTGTACATTATTCTCTGGTTGACGCACGATTGGTGAGAACTCACTCTCCCCTGTGCATCCATTGCAAGTTCTTGGTCGTCATGTACAAACTTTGCTCAAGAAAAAGGTTTCACGCCAACCTTATGGACTTACGTATGCATATATATATATACACACACACACACACGCACATTATACATATTTCAGACTGGGCTTTAACTCAAGACACTGACACAAACCTTTGCGGAGGCGCGAACAGTCCACAGTGCCGATGGTGTTGCTGCGCAGCGCCTTATTTCCAGCACTCGTAGGCACACAGTAGTTCCCGTCCGTCTCCGATGCCGAGCGGGGCACACAATAGGTGTCTGTAGGTGAGCGCTCAGCAGGAGGGGGCGGGAGTCCCGAGGAGGAACTTAGTAAAGGCTTGGGAGGTCGAGGAGGAGGTACTACATCGCCAACTTCTGAAGCTCCCGTTGATGATGACAACGTTCGGGGCACCTGGTAGGTGCTGTTTGCACCGGGGGTGGGTGGGATATCGTAACTGAGGGAAAGGTTGCGCATCTGGGACTCCATCGAGGGCTTCCGCGAGGGCGTGTTAAAGACATAGAGCTCGGAGTCAACGCTGTCCTGATTGGCCGGGGGCGAGGAGGCGGACTTTGGGAGCAGCACCGTGTCCTGGGAGTAGCTGCGGGGGAGGTGGTAAAGGCCGCTGTCAGTGGAGAGCGACGCGCCGCGTGACGGAGGCGAGTCATAGATGGATGAGGCAGAGGCAGGGGCTGCGTGCTGCGGGAAGAAGCCGTTGTGTGAAGTGTGTTTGGCTGAGGAGGTGGAGGAGGTGGGCGTGCGATGAGAGGGGAGGTTATCATTCAGATCCGTCTCTGAAGAGGTAGACTTGGAACAGTCGGCATGGGCTCTGAGAAGACAGCAGAGAACTTAATAAACCTGCTGGGAGTTAGCATTAGCATTCGCTGCATTTCTAAGGTTAAAAAAGTTTAAAAAAAGTTTAAACAGCAACGTATTTCCGCTAGTGTTGCCTTCGTACACAAAGACGACGATAATTTATCAATTATGGTGGGTATTAATTATGTCAGGTGTGAGAGGGATATTAGTAAAGTCACATTTAATCACTTTTGCATCGCAATCGTGATTGAAAGGGTCAAATAATGCCAAACCCAGACTGGGAACTGTTCATATAAACCACTTAAATGTCAGAGTGTTTGTGTTTGTGAGTGTGTCTCTGTCACTAAAAACATGCGCATCACTCCACACAGGCAGGCGGTTCCAGCTGGCTGGAAGGCCACTCACAGACTAGTCTGGGGAGAAAGAGGCTTGCTCTCACACTCCTCCAGGAGCAAATACTCCTGCTCTCCCTCCAGTGAAGAGTGAAGCTGCTCTGAGCTGCACGCCACGCGGACGATAAGAGGAAAAGGGCGGCAGCACAAATGAAATGTACAGATAAATAACTGAATTATCTGGGAAAATGTGCAAATACAAGCTTATGTTACACGACGGGACTCCTGAAGATGGAGATGTCTTCGCATCCATTAGACCTCACCTGTTTGGTTCGGGCTTCTTGCTCTCACAGTTGACGAGCCACAGGTAATCCTGGGGCTCCTCCGAACTGGACTGGGAGTCCAGGTGTCGCACGCTGACCGGCTGGTACGGAGGGGGCACGCTAGACAACACTGCCGCCGGCCCGCCGATATTCCCAAGCGCCGAGTGTGGGGGGGTGTCGACCACCGCTGAGTGGTGAGCAGCTTTTGATGCTTCTGAGGGAGAGAGGGGAAAAAAAGAAGGGTGGGATGACCTTCTCTCAAGACAGCTTGTGTGTCACTGTTTACCGGACCATGTGTGCCTCAAAACACCAAAAGGTCAAATGTGATTCACTGGGCACTAAAACTGAACTGGGATCAGCTCTGCGGGAACCAGGAGGGTAAGATCGGAGGCGGAAGAGGGCCAAAAAACATGCTTTCAATTTTAGGTTGGTGTTTGTGTTTTTAAGCTGCGTTTTATTCTGATCTGCCATCATCATCATCCAGTGTCCTTCACTCCACCCCCTCCTCCTTTATTCCCACTGGTTTATTGTCATCTTAAGTGCTGATTCACGGAGGCAGAAGGAAACCCCCCCCTCAAAGCACACCTTTGCCTCCGATACTACCCGTGTTCCCTGGGACTCCTGTTTCCTCCGCTAATATCGGCCTAACCGCAAAGCACTCTAGCGTGGCCAGATAAGATAGAAGAGTGGGAGTTGGATACGCACGCGAGATAAGTGCACGTAAGCACAAAAAGCAGAGCCAAGGACATTCCTTTGTATAAAAAATCGGTGTACTGTAGAATATAAACTAAAATATCTCGTCTTTCCATCTAGTTTCAGTCATGAGTGGGTTTGCGGCTTAATAGTACGTCAGAGTTTCAATTATTCTCACGAGGAGGCGTCTTGGGTGTTATAGTCAGAGCTGCCTTATGAGACCAGTCATGTAACGGTGGCAGACACGAAGCTGCAGTGTGGACGGAGCAACCTTGGAGCATCTTTGGTGGTTTACTGGCCAGGCCTGAGAAGTGGAGTCTTATAAGAACGCTCTTAATGGTGTGAAATGTTGGGCTCTTATTGCATTTTGTGGAAAATTACACAAGATACAGCTAGGGACAGAAACGGGGACAGAAATGAAAAACAGGCAAGAGAGAAGAAAGAATGAAGGCAGATAAGGAGGAAAGCACAAAAGAGGGGCAGTGAGAGCAACATGCACACAATGCTTTGATTATCCAGCACTGGGAACGAGGGTAATGTGAGCCTCGACACATGGATCAACACATGGATCATTAGACCTTGAAAAGTGGGCTGTATACGAGCCTGGTGCTAACAGCTAGTTCACTGGGGGGGTGAACAACAGAAACACAGATGCAGTGTCAAAAGAGCACAGTGGACGCACAAAACGGCTAATGAATAAAGTGTACAGTCATCAGCCTTTGAGATATTTCCCTGTTATTAGCGCTGAACCAAGATAACATTTATTCATTCTAATGGAAATGTTTTGACATAAACCAACACAGCCAACCAAGCCAATTATTATGGCATATTAGGTTAACCGTTAGCCAAATAAAACCTGAGTTTATTAAACTCTAACACCATAAAACCAACATTTAAATTAAAGTTTGTGGGAAGCTTTGTCCTTCACCTCCCAGCAGCAGCTGTCCTGAGGCCAAATGAATATAATCATGTATTTTTGCTGCTTTAGAGAAGCTACACTGGCCCACTGTTTTTCTGGGCAGAACTCTCGACGCGGCACGTGACTGAAGGCTATGAATAAGCTTTATGTGTGCATTTAAATATGAAACATTGGGTTTTCATTAACAGGATGAGCAGGAGACGTGCGCCGACTGCCGATGATTCCTACCGTCATCGGTGGGGTTGAAGCCGCAGATGTCACAGATGCAGCGGACCCACTTGTTCATCTCTTCTTCTGAGTCGGCTACAAGGTAGAAGACGCGGTCGATGGTCTTAATGTCGAATATGTAGCTGTGCTCCAAGTCCTTCTTGCTGAACGACAGCCCGGCATCCACCTGGAGGGGCAACAAAGATGGCGTCGTATCACATGGACCCAGAAGGTAGAGATCATCGAGCGTTTGCTCTTATTCACAAGTCTCGTTGATAAAAGCTAAACTGTACTTAAATTCTGAGGTCATACCTGCTCACACAAGTTGAGATCAATCACGCGGATCGGCTTCTTGGCATTGTCATTTTTGTAGTACTCCAACACGTCCGGGTCGCCCGTCAGACGGCCGCTGCGAAGAACAAACCACCGCTTCTTCCATGCCTGTGAGGTCAGCACAAAAAGGAGGCCAAAGGTTATTTTGTGTGTTCTGACGATGAGCGCTCCATTCGCCGGCGACCGCAGCCCGGCGAGCTCCTTCGCTTTCCCGGTTGAGCCAGTGTGTTGGAGCGTAGCCCTCGCCTCTGTGCGCATCCACCAGCTGCCCTCGCTGGAGATTATTCACAGCCGGAGGGAAGAGGCCTGTGACCAGAAATATGTGTCTCGCGTAACCAGACCAAAGTCACATAGTTTCGTCTGGCACGCAGATTGTGCCAAACAGCTAATTCTGTGCAGGGAGAGTGTAATTTTACAATGAAGTGTGGAAAGAAAGCTGTTCTGTAAGTAAAAATACACACATTTATTGACAAAACAGCAACCGCCAACCAACCCAGCAGTAATTAAGTGTTTAGTGTGAACACAGTGTGGAAAAAAAAACACTTGTGGAGATCAGAAACATTTGACTTGGTGCCATTTCCTGATTTCCGTCTCCACCTGAAGAAAACACATCGGCGACTGCAACTTTATTTACACGCAGCCGTGACTCATTTAAACACAGGCTAGGAAAGGTCGTGAACTCTAAATTACGCTGAGGCGTAGTTAGCCTTAATGCTTTGGAGCAGGAGCTGGTAAAACATTTCCTGATTTAGAAAATTTAGATCATCCCAAGATGGGGGAAACCAACACCACTACTATAACAACAATAATAGTTTCAGGGTCAAAAATATTATGAGAGCTAGTAGGTAAATAAGCAGGGGATATTGGACAAATCAGGATGAATAGCAAAAAACATTTTTTCCCTGTATGATTAGGATCAGATGATTAATGCTGGGGGATCGTTTTTCCTCAACTCTTTGCTGTTTTTCCATCTACAGAGTGTCCTTTGTTCGTGGGCCAAGTCCTGGACGGAGACAGCATGAGCCTCGACATGGAGAGCCTCCACAAACAGTACGGAAGAAGAAGGAGAAGAAGAAGAAAGCCTGCCTGCACTTCACACCACGAGCCCATCAACAGGTCACATCAACCCAGACGTGCAACACTGAAATCATACTTTTACAAACAGAAAACACAAGGCTGTTCACGTCCCACACTGAAATACTGCCCAGTTCTCACGCTGGAGTACGAAACGGCTGCGTCTTATATAACCAAACACACACACACACACAGACACACACACAGAAGGACGATGCTTAAATGTTTTAAATCGCCATCTTAAATTCGGCCGTAAAGACGATCCTGAGGTGTCCGTGTCCTGACGGTTGGACAAAGACGGAGGGCGTGGAGAGGAAACCTCCCTCTCTGGCACATGAAAAGCAGACCCGGGTCAAGTTACCCTTTGGGGAACAGAAGGACCACGAGTTTGGGTTACAGCGAGCCCGGGTGTGCCTGGCACCACAGTTCTGACGACAAACTGAAGGGAGACAAGAGGGCCGTCCTTCAAAAATGACTTTCTCACATCTGAAAATTGGTCAGATGAGTGAAACAAATATCTAATAACTGCCAGAATATCAAGCTCCAAGCATCACAACTACTTACCTTTATACCTATTTGGTAAGATTGTTATCTCACAAGTGTAGATAAAAATGCAATTCCCTGAATTTGTTATATCACTCACACACGCACACATGGGCGCACACGCACGTGCAAACACACAAGAAAAGATAACAGCAAGAATCCGTGTCTCTTAAATCCAAATTTAAAATAGCGTCTTTCCTCTGCAGTCACTCGGAGACCTGTGACCTGCCTGTATCTAGACTGGTTCCCAGTGGCCTTGCGCTGAGAAGGACGCTCCAAGAAGACACCAGACAGCATTATGACAGCTCTTGTGTCTCAACGATGACAGATCGCCCTCTCCACGCGCGTCTAAAAGGACGATGTTGTCAGGACTTGAACTTCTGGTCACTGTCTGCTTCTGGTTCTATTCTTAAGCTGATTGAGTGACCTCTGATTTGTGTTGACAAGTGGCTGCGATGGCGTTTATCAATGACCACGGATGACGGCAAAGCTCAGCGTCCTTCAGCAGATGAACTCGCCTCTAAACTTGTGCGAATTTGTCTCACAAATGATGCTTGTTATGTTAGCGCAGAGAATAGACGTTCCCCGAGTGTAAATCAGCGGGAACATCAACATGACAGGACCTTAACCACAGCAGAAGACTCGGGATCGACAGGGCGGTTACATCACATGCATGTTCATCATTACATACCTCTTGTCAAGACTCACACAGAACCTGATGAGACATTTAATCCGGCTCCCGCATGACATATTCCACAACTCAGTGTAGATTTGAGCTAACGTGCGTAATGGTTTCACCGTGGATGTGCCGTACCCTCCCTCTACAGTTTCCCTTTATAGCAATAACAGGTTTTAAACCAGTCATGTCACCATTCAGAGCACCAGGTTTGCTGGTAAGATTCTAATGCCTCAGATTGGGACAGCACAGGACGATGATGGAAGAGGATGGGGAGGGCTCCCCTAGTGTAGCAGCTGTCCTCGCCACCCCCTTTCTATAACCCTCCCTCGCCCTAACCATGTGTTTTCTGATAGGACGAAGACACTATCCACTTGCCCACCCAGATCCTGCAGCCTTTTAAGGGTCAGACAGAGAGGGCAAAGAGGGTCTGACTGAGATGATGAAAGGAGAAGGGACAGGGGGGAGGGCTGGAGGAGGGGATGCCAACCGAGTTGAGTCACGCTGCCATCAGAGGCCTCCTGACCCAACATCACTGGAGCATGACAGAGACAAATGTGCTGAAGAGAAGCGGCCATAAAAGAACAGACTCACAGACAACTTCAGTGTCAAGAGATCCTCCAGAATGACTGGAACTGTTCTATCAGTCGGACAGATAATGATCCTAAATAAAAAAGAGCATTAATCACTGTTAGACATCATCTGAAATCACAATTCCCCAATTAAATCCATGCTTAACGGCTGGCTCGTTCCGCACCGTCAGTCATTCAAATTAATTTTGACTGGTCAAAACGATGCTGCAGGCCGTCTGGGACAACGCTGTTGACAACAAAAGTGAACAAGAAAACAACAGATTTGAGAAAAGTAGAAAAATGAAACACTGCTGTGCGTGTGGGTGGCCAATAAACTCAATTGGCGATCAATCAGAGGATCCTAAGCTGCTCTTTTTAGATTATAGCTTCACTGAATACAGTAGCAACATGGAGGCTTTAATAGTTTCTGTATCTGCCATTTGTTAAAAGGGTTTCTCTGAGGGCAGAGGTCCCCAGCAATGCTGTAAATAAATAATGTCAATATGTTATATATGAGCTGCAACAGGTGCAGAGCAAAGTGTGACGTCTGTGGAGAGCATAATGACGTCCGTGCTGCGGCTCATTTTCACCTGCTACACGGGGTTTGTCACTGTTGTGTGCCAGCTGTGGTCTTGACTCATATTTTTATGGAGCGGTTTGAACGTGGCAATATGAGCGACCCTGCAGTGTCAGAAGACTTGTGGTCAGTGGAGCTGCGAGACTTTACGTGACCATTGCCGCAGTTGTGTTGCCAACAGATCTAATGTTATTATATCACAAAATTCCAGAATGGATTCAAAAGTTATTTAGTTGTATGACAATAGATAAAAGAACCCTGGATCCAACTCTTACAGGAACTACATCTCATATTAATCTTTGTAACTGTACCATGAAATAAAGGTGGAATTATTGGTAGTAGTTGCTGTAACAGTGGCAATAATTGTACAATCTTGTCAAAAAAGTATGAAGTATATGAATGAGTTAGCAGCAGCCTGCACTGCTCTGCTGACCCTAATGTGTTAGCATTAGCTTAGCATACATTCAGGCTGCATAGATAGCACTAAACAGCCTGAGAGTGGCTGTTCCATCTGTCCCGGCTGAGTGGGCTCTGGGTAAATGACCTGCACCCCAGCTGCACTGACTCATCCTGACTACCACAGATTCTCTGTTGTTCAACAACAACACAAGGGATAAAAAGGTGGAGGCACACGGTGCACGATGAGCATGGACAAGGGAGAAAGGTCACCACGGGTCACAACAAGAGAATTACGCATGTTCACATTTAAAATGACTGACTTTCTATATATATTTTCAAGAAATAGACGCAATATTTGGTCGGCTGTAATGTAAATCTCGGTTCTTTCACTAATAACGTGAACTGAAAATATTTTATGTTTAAGGCCAAGTTCATATTGCTGCAAACCGTTATTGAACTCTTTTTTAAAGCAAAATCCATGCCTGAAGTTCACATCTTTCTAAACACCAAAGTTCAGATGTTGACGCTTCAAACGGGAATGCCAACGTGCAGCCTTGACGCGTTCGCCGGAGCAGGAGCGAAGTGCGGGCTTTTCCGTGATGCTGCATTGACCCAAACGAAGCAAAAAAAAAAGAAAAACCCACGCAAAACCACGGCGCTTCTCTCACTATCAGGGTTGCAGGACTACGCCAAACAAAGGCTTTTCTAAGAGAGGAGTGTCAGAGCGTCAGAGGTTCTGGCGCTCGCGACCTTGGTGACGAGGTCTGCAGAAAGAGAGGGAGGGGAGAGACAAAAGCTCCTCTATGCTTACCGCTCAAACTTGTATAAATCAGTCTTTGTTACCAAGACATGACTGGGATTCTTGCTAAACAGCTATTTTTACATCCTTGAGCACCGCAGAGGGCAGCTGACGTACGAGTACGAGTGCACGGCCTTTGGCTAAGTGGGGCTGTTGAGGCAACGACATAAGTCCTTCTGGAAGGCGCGGGGACGTTTAGAAACCCGGCCATGCCCGAGGCCCAGCTGTCTAGCCAGCGCTAACAGTCGGTCGGCCAGTTTCCCCATTGCGTGGACCCTGGCGAAAACTGCTGAAGTTCTCTTCAAATCGCACCGATCTCACAAACTTAAATCATTTTACATGACGCGGCGTGCACGTGTGAAACGCTCCCCGCCGGGTTGTTGTTTTCAGATGCAACGTTGAATCAAAAACGCTGTTGTTTTGTTTTAGGTGGGAAAGTTTTCAGCCTGTCTTGTTTTGGCCAGCGTTCCGGCTCCAAAAATAACAGCTATCGCAGCGAGCGAGGCACAGAACAGAGAGAACAGAGAGCGTTCCCAGTGTTCCCAACACGACACACGTCATCAACGTGCTTCCGCCGGAGCTGCAGTCAAACGCAGAGAGCCTACCTTGTCAGCCGTCCGCCGGAGCCGCTGTCATTTGGGGTGTAAGCGTGTGGCGTGTTGCTATTGTTGACGTTGGTGCCGTACGACTTTATCATGCGCTGCAGCGTGTGTCAGGGTCTGCTCTGGGTGACCTCTCCCATCTCTGACTTCCTGTTGTGTGTAATCAGGTTGTCCCAGACCCTCTCAACTGCCACTGACAAATCAGAGGGGGTGGGACCCAGGAGAGGGGGGGGGGGGACAAGAGGCCGTCCTAATTTTAAAAAAGGGAGCTGAGAAACTGCTTTGACACCGAGGTCGTTTTATACGGTTTGGATTCAGACTGCAGCAGTTTTGGGTTTTCATCTTGAGGTAGCAGATGTGTTCTGTGTGATGGAAAGCAAGGTCAGCACAGGTTTACATAAGCTCATTATTTTAAATCACAAACTGGCCTCGAGGGCTTTTGCACTGCATTACGGAGCTTGTGGCACCTCCAATCCTGAGACTCTAATGTACAGTAATCTGTTTTCAAATGTGTTTTCTGTAACAATCAACATGAGGTGATTACCTGGACGTGACCCTCTCCGAATGACCCCGATGCAGGAGGAAATACAACATTTGTTGTGTGTGTTTTTATCCCATTTTCACCCACTGATGTTGCTCACCCTTCTGCAGAAGGTCAATAAAAGAGCTGCAACATTGTATTAGCCTCTATGATGTTACATCTAAAGACTCTGCCCCCAGCTCCTCTGTTAAAAAACTTTTTAATTCTGTTTGCAGCTCCCCATTATCTTATCCTACATGCCATTATTTAACGCCTCAGTAACTGGATACAATAATGTGTTTTTCTCTTGTGGACACGGACATCAGTGGAATGCAACGTTCTGTAAAGATGCAAGTGCTTTTAACAGTTTAACTCAGCAGTTCCATACGATGCCAAACAGGAAAACCCAAATTTTAGAATTATGTACTTCAACCTTGTGGTTGCATCTATTCAGATAAAAAAAAACATTGAGCAGGAAATCGTGTGGAGATCAAAACAGTGGGACATTAAGAAAGAAACAGAATCAGCTGGACACCCGGGCAAAGACCTGAGGTTAACCGCGGCACCTCCCGACCTACGGATGCTTCCTGAGTGATCCGATCGAAGAAGTGGTGCCAAAGCAAACCGGGAACGCTGAGGATGCATTTAAGATCTGAATGACCATTTAGTGGGAGTTTGGGGCCATTTGTGGCCAAACACCTTCAACTTTGTAAAGGCTAATGTTTCCTAACCCGCAGTCCACCACCAGCTACTCAGACCTTATTGTCTTACACATCGCCAAGACACAACTATTGATCTTGTGTTTTGCTGTAATAAAATTCCAAATGGTGGAGGAAAAAAATGGATCTAACTATGAATGACAAGTTTGTCCACTTTTGAAGATCTTTGGAGTTAACACCAACCATCTCTACATTATCACCCATGACAACAGCACAGCGCTGCTCCTATGAGAGCCAATTGAACAAGGATAAACTGTTGTTAAACTCAAACATCACAACCTTGCTTTGTGTGCGAGGGCCCAGTCCACCTACGCAGGTCAGAAACACAACTGGAGCCTCAATGTTTCCACAAGAAACAAATCTCAACCACTCAGCAACACCAAGAGAATGTTAAAATCCGTTTTGAAGCAATTATTTTCCTTATATCTTTTGGATTGTCCACATTTTGAGTCATTTATTTAAGACATTTCAGGGGCATTTGGCAGAAATCTGAGCCAATCTTCAGCCCACGAGGCTGATCTGGATAAAAAACAGCAGTTGTTCTATGCAGCTGGGCGCACACGACCAAGGTAACACTTGTTCATTCCTGCCCTCCCCAAAATAAACCCACACCTGCTGTGTAATGTAAAGACAGTATAGACCCAAGCTTGTGTTTCTGCACTGACCATTTAAAAGCTACAATAATCACATCGACCTTTTATTAAAACTCAACAGAATCCACGTAATGAGGGTTTACATGCACCATCAATGTGCCGGAACTCTCCTGTGACCAAAACAAGTCGGGTCTCTCCCTTCATCAGCCGCGCAATCGCTCAGCCTCTCCTTCAATTTACCGACCCACGGTCTCTGCTCTTTCATGTGCAGCTGTGAAATTCTCACCCAGCCAGGCGCCATCTGACCCGAGCCCCGGCGATCTACGGTAAGTTTCCAAAGAACACAGACTCTGGTCGCCAGACTGCTATCTTTGTAAACAGCGCACGAGAAAGTCCTACGTTCTCCTCAAAGACCATCAGAACGGCAAACAGGTGTTCCTCTGACCTTAAAACAAGAAAATAACAGCAGTTCCAAACTATTCTGGAACAGATTGTGAATCGAATCCTGAACCAAACTTTAGATTTTTCTCCATAGTTTGTATTAAAGCATCCTGCAATGAAATGGCTTACCCATGTCTGCAAATCCAGATCTATAATTCTCAACAGTTTCTACATCTTTGCTCTACAAAGGTCAGGTCCATTGTGCAGAATTTACTCCAAAGTTGTCTATGGTAACGGTGTATTTACTGTGGTTGTTCTACCGACTCTGGAAGGGCGGAGACACAAACTCTTGCTGAGTAATCGTTCCATGTGGACCATTAGCATATTCGCATGAAGACCAATGAGGAAACAGGAACTGAGCGAAAATCTGAAGGAGTGAAAGAGGACATGATGACCTGAGGCGCCCGCCAGACCATGCTGATCTTAATTTAATACCTGTGTCTTTGGCAGCGAGTCTGCCTCAGTAAATTCTGTAAATTGTGCCTCCGAGGTGAAGCATTAACTGGCGGGCAGCAGGTTTGAACATTAACGCAGTCTCGCATCATGTATGACTGAGGGAGCACGCAAGAGCCTGCGCTTACTTTTAATGTAGGAAAACCAGCAGCGACGACTTGGTCATCAGAGCTGCAGCGACGGCCTCTCGCCGTTTTCCAGGAAACACAGGACGTTGTGAAACAGAGAAATGGAGAAACACACACGCGGCAAAAAAACATCCCCTTGTGCCAATTTCCACTTTGTTAGCGTTTTTTATCTTCCTGGTCATCTGTTCCCAACACACTCTGGGCAGAAAAGATTTCCTGTTTTGCCTCCTTTTGTCACTCCGACTGTGTCTGAGGGGTCGTTCAGCAGCTAAATTTAGACCAAAAATAACCACTGCCCTAGCTAAACAGCCAAGCTTTTCCAATGAAATACATTGAGACTTTAAAATATATAGTGGAAATACAGCAAAAAGAACAGCATCTGAACTGAACAAAAGTATATATACCTGTGCAGCTGGAAGTTCTGAAATAAGAAGTGCAAAATATAAATATTCCAGGATGTTCTTGCAATTAATAAGAATTGCAGTTGCCTCATATTAGAACTACCCAAAGTGAAATTGTGCAGCAAATAAATAAGCAATAAATCAACCAAATCAATAAAGATGGGGATAAGGCAACAGGACTTATGCACAAAACAAAACCTGTACTTGCTCTTGCAGTCTAAGGCATGCTTTAAAAATTAAATAAATCTTTCGGCGTATATACGTGCTGTCAGACGTGAGAACAGTTGGTTCAGTGGGGTGCTCGTTTACCTCACTGGATAAACGATAAATACCATTGTGCTCTCACTAATGATCCTCCTCGTGCGCACACTTCAGTGTCAGTGCGCTGCAACAGCGAATCCAAGTGCAATAGGAACGCTCTCGTAGATTCAATGAACAAAGCAACGGCGTTCTTCAGGTACGCATGTTAATCTACTATTTCCTTCCGATCTTTCTTCTGATGCTTAATAAGCCGCAGGAAAATAGCCTATAATTATTTTTTCACAGGTTTGTAAGAGAAATATCATGAAATACTACAAAACTGCATTCACCACAGTGTTAAAATTGTTGAAACCTAATGCTACCGAGCAATTAATGGCTGTTTACCTGCTTCCAGCGAGTCCAAACTTTGTTTGGATAAAAGGAAAAAACATTGCGAGAAGCGAAGTAAGCAAGCCGATGACCAGCCACTGTCGAGTGAGTCTGGCCACTTTCCTTCCTACGCTGCTGACTTCCCTCCCCTCCTCTTTACTCCGTGAAGTCTGCAACTCCCCGCTCCAATAACCCCTGACCCACAGGAAGTAGACACAATGGACTGAAAATAACACATCACCTCCCCTGGCAACAACTGCCCACCCCAGGCTCCAGTGCGCACCGCTCCACCGCCATAGCGCTCCTCCAGTCCAGACAAAAACCCAAAACACCAACAGTGTGATGAACTTTCTCCACCACCTTGATTTGTCAGTGCTGCACATGTGCGACTGTACAATGTTCGGGATGTGGAGCGCCTGGCTGCAGCGCTCGGTGAAACACAAGGTTTCACACTACAGCAGGTTGTGGGTTGAGTGGTAGACTCCTGACAGTACCACTGTATTGTGCAGGGGGGGGGACCAGTACATGGCCAGTCAGGCCTGAAAAGCATCTGTGGGTGTGTGTGGGCCTGTGAGAGAACATTTGGTTTATTTCTTGTGCAGCACACTTCTGTGAAGCAGCCTTGTCTTGAGATTTTTCTTTTTTTATTATATTTGCTTAACTGATTGCTATTTGCACTTTACAACCAAGGCAGCTTGTTAATACAGTGTTAGTACACGGAGTGTGCATCTAATGCCGTTCTCATTCATGCAGAGGGGGGCAGCGCTCTAATCCAATCAGCTCAATGAAAATGATTCCAAATTACATTTGGTGGGCAGGGAGAGCTTGCCTGAGACGTGATCTAATTAGCCCCTCTCTTGCTACAGTCTGTTCGTTCAGAAATTGCCAGTGATGCCATACGCAGAGATAAGAAAATGGACTCTCACTGCTGCACAGGCTGATTCTCTACATGTATGTTTAGCTCTGTTTGCTGTCCTGTTCTACAGGCTGAACTGTGGAACATGCACGGGCTTGTTTAAGCTGACACGCCTCCGTTTTAAGCAAGTGGCCTGAAACTGGTACGGTCTTCCACGCTCTATTGTCATATTCAAATGAAACTGCTCCGCTTTCAGTTGAAAGGGAATGTGCGTGAACACATACCTCGGAGGTGTTGCGCTGGTGTGTTCATGCGACTCCCGTAAGGCTGATTCACGATCAGGGAAGAATGTGTGGAATCCCTCGTCCACATTCACTGTAAGCCGATGGAGTCAGCAAAGATAACAATGCAAAATAGTTTTCAGACTGGGCCGTTTCGCAAAAGGGACGGAAAAAAAGGCACGTGGGCATGGACAGAAATCCTCTCTTACGTGGGTTGGCCGCTGTTAGGGTGTGCACACATCAGATTCTGCAGTTGTTCAAACAGCTTGAACCAATTTCTAATGAATTCAGCTGAACCTGTTTTTTCAGGGTTTGGAAAAACTGGAAGCTCCGGAAAATCTTAAACATTTTATTGGTAAAAAGAAAATTCTGGCAACCTGTTTCAATGTACCGTAGTACAAATATCTTTGACAATCACAACATACAACTCCAAATAAAAGAAAGTTTGATAACCTGAGTAAATGTTAACTATCTAAAGACAGCCAGCAGGGAATAATGCTGAATAAAATTAGAATACTAAGATGGTTGGTTTAAACTAAAGAGGATTGTTGCATTACTGATCACTGGGAGTAGTTGCTTTAAAGAAAAGGCATCTGCAGACCAAAGTATTAGTTATTTATAGCCCACAACAAAATGACATTTATTTTCAGGTTGGTAATTCTTGACAAGCTCTGCTGACGTACTTAATTCTGACTGAGCTTTTAATCTCTTTAGGAGAGGAATACAGCATTCTGCATGAACTGTGCTGATAAAAGGATCAAAACAACATTCTGAAAAAAGTTCTTTCATGACAAGAAATGCAGCTATAAGATAAGTATCTTTCTCACTCCTCTCTGATTGGCTGTTCCAGGTCCAGTCTTTAGCTGACAGAAGCTCGCAGCATTAAACCTGCGCTGCACGATGTGTTTTTCCAATATGCCTGAAAATAACTCATCAACATGTGTCTGTGTTTATTTCTGAACTTTACAGTATTGTGCGGTTTTAAACCAGTTTGACTCACAACAGAACGCAGTATTTTAAAAGTCTACTGCGCCGACAGTCTAATTACATTAAATGTGTCAATAGGACACTGAATTTATATGCTTGAGCTGGCTACAGTCTTGAAAAAGTTTCAAAAAGAGGCACCGGGGACTTGTTTGATCCTTAAAACACACAGCAAATGATTCGACCAGACTGAGACCACACAACTTTTGTTCGCAGAAATGACTTTCCAGCAATGACTCCGCAGACATCCAAACATCTGGTTACTGATGCGGCCCTCTCTCCTCACGCTGACTGTTCTTGTTTGTTGTAATCTGTGTGTTTTAAAGGTGATTTGAGAGTGACGGAGCTACTATCTTATCAGAGGACTAACCACGCGATGTTGGCATCCAGTTTTATATTACATATATTATGACTTCCTTATATAACCAATGGGAAACCTTGGAAGGAGTCATTCCCAGACTCAAGCTATTTAATTAGGCTTGTTCATACAGGGCTCTATTCAAAGTGCACAGTCTGAGGAGGTTTGTGTCAGTCTGTTCTCAGCCCTGGGAGCCAAAGCTGTGCTGCAGATAACAAGTTTCACATTCCCCCAGCGTGCGCTTGTTGTGCAGCCTTTCGGTTTTCCAGTTAAGCTTCAGGTCCACCGGTGCACGTTTCTGAAATCCTCTTTTCAGAATCATTTTTATCCGCTACCTTTCCTCCTTCTTTGGCCATTTCCAGCTTCACTTTGCCCTCTCCTCACCAGTCTGAGCTCTCTCAGAGTCACATGCACTTGGTGAAGCTGCATCGTTAGAATTCAACACATTCTTCTGGTGTTGCAGACTTGGTTCACATGATCGCCCTGTTCCTTGACCGCTTACGCAATTATCCTTTCAACCTCGGTGATATAATTGAGGCCAAATGTGTGAAAATACGAAAACGGGTTGTTACGGAAGAATAGTAACAGCTTTTATCAACGCTGCCAAAAAATATTACGCAAAAAAGCATTCGCATATTTCCCAGCAAATGAAACCAAATCAAAGCATCTTTAAAAACATACTACCAACCTGTCACTGTTAGAATCCCCAAAACAGCTGGTGATCCTAACGCCAATGAGTTTAGAACTGTGATAAAGACAATCGAGGTATTCCACAGGTTTCAGGAACATGTACGAGGAAGAGAAGAGCAGCTGGGAAATGCTGGGAAAGTGGGAAGACAAGAGGAGGACACTCCCGACTCTAGAGTCTCAGCCTGGAAACAAATGGTCTTTTAGAGCAGAGGTCTCTGTTGTCTGTGTGTTCGCACTTGTACATGTGTGCATGTATAACCACCTCCTTTGGCTGGAGGCCAGGCTCAAAACATGAAGCGGCAATTCAGAGACTGTATCAGGGAGAGTTGCTGCAACCTTCCTGATGGTGGAGAGGAAACACATAAAATGAGCCATTTTTAACAACCACAACAAAAAAACCAAGAAACCAAGAAAATAGAAAAATCAATGGTGATCAAATACAAAAAGCAGCTATTCCACTGGGGGCCTGGCTGAGTCACAGTTACCTGGGAAATTACACATGTGAGTAGGAATATTTGACATCAGCCTGCACCCTCGCGCCTGCCCCCTGACAATTGGCAGGGACAAATGAGCTGACAGATCACACAGCAACACAGAGAGAAGGGGAGAGGGTAAAAACCACCGTGACACCACGGGGCTATATTAAGGGGCTGCAGACACAGCGACTGGCGTCAGATCACACATCACATAGCTTGAGTTCCAGCTGCGCCGCTTGACACACGCGTGTGCAACAACAGGTTAAATCTAGACAGATGCAGTCCCACAAGAATAAAACATTTGCAAAACAGGAGCAAAAGAAACGACCCACCAAAGTGATGATGTTCAAACGTATGCATGCTGGGACAAAATGAGGCCGTTTGCTTATCTGTCAGCTGAACTTGCTCATAAATGTCACGGTAACTGATATTTTTTAGACCATGCGATGGAGCCCTGAGGCAAAGTTACGCTGAGTGTATACGAGATGTGTACGTGGTGAAGCTGAAGCACGGAAGCTGCACAGGAGGGCTGAACAAAAAGCACATCCAAGAGCAGTTCAATGAAAAAACACCACCCATTGTGTTTTTATGATGAAATAATCAATTATTAACATGCAAGTCAAAGTATCTCAAAATAAGCTGGAGGCCACACAGAAGGTTGCCGTTCAGGCCTGATCATTATGACCAGGTTTGGATACTTGGGACTGGTTTAAGAACTAACTGTGTAAGATCTCTTGTTGGTGCAAAGGAGGCTACTGGTTTGATTCCACTTCATCAATTGACCTGCAGTGACGCCAACTGACCACCGCGGCGCTGTTGTGATGTTTTAAGTCAGGACCACCAAGGAGAAGAAGAGGAAACATGAGTATAGTTAGAATATAAAAATCAATTTTTTATTTTAGTTATTTATGACTAAAACACTGCCAAGCAAGAGAAGTAAAAGGTGTTCAATTATTCTTGGCACTAAAAAAGCAATAATTCTTGTGACTGATGAAATTCAATATTCTGTCATCTTCAGACAGGAGAATATAAATTCTATTGGTCCGACAGCACTCAGGCGTGTGGAGAGGAACTGAGTGCAGGGAAAGAAAAGGTTATTAGGTTGAAGTACCAGGAAGCTGAAGAGGATAGAGCCTCGCGAGAAACAAATCAAAGGAGATAATTTGATAAATTATGTGAACCAATTTGACAAAAGGTAAAAAATTAATGAATCATGCTGCAGCATCCCATAACTGCACACAGGAACATGAACTACGTGTCTCTTTTTGACTATTGCAATTTTTAAATGTCTTTATTACTCAGCCAGTAAAAAGGATCACAAAGGATGGCGAGATTACGCGTATTAACAACGCCACTCCATCTGCTGATAACACATAATAAAACAGCGCTGCACAAATGCTACAGCATGACGTCAAATCTAGCATTAACGGACAGAATGTGTTGTGGAGGCTTTTAAAGTATTTCATACACAGTGTAATGTGTGCGTCTGGTAAGGTGAATCATTACTGCGCCCGTTTTACTGTCTGCAGCACCTACTGTATAAAAACAGACAGAGACAACCTGTGAAAGTCGCCCCGCCATTAGGTTTCGGTTTTAATCCTGCATCACAGGGCAGCAATTAGCCTGAAATCGACAATGAGAAGAAACATATCTATGCAAAGGAAGAAAGAATAGAGTAAATCTGAGACAGCATATAGGACCCCTCCTCCCCCTCTCCTCGCCCACCATCTGGTAACCATCAGCGCCTCACACAGGAAGGGGCGGCCGTGCCTTGCTGGGGCGCCGGGGAGTGAATCCTCTTCTGTCCCGCTGCCGGAGGAACAACAATCACCCAGTGCGCTGCGCTGTACTAAACACCATTGTGGTGCGGCGCAGCGCAGCGCAGCACAGCACAGCGCAGCGCGGCCCTGCCCTGCCCTGAACTGGATGTAGAGCGGCGGTGGCGGCCTGGGACCGGGCGCTCACACCCCAGCACAGAGGAGCACAGAGCAACCTCACATTCCTGATGTCTGTGCCTGCCAAGAGGCGCTGGGAACGGAAAGAAAGAAGAAGAGAGGAGAGAGCTATTCTCATTGGAGGCTGCCTAATGGTGTTATTCTGAGCAGCTCTCCAGGCTCCCTCTTTTCGGTTGCTGCCGCTTCACTTTTATTTTCACAACAGTGTAGACGAAACTGCCGATTACGGCTTGATGTGGGCCTGCCCTGATAACGCGGCTTCTTTATCGGCGTCCAACATCACCTGCAACTTCTCCCGCTTTGCAGTGTTAGATTTCCTTTTTCGATCATCAATAAATAAGAAGCAGAGGCCTGTGCAGCCTCTTCCTGCTCACAACTCCGCTCGTGAAACACAAAGGAGAATAATGAGAACATTTTTTAACTGCCTGGTGTCGCTGAAGGAACATTCCAAACATGAAAGATACATCAAAGCAATAAGCCGGCGCTTCAAAGAAACGTCGGGAAATTGAGAGTTTTCTTGATTGATCGCGAGTAACAGAAAGCAGAGATGTGTATGATCGGCCGTGGCAAATAGCTGAGAGACTTCCGTCATCTGCGTTTAATAATAGCTGCGCTTTAAACTGTCCGACTTGGCACGCAGACAAATAGCACAAAAGCGTCATTTAACCGTCGGCAGAATCAGATTTCAACGGAAAGTACGGCTCCCAAACTCTCCGGTTTTGGCGCCGAAGACCGTCGATATCCTTGCAGATCCTGATCTGCTGGTGGAATTGGCACACGGGGCAGTCAACAGCCAGGACAGGCAGAAGCACACACACACACACACACACACACACACACACACACACACACACACACACACACACACACACACACGTGTTTACAAAACGCTCGGCGTCGGCCCTGACCTGGGGGTCAATCTAACAGGCTCGGAGCTCTGGTGGATCAACACGTCATGTCAGAACACTGGGCTGACGTGCCTGGTGCACACCTGTCAGGTCTGGGTTTGGAAAAAGACGATAGCACGTGGGACGCCGCAGAGGCCTGTTCCTTGGCGGCTTGGTTTCTATGGCTCTTTTCCCTGGTGGTGCAATCATGTTTTCAACAAATTCCTGTCATATTTCAACAAATCAACATATAAATAGCCAGATTTGAACTCTGAGAACAGTCTTTGGAGTTATGAATGTGGTTCTGATGCCACTGGTGAGGGTAGGACAATGGTCTAAGCAGGCTGGTGTGGATATCTACTATAGTAGCATGGATATGAATATTTCATGGTTATTTGCTTGTAATGGTCATTAAATAATTAATGGCACAAGCCATCCATTTTCAAGCTGCGGTAGATCATACAGCAGCAGTCGGCTCGCTCCAAATGGAGCGCTGTGATGCTGCGGTGGCCAGGACGCGGTCCAGTAAGTACCTTTTGTTAGCCGGACAGGCTAATGCGCCACAAGCATCGTTACATCTTCTCTGGCCAGCTTGTTTGTTAGTTTCTTCAAGCGTGTGGGGATGGCAGTTTACCAAAAAAGTACATTTTCAGATTTATCCTGGCAGTTGTTTGATATAAAATTCTTTTTTTTTTTTTAGCTCTGCTTTTCAAATGAGAATGTTTCCCAGTCAGTCAGAGAAAGATTAATGGCTCACGGACGATGGTGTGTACTAAATACAACTCGGAGAGGAATGAAGACCAAAAGAGCCCCTTTACGGCCATCGGATGACCTTTAGGGTTCAACTTGTTCCCTCTTCCAGTTTGCCAATTAGGCTTGAGCTCCTGCACTGAGGCTCTTTGAAACTTACACTTAAGGTTGGGAACTACACAAGCTGAAGGTAGCATGTCGTACGGCAAAATCCGACCCAAAGACGCAAGTGCTGCAGCAAACAACTATTTTCAACTGCATTATAAGGACAACTGAAGCATTTAGTTTTACTTCTACTTCCCTAGAAGAAGAGAGAGCTCAATATTTGTCATGTGATTCACACATTTGTTCTAAACAAAGATAAGCATACTAAAGAATGACATTGGGAGACAACTCTTAAAGGCATTTGCAGATATAGGAAATGTTTCTCGTGGGAAAAGCGATCAGCTCCTACATAAAACGTATTTGTGCGGAGGGTTTTTAGGTTAAGAAAGCTTCTAATTGGATCCCTGCAACACAGAAGCTAATCATGCTAACAAACAGCTGGAACTGGGAGACATCTACTGCCATTATTAATCATTTAAACTGAACCATGACATGAAATCCTTATTGCAAATATAATGAGGTTTTAATAAAAGACGAAGCAGGTGAAACTGTGCGTGTGTCACAAGTTACTTGGTTATTTTTTGGAAATGGGGCTGTTTAGCTCATTAGTCTCAGCAGCTTTTGAACAGGCACGCTTGCTGAACAATACCGGTGTTGTTGATGGTTCCTTTGGACTACAATAACCTCACTGTTTTCAGCTGTTAGCCGAACAAAACATCTTCTTAACGTGCAACAGTCCTGCAAAATATCAACGACACCTTCACACATACACACAGGTCATATTCAAGCTTTCAGCAAGTACATTAGACTTATTAATGATGAGCTAAAACCAAGATTTACTGACAATGATCAGAGGAGAACTTTGATCGTGCTCTCTGGTTGTGTGTTGAACCACTTGTTTGCATGTGTATTAACCTATTGATGACTCAGCAAGACATTATTAAGTGACCAAAATCTACTGAACATCATTTTATTCTAGGGTAATTACACATGACGGAGCAGAAGCAGCACCGCTGAACTGAATTCACCTTTGAGCTCCACCAATCAGCAGTTGGACCTCGGGGACAAACTTTGCCCGGAGTGGGTAACAAGGCGGGTAAGAGCCTCGATGAAGCACAGCCGGGCGCAGCGACGAAGCTAATAAACAGAGCTAAAGGTGAAGGCATGTTCCCGTGGTCCTAATCTGTTCTTTGATTTGTTGGCTTTTTCTACAAACAGACCAGAGTTCGTACGTGGAGATATTATTTATATGTGACAAAGCTGGAGGGGTATTTGCCCTAGAATCCCTGATACCACTGGCTATATAAAAAATAGCACTTTGCCTCAACACTAGAATATGCTAATGTCTACTGAGGGCTGCATGGTTGGGGTTAACATCTGGGTCAGTCGTACAAACAAACTCTCGTCCAGTAATTTCATCCTGGGAACCACTTTAAAACCACCAAGATACTCAAATAACAAATATATATATATGCACACATTCAGCCTAAATAATCACCTGGCCAAAAACACTGTAAGCCACAAGTTGCTGCTTCATTTCTACTGGTTTAAAGACAACTTCTCCAATTATTTTGTGCTTCAAACAACACAGCTGGTGGTCAACTTCAAGAGATGAAATGGCTGCACGAAAGAGAAGAGTCAGCACTTCCATGAGCCTCATGTGACCAAGCCGAATGACCCTTCACATGAAGCCCAACAGCTTTTCTCTGCACGTTTAACTCTGCGAATGAAGTGAAAGTCAAGGAGGGGAATTTTGTCAAAAGCAGAATAACAAAAGGCAACTTTTTGGTTTAGCTACAGCTGGCGCTTGTGTAACAGGCTAATATGCTGAAACAAATCAATCCTCCTCATTAAAGCAGCGTAGGAGCAATTAATACACTCCTTGGAAGAAAGATGGCCTCTGGTCTGTTTTACATTAAGCTTTCCAGAAAACAGTCGTAAAATTTGAGCAGTTATTTCTTGAGAATTGCCAGGAATGCCACCATCATGCCTGTGAAAACAGGCAACTGGGAATACACACTCGCCAGACTCAACTGCACATGAAACAAATGATCAGCCGCAACTTTTCCGGTCAGAAATCCGTTGGCGAAGCCTAGAGCGCCGTAAAACAGCGAAAGCAAAACAGAAACTCGGATTGTCTCATTGATTTTTGTGCATCAGTCCACGCTAGCTCCCATCGTTGATTGTGCACCCTCACTTTCCAAATTTGAAGCGTGCAGGAATGAGGCCATCCTTTGATGTTTTTGTAAATGATTTAACCCTAAGCATGGGCATTCTCCACCTTTGACACAAGGAGTGTTGCCTGGGAATGCACAAGTATTAGTTTCACGTTGCACTAATGTGTGCTATAAAAAAAAGAAACCCTGAGACGTGTGAGATCCGATCACAGGACGATGCTGCCACGTTCCTCTGAACCAAAACAACAGGCGGCAGGTATCCGCCTTACACTTTGCAGTGGGAAAACGTCAGAAAAAAGCCGTGTTTGAGGAAGGGTTTCAGGTCCACAGAAGCCTCAACTCAGCCGCTTGAAATGCTTCAGGCCTACGCACGTCTGCCACTGCGCCCTACTGTGCACGAGCAGCGTGCACGGGGAGCAAGTAACGCGTTACTTTTACAACAGTGGAACACGGCAGGATATAATGTGCACTTACGTAACGTCTCAACTTTTTCTCAGGAGGAGATTTCCTCAGCCAGCCCGAGCACACCACATCCCCCCCGCTCATTGCTGCTGCTGTCGCCGGAGTTTGAGCGCAGATTTCGGCTCGGGTTCGTTTGTTTTTGGGAGTGTCTTCTCGTACCTGAGGGGTAGGGGGGGGGAGGACGTTGACACAAGGCAGAAACGGTTAAATTCCGAAGTGGAAAGTTGGAGTGTTGAGTGGTTTCTAACAGCAGTAAAGACCGACACCACTGCGTTTGAAGTGTACTCACCGACAGGGCAGCTCTCGAACAATCCAGACCAGATTTTCCACGAGTTGTTAGTCAAATAAAAGGATTTGCCCCGGATTCGGAGTTCGGCGTCACCGCCGTGTGAAGAAGCAACGGCGACCCGAACGGGGACGTCGTAGGGGTGAAAAAACGGACGCGGGGAGCTGAATGTGGCGAAGTTTTTTGTTGTTATATGGAACGCCTCATGCTAATTCCCGTCAGTGTGGACGCGATTTCCAGTTTGCGCGATCGGGTGGAAATGTCCTACAGCGGACCGATGCATAGTTTTTCCGCTTTTGCGAAATTTAGACCAATCTTCGCGTTAAAGGCAGCGGTTTCACAGAGCTTCCCCACCAGTTTACTCCCATGGTTCCTTAATTATGATTGACAAGGTGGCTCCGTCTCTCCCTCAACTCACTCTCCTCTGGAACATGGCAGTGTCAAGCTAAGGCGGCCGGAAGTTGACGTTTCCATATTTCAAAATAAGTGTCTAGTCTGTGGACTGACGGCTACCATTGTCTATAACACCTGTTATTACTGCCCATTTGTTAAGTGTGTAATTAGCTGTGGTTGATATTTTGCTTAAACATTTGTTTTATTCACAGGAGACAGTAATTTCATGTATTGACAATATTCACAATGCACACAACCACAGAAGCGCGCGAATTTAAAACATTTATTTTGAAAGTAAACATCGGATGTTGCGTTTTATATTTCTTTCTAATTTATTACTATGGTTTTGGAGGACAATTCGGGGAGGCGGCCGCGTGCTGGGAAAACGGTGGCGCTTCAACCATGGGAATTGTAGTTTAAGAAAATGTTTGCGTTCTGGTCCACATCAACAAACAACCGGGAATCACTTTAAAGGACGATAAGACGTGATAGAGCGAGTTTTTGTACACGTACATTAATGAAATAAAGCTTTGAGGATTTCAAGGAATTTGATTTCGGGACAAAGAAACGACTCTCCTAGATCTTAACTTAAAGATCCTCTCGAAATAATTTTAAAAATGTCGACATAAAACCAATGACATACATTCTAGAAAACCAAAACAATGTACTGATATGTCGCTCAAACATATTATAACATTTAAAATGAAATCAGATTGAATTCGCGCATTTTGTGGTAATCACAAATCGGCATTAAAGCTGATTTTAAATGCATCTCCCACATTTGTCTTTTGAGCATTATGAAAAATATTGAGCACGAGTATTTGTCCTTTTTTACTTACCTTAATGCTTCATTCACCACATAAATAAGTCCTATATTTAAAAAATAAAATAAAATAGGGGGGGGGAGGAAAACAGCAAACATGTGTTACCAGTTGTGTTAAACCGGCATCTCTGGAATGTTATTGGAATGCTATTGTCATGGTAAACACTTCCCCCAGAGGAGGACCCCTGTTGGCTTGTGATAAATGACTCAGGCAGTGCACAAGCACATTATTGCTCTCAGTAGGATATTTTTAAAAAGAAATGTGACGCAAGACAGCACCAACGACAAAGTCCGTGCTGATTCATCAGTTTTCTTCACGTCATTATACTTCGAATTTATGTCCAAGTTCTGGCTCATTAGGTAACCTGATTATTGTGGCATTTTGATGTGCCAGGTTTTTATAAATTTGCTGTGGCTACGGCTTTTCTGTTGTTCTTCTGAAGTGCAGTTTGTAGTTTTATTCCTAACGCGAAACTACGATCACAGCAAGTATATGAAGCCACTTTAACAAAGATGGCAAAGCGGTGATGGTTTTCCTCCACTGCACATGCAATTTACAAGCTTTAAAACAAATTATTTTCCAATGTGAGTGTATTATGCGTTTTCTATTTTTATTTTGGGTTATCTGAGTCAAAATATTGGCAACAAGGTACACTTCTACAGCTTTTTTATTCAACAAGTCATAGCAGTAGTACAGAGCAACATTATATGATTCCAATTCTTAAATTTAATAATAATTACTAATTTTCAGATCAAAAACATTCAGCTCATTAGAAATGTATTATGCACAAGTATAGCTGTGGTGTATAGTCTAACAAGTTCCTGTAAGAGATGTACATTAAATATTAAAAAAGGCACATAAAAGCATGGAAATATATTTTTGAAATTATTTTAAGAAGCAATGTGTGATTTGGTTTTAAATGGTGTGTGTGTGTGTCAATATCCACATTTAAAATTTTTATGAACGTAACAAATAAGGTTTTCCATTGCTCTGGTTTGCATTACAAACTAATAAAACTATATTTAAAATATGTTGCATGGGATAGAAACCCAATTAAATATAAGAACACACTGCAGAAAAATCTTAATAATCAAACTATACAGTTTTTAAGAAAAATCTCATGCAAAAAAGAAGATGTAACACCACAGGTGACCTTCCTGTACACGCAAACAAAAGGTCACGTCCATGCTTTCAGCTGTACTGCAGCTGCACACATCTGCATATATGGCATGTGTATGTTTATGAGGTAATGTTACAGTCGTCATAACCAGCCAGGAACATATTCTACACCGATTCGTTTTAATCATGTATATATTGAAAGAAGTCAAAGTTAAAGTCAAGTTCTGAGACTGGAGGACAAATGACTTCATAATGCCAATATCCCAAAGACTAAAATAAATTAGAAATTAGTTAAACACTGGTATAAACCAAACTTTTCAAGTTGCAAATTAAAGCTCTGAATCAGTGCAGAGAATTGCCGTTTCAGTGCTTTCGCCATGAGGATTCCTTTTTGCTGGGAGACGGTTCCAGACGCTCCTGAGCCCCTTTCACACATGCATGTCCTGTGTGGACACAGATCTCCATTCTTTTAATCCAGGTTCAATCACATTGGCGCTCTCCTGCTGTGTGCTGAGCAGTCAGGTGTTGTGTTGATGGATGACACTTTAGAGGAAGAATATAAGGATACCTGAGGGTGAATAAGAGTGAGAACACAACAACAAAGATTCCTTCTAACTGGAGAAGTCTTGTGGTGCTGCAGGCTGATGGTAAGAAAGAATAGCACCGATGAGAAACCCCTGTGTTTCCTCCGCCTGCGCGCTACTCCTTGCACAAAACATCAGGAGTCAGTGTGTGCTTGAGCTGCACAAACCTTCCTCCTGCATGTGCAAATCTGTAGACAAGCTCAGATGTTTCTGGAGATCTGGAGGGCTTCAGGGACAAGGTATCCCGAACTCTGCCGAATGAGCTACAATAGCCCACTGAAGGATGCCTCTTCAAGTGGGGCTGAGGACAGCAAAACATGTGTATACCCACTTCTGCAGCTTTTAGAATACCAGTCTACTTATGGTATTGAAGCCCCCTCCTCCTCCTCCCCCACCAGATGGGCCACAGCTCCCTGGTGGGTTATTGTCATCTGAACCGTTGGGCCTGAATGAGCAGGAGGATGAGGGGGCCTGAAGGGCCTGTGTCCGGGCACTGAGCTCCTGCTCCTGTTGACAGTGCAGAGAAAAGACAAGCACTTAAAAAGAGATTACTCAGAAACGGAAACAAGAACCTCAATTGAAGTTTTCCCTCCCTCCAAGTCCGCGTGAGTATAGCGCCCTCTAGAGGTCATTCGGTTAAACTACAGGGAACCTGAAGACGCATAGCTCAGTTCAATGACTCGTGAAATTACATCTCATAAATTCTAACATGACAGCTTAAATCTGGTTCCCATTCATGGGGGAAAAAAACACCTCTACTCCCACAAAGTTACCAGCAGAGTATGGTCTTTTTCTTTTGACTCTTTCCACCTGAGAGACCCTTGTAGAAAACTCAACTCCCTGAATCCCATCCTTCTTAAATGCATCATTCTTCAGGTGCAACATAAGAGCTTTTCCCGACACTAAAACGAATTACTGCCTTTCTATTCATCTTATCCTGAATAGTGAAAAATAGAATCATTTCCTGTTTTCCCAAGGAAGCAGTGCGAGTTATGAGCACATACCTGTAAATACAGCTTGTTGTCTTTGATAATAGCATCCAGCAGCTCTTTCTGCAGGGGGGGTTCTGAACTGACTTTTGCCATACTCTGCACTGTCCCCCCATCGGTGCTCTCCTCCGGCAGGTCCTGTTTTCTGTACATGAGCACATACGCTGTGTCCTTGGGGAAGCGATTGGTGATGTTCTGCACCAGCTGGAAGGATGAGAAAGTCACTCTGCTGTCGTTAAACAGCAGCCAGTCCTTTGCCTCTTGGCCAGCTTGTTGGGGGGGAACGGAGAGAGCGGAGCAGTTGCTGGGGTTGCACTCGGCCTGACCGTTCTGCAACGCTTCGTTGAGCGGAGAGTGACGGGCTGGATGCTGAGACCCGTCCGCCCCATCGATGTTGCGTCCGTATGAGTAGTAGTGTCCGCTCTCTGACGACACGCCTGAATGCACCACCACTGAACTGAGGACATACAGCGCCGGCTGGACTGACCGGTCTTCTCGAACCCCCTGCCCTGTCTTCCTCCTTTCGTCCTTCTCGTCTTGTTGCGACGGTTTGAGCTTCTTAGCCAGATTTTCGCTGCTCTCCGGACAATCTAGGTGCTGAGATGAAGACGCAGGACAGAAAGATTCTGAAGGCTTTGAACGGGAGTATACAGGAAGTCTCATCAGCGGCGGAATGGTGACGTTTTCCAGAATCTTCCTCCGAACGTGGAATTTGGCATCGTAGGAGAACCGCAGCAGGGTGAGGATTAGGTATTCAGGTGCCGACACCACTTGCATTGTTTTTTCGGCACGCTGGAGGGAGCTGCACTTCTCGCAGAAGTAGGCATTGTCTTCGTCCAGGATCTCCGGGGCCAGAAAGTAGTTCACCATGTCCGGCACAGTCAGGGAAGGCTCATTTGTCACAGTTACAGAGTGGACGCTGCTCACCTGGGACGCAGACGAGCCGGGATCCAGGATTTCGCTACCCCCATTGACAGATCCCTGATAAAGACCCTTGGGCTCCTCCGAGGGCCGCTCGGGTTGAGAACTGTACCGAGATGTGCCAGATGGACAGAAGGCCAAGGACAGGTCCGTGAAAGGTTCTTCTTTCTCAGAGATGCAGTGACACTGCAGACAGCGAATACGGGTAAGCAGAGTCCCGCCAAACATCGTTTCTATCAAAGTCTTTCGCTCCTCTTGAGGTCCTGTTTCTGGTGACTCGTGTCCCATCTCTGGTGGAGTCTGACCTGCTGGGTCTGTCCTCGTTGAGTCAACGTGGGAGGCGAGCTTTGGCTTCACCGATTCAAGAACGTGGATGGTTTTCTCCTCTTCATGTAACCTTGAGACAAAAGCGTGATGGTTTTAATTTCTTCCATTACACATCCATAGTTTCTGAAAAAAGTTCCCGTTCCCATTATTACTTTGAAAGCATGATAATAAATAAATATAAATAGTTTATATCTTCGTGTAGCTGCTCAATGATGCAGGCTTCAAAAGCGACAACATGTTCTGCAGTTTAAATGTAAACAATAAACGTGAGCATCATTCTTATCCATGTGGAAAGCAAAACCTACCTGTCCAGAAGAAATCTGAGGTACTCGGAACAGTCCTGTTGAGAGCCAGCATTGAACCAGGGAGGTCGAGACGCTTCCAAGAAGTTTCTGGGAGCGTACGCTGCCCTCTGCAGGAATGCAAGCACACTGCATGTTGGTAATTCTCAATAATGCTCCGCATTATCTAGTACAGCGGGTCATACTCACCTGTGTGTGAGCCAGAAAAGCAAAGAGCAGCTGCAGCTTTTTCATTAGAGAGTTGGAACCATTTAGATGCAGGGACAAAACGTGATGCCTGAAACTGAAAAAGAGCCGTGCTGTTTAAAAAGATGCCGTCGAAGCAGCCGGAACGATGGCGCGGACACACAACTCACTCTGTGGCCATGAACAGCGTCTGGATTATGGAATTCATGAAGCAAGTGTTGCCCAGGTTGATCAGACCGGTCTTTCCCGTCTCAGACTTCCCACTTTGCCTCAAAAAACCCGAGCCAAATGAGTTGGACTGGGAGGTCCAGGCACTTTGATTCAGTACCAACTTGATCTTCTCTTCTGTTGGTTTTGGAAGATCCTAAGACAAAAATTACTATTCTATGTTAAGAAGTGCCGCGTATGATGAACTTCACCGGTCTTCATTCTGCCCAACTGACCTTAATGGCCTCAAGGATGGTGTCGTAGATGTCGGGGAAGCCGGAGTAATGGTACATCATGCAGTGTATAAGCTCAGTAAACTGCAGCAGGAGAGCTTTACTGCTGGGTAGACCGTCGGACCTCAACGACTGGACCAGAGGAACCACGTGTGGAACCACCTGTAGTTAGTGCACGAGGAAAAACATTGAGGATTATTACAGACCCTGACTCTACTTGAGAAGATAATAATCTATGGGCCATACTCCATCTACTGTATATAAAGATCACATTCAGTGTTCTGGTTGTATAAGCCCCACTATGGATCATATAGTCTCTGCAGTCTGGACAGCTGCCGGGCAGTTTCACAATCACAGTGTTTAGTCTCATTTATCAAGCATTTTGGAAGCATCCATGTTGTTAGAGCAATACAGGCTGACTCTTGGGCCATTGCTCAGCATTTAAGTGCTTCACACATCATTAGTGGATGGGCTGGGTTGAGCCTGGGGTTCTGTCGAAACACTTCTACGCAGCTTTGAAGTCATTTAAGCCAGAAGTGGGGGGAAAAAACTATTTAACGAACCATATGAGAGGGAAATGAGCTGTGAGCTGTCAGGAGATCCCTTACCAAATGAAACGCCTCAGGAGAGTGCTGGAAACTCAGCAGCATGTGGGAGAGAACAGACAGCGCCCCCTGCCGCACAATGGGGTACCGCAGTCGACTGAATACCTATGAGTAAAAGTAATTGAACTCATTTTAAAAATACATTTGCATAAACAGAAACAAATATTAAATTATTTACATAAGTTCTCTTTAAAGCTAAAACTAAATTGTAGATCTTATTTAGCTTTTCTAACAGATGCTTTCAATCTTTGTGTGGACCTGGGGTTCAAAATAATTCAAGATAGGTGGCTCCCATTACAAACCAGTTCAATTTTAAGCAGAGTAACGTCTATGAGGATGGTGAACTTCTGAACGGCAGACAGTCCTTTGAGTAAAGCAATGACCCAGGTGTCAACATGTTGTGCCAGAGGCCATGAAAGCCAGTCAATCATCCTAGATAAGCAGAAGGGAAATACAGTCAGTAATGCATACACAACGGCTACTTCATAATATCATGCTAAAACAGCCGCTTTCCCAGGTGTTTGAGGTTACCTGCAGAGGGCCTTTGTCATGCTTGCATCCTTCACATTTTGGTCTGTGGTGAGGCTCTTGATGAGAACTGTGATCATCTGCACAGGAATGTGCTGGACGAGGCTGGCCAGAGCAATGGATGGATCAAAGGAGGGGTCTGAAAATATAAATCAAGAGTGGACCAAAGCTGCCCAAATGAATTTGTTTTATATTTTGACTTGGAAACTACCCCAAAACCTGGTGCAGTGCCACAAAAAAAATAAAAAATAAATCAACACATCAAAAATTAAGCATCCCCATTAGGAACACCCAATGCTTCAAGTCAAGCTCTCACCTGTGGAAGAGATGATAGCAAAGACTTCCTGCAGAGATGAAAGCATCGTTGCTGGATCAGCCTTCCATATGTTTTGGAGCAGTGTGCTAACCTTTGTCACCTGCCCTACGTACTCCCTCAAGTCCCGATCTTGACTGGCAAAGCAATGAAAATAGCTGATAGTTCTGACCAACTGCTGACAGAATAAAACACCAGACTTATCCTTGGGGATGCACTGGAAAAAGTCAGACAGCAAAGTGCTGAGGCGGGCACAGAGCGTTGGCTCTGGACGCTCACACACCATCCTTAAAACCTCCACCTGAATCACACTAAAAATCTCCAGCACTGAGGGGCAGCTGATCAGCAGCCGCAGGCAGCAGTGAATATAGTCAATGATTGCTGGGTCTTTATGGTCCAAATGACCAAAACCTTGCTGGAGAAGAATAAGGACAAAGTCTTTACTAAAGAAATGTTCAAACTCTGTACGGTGGCAGCGTGCATAGGCATCTAAAACCTGGACACCAGTCTGCTTCTGGAAGGCATCTTCGCCAAGCAAGAAGAGGCGGGTGGTTAATGTAAACATAGACAGACACTGCTCCTCAGTCGCGTCATCCTCTGCCGCTTCCACTACCCGCTTCACTATGGCTCGTTTCACTGTAACAGAGTGGTCGGAGCATACCAGGCCTTCCAAAATTTTGTCCATGATGGCGGCCTGGAGGAAGAAAAATACATAGTAAATGTCCATAGTAAAACTTTGATTATTTATAGAATTACTAGATTTGAGAAATTAAAATGTGTTTGGTGAAAAGGTCCTGATGATGTATGGAGTCTTTTCAAATTAACCTTATTTATTCAGTAAGGGCAGACAGTCGGTATTCAAAGGCAGACGTGTTCTGTAAACAGAAAGGTCAGCTTGTGGCTTCACTGGTGGCTTCGAACCCAATAAGCCTTGATCTATAAATTATTACAATTAATCAAATTTAGCACTTTATCCCCCACCCCTTACGTCATTTACAGGAAGGACTGCATGAACTGAGACGTTCTAACATGGTGGGTAGCGGCATTTAAATACGATTCAAAGTTCATCAGCATCCTTTTACATTAATCTGCGCCAAAAACAGATGATATGCATTAATTGAGACGGCTATTGTTGTGTCATAGATATGTGACATCTCCTTTGTCGGACAGAGACCATCACTCATCTGTGTTAGTGATGTGGATACCGGTGACTATCTTGCTAATGCTAGCTTCACTGATAACAAATGTATACTTCAAAATTCGAACACTGCTAGTATGTTCCCGCAGCTCGTCCGTTTTGGTCACATCTATTGCTTCATAACAGTGACTGAGTTTAGTCTGGAGCAACAAGATAATGAACAAAGGAACAACACAGGCCTGATTTTGGTTCAGTAACCTAGGTTCCACTGACTTAGCACATTTTCCGACATGTAATTACGCTACACACCAACGCCTAATAAGCTGTACCTACCGAAATAAAGCATGTCAGACGTATCCGACAACAAGAGAGTTAGATGTTCAGATTCCGGAACACGTCAGATGGATAAAACAGTATTATTTTGGTTTACTAAATCAGTCCGAATCAGCTGATTAACCTCCCAATAACGTCATCTCTATAGACAGCGAAAGTGGAAGGACCCCGGTGGCGTCAAACTATTTTTGTCTTAACTTTGCCTGTCACATAGTTTTGTAAGTTATAAAAAAACAGTACTGTTCGTGAGAAAATTTTAATGTCTAAATTACAAAATATTACGGAATTTCCTTACGTGCATTTGTATTTCCGTTCCGCGTTGTTTATTAATAATACGTTGTGGGTTTGTTTGTTTTTTAATATAAAGTTATTTTTTATAGTCTGGATATAACTTTCACATTTCACAAATAAATTCGGATATTTCACTGTGACAGTTTCCAGGTCACAACAGTAAAATTTGATATTCACGAAAAACACTGTGGGTCTGTTATCTGCAGCATCCTCGTTTATGTATTCCCATTTGAGGCTAGTGAAAAAGAAAACCGTAAAAATGGAGTAAATGGGCGCAATTATGCCGTGTAACACAGACTTTGGGTGAAAATCATGCCTGTCGACTTTTGAGACGGATCAAAACAACTCGCTTAAGTTTAAATGTTGATCATATATTAAATTGTAGAAATTGTTCAAAATGTCTGATTACCTGTTACGACACTAAAGGGATTTTTATTAGGGGGGTGATCGTAGATCCACAAGTGCCAGTAATTACTAATGCTTCTACTGACTTGTGATATTTCCTCTAACCGGTTTTACTAGGATTTGGTTGACCAGAAAGACGACAAAATAAGTCTGGGTCATTACTGGTGCTCTTTCTTTTTAAAATAATAAAACAACTAATACTTCCCACTGTCTCTAAATGTAACACGACCAAATCTCGCGATAGATTGTTCTGAACGCGATTGTCGAGAACAATCTTCCGACTAGCGCGAACGTGCTCCGCGTTACCAACCGGTGTCAGCCTTTCATTATAAACAACGAGGATTTTCGCATTTATCGGCTGGAAGTCCGGATTATTTTTACTATTTGTTTTACGGGACTACAAAAGGCATCAGACAAAGGACGACATTTGTTAAACGGAGGGCGATTTGTATAAAAATGTCGGATAACGCAAACTGCGAGGAACAGCGGGAAGAGCAGACTGAACTTGAAGAAGCCGGAGGAGCCGAGGTAAGATGAGTTAACATCGGCATTGTCTCCTCTCGCCACGGTGGATTTACATCTTTCACAGAGCTGCCACTCAAATATCAATTTCCTCAGCCCTATTCTTTCATCTTACACCAGGCCTTCGCATTATTCTTTGATGTTCAACTTTAACTTTGTTCCTGTGGACGCTAATGTACACTAGCTTGTTAGCGCTAGTTAGCTAGCTGCTGTATTGCTATCACGACAACAGCGGCTCGGTCCCATCCAGTTGAGGCTGAAGCTAACAGCCGACAAGGCCAGGCGAGATAGTAGGTCTGTCCGCAAACCTATCACATTAAAAACCTTCGCGATGTTTGCCCTTCCATCCCTGGATCACTCATTGAGTTGAATAGCTCGCTTAAAGCAGGACGGGGCAGCCCTGGTCCTCTGTCCCATCTGCGTCTTTGTTTTCCGTGGGACAGTGAGAGAACCGATGGCTTCTTTTTAACCGGCAGAGGTGCCGCTCCAGCGTCACTGGGCTTCCAGGGAAGCAGTGATTTAAAATCGAGAAACATAACGTCAGTCTCAAACATTAATAAGGAGAACTGCATACGTGAGGTGAACACTTCCCTCTCCTCCTGGTAGATCACCACTAAATGATTGTTCCCTATTTTGTGCTTAGGAGAAGTCTGATTCTTCAGATGGGGGAAAGGAGTCTTCTTCAGAAGCTGGGCCTGATGGGCAAGATGGGTCATCCTCGTCGTCGTCCAAGACTAAAGAATCGACTGCAGGCTATGAGGAGAAAGTGGTAAACATGACAAACAACTTTGTTCAAGTTGTTATTTGGAAGAAGTTTGATGAATAATTGGGACTAAACTAAAGTCTAAAGTGTGGGGAAAGGAATCCTTGGTCAGGTAGATTCGTACCGGCCATGATTGAACATTGGAATTACAAAAACATTGTGATGTTTTCCCCAACATGCCTTTAAACCGGTTAATTAACACCGGTGTCTTCTCGTTCTTGCAGCAAACGGACCGGACCAACAGATTTGAGTACCTTTTGAAGCAAACCGAGTTGTTTGCCCATTTCATCCAGCCGGCCGCACAAAAGACCCCCACCTCCCCCTTGAAGATGAAGCCCGGACGTCCTCGTATCAAGAAAGATGAGAAACAGAATCTGTTGTCCGCAGGAGAGTAAGTCTGCAACTTTACACTGCAGACAAATTCAGATGTGAAGAGAGTTTTCCAAACAAACTGACTTTTTATTGTCAGGTCAGTGTTTCTTCCATTGAATTTGGGCAAAACTCACTGCTGCTCTAATGTTTTGACAGCAATCGTCATCGTCGCACAGAGCAAGAGGAAGACGAAGAGCTCCTGAATGAGAGTACAAAGACTACAAATGTCTGCACTCGCTTTGACGATTCACCCTCATGTAAGATGCCAGCCATCTGTGTTTCTGTGGAAAGAATATGTAGTTTAATTGAACACATGATCATTGGCACTACTTTTCCCTTCTAGATGTCAAAACAGGAAAAATGAGAGATTACCAGGTCCGTGGTCTCAACTGGCTGATTTCTTTATATGAGAACGGTATCAATGGCATCCTGGCAGATGAGATGGTCGGTACTTTATCCATAAATCATTCTGTTTTCATTCTGGGAGTTTAAATGACGGTGTATCTCTGCTCCATCTCACAGGGTCTAGGAAAGACTCTGCAGACCATTGCTCTGTTGGGTTATATGAAGCACTACAGAAATATTCCAGGTCCTCACATGGTGCTGGTTCCCAAGTCCACCCTCTACAACTGGATGAATGAATTCAAGCGATGGGTACCTTCGCTGCGTGCGGTCTGCCTGATTGGAGACAGAGATGAGAGGGTAGGCCGCTCCAGAAAACTGCATGAGAATGATAAAATCAGCTTCCTGTTTCAGCACAGAGGAGGTCTGTGTGTTGTGGTGTGATCGGTAACTTAATACACGTTTTTATCTTTCTTAGACGGCTCTGATCAGAGACGTGCTGCTGCCTGGAGAATGGGACGTGTGCGTCACATCCTATGAAATGCTCATCATTGAAAAGGCGGTGTTCAAAAAGTTCAACTGGAGATACCTGGTGATTGACGAGGCCCACAGGATCAAGAATGAGAAATCAAAGGTTGGATATCTTTCCTAAAACTGCTATGCATGGCCAGAGTTTCCATTTATTGATTGCTTAATGGCACATCTTTTCTATTCATCTTCTTCACTCAGCTGTCAGAAATTGTGCGAGAATTCAAAACGACCAACCGCCTGTTGCTGACTGGAACACCACTGCAAAACAACCTCCACGAGCTGTGGGCTTTGCTTAACTTCCTGCTGCCTGATGTCTTCAACTCAGCAGAGGTAAGAATCACCCAATAAAGAGCCATCCGCAGGAGGGTCCCCCTACATGAGCCTGGTCCTGCTCAAGGTTGGGGATCAGGGATTCTGTAAAGCTCCTAGAGACGCTTTTGATTATAACAGACGCTATATAAATGAAGATTGATTGATAAAGCTATTTCCACTTTTCTAGCTATTGACAGGAAAATGTTCCGTGTTAATAAATGTCTCCATTTTTCTTCTTAGGACTTTGATTCCTGGTTTGACACAAACAACTGCCTGGGTGACCAGAAGCTGGTTGAACGTCTTCACACTGTATGTCTTAACCTCCCCCCATTTTACCTTCATTATTATTCATATGTATTAATGTAATTTGAGTTAAAATGCTCATTTGAAATATTCCATCAACCATAGGTTCTGCGTCCTTTCTTGCTCCGTCGTATTAAAGCTGACGTGGAGAAAACTCTGCTTCCCAAAAAAGAGTTAAAGATTTATGTGGGTCTGAGTAAGATGCAGCGTGAATGGTAGGATTCTATATATTCCCAAATCTCTACTCTGCACGACATCAATTGTCCACTAGACTGGGTTTTGTCTCGACCCATCAGGTACACAAAGATTCTGATGAAGGACATCGACATTTTAAACTCGGCTGGAAAGATGGACAAGATGCGTCTGCTGAACATTCTCATGCAGCTCAGGAAATGCTGCAACCACCCGTACCTGTTCGATGGGGCCGAACCTGGCCCGCCGTACACCACCGACCTCCACCTGGTGGTGAATAGCGGCAAGATGGTGGTGCTGGACAAGCTCCTCCCTAAGCTGAAAGAGCAGGGTAGGTCCACTAATTAGCTGGGTGCAGGAACACTTCATCTATATGTTCTTTTGCTCATCCCGACTCCTCCTTTCCAGGATCTCGAGTTTTAATCTTCAGTCAGATGACCAGGGTGCTGGACATCTTGGAGGACTACTGCATGTGGAGGAACTATGGCTACTGTCGTCTGGACGGTCAGACGCCACACGAGGAGAGACAGGTGAGGCATTGATGCCTTACGAGAGACTTGGGTTTTATTTTGGTGGATTTAATTTACTGGATGAATTCAACAAATACTCGATGCCTCTGACTTTGAACGCTTGCAGATCTCCATCAATGCGTTCAACGAGCCCAACAGCAGCAAGTTCATCTTCATGTTGAGCACCAGAGCTGGAGGACTGGGAATCAACTTGGCTACAGCAGACGTGGTGATCCTGTTCGACTCAGACTGGAATCCCCAAGTAGATCTTCAGGCCATGGTTAGCGCCAACATTTCATATACAATTAAAGGACTTTTGGAGATCTGTGGCACCATTAAGAACCTGGGAAGCTCCTTTTGTCAGTCTTTTGACTTGTTTAACCCCATTAGGACCGAGCCCACAGAATTGGCCAGCAGAAGCAGGTGCGCGTCTTTCGTTACATTACTGAAAACACGGTGGAGGAGAGGATCGTGGAGCGGGCCGAGATGAAGCTGCGCCTGGACTCCATCGTCATTCAGCAGGGTAACCCCTCTGAAGCCCTTATGCAGAAACACCAAAAAATCCAATGCACCTGAAGGCATCGGTAATTATTTATAGTCGCCCTCTTGTTTTCCTTCAACAGGAAGACTTGTGGATCCAAGCGCCAACAAGCTGGGCAAGGACGAGATGCTGTCCATCATCCGCCACGGCGCCACGCACGTGTTTGCTTCCAAGGAGAGCGAGATCACCGATGACGACATTGTTGCCATCCTGGAGAGGGGTGAAAGGAAGGTGGGTTTCAGCATCCAAAACACCCAGGCAGCGCCGCAGAGTTCTTTATTTCACAAACCAAGCAGGAGTTACAGTGAAAAATCGACTTTTTGTAGACTATAGAGATGAGCCAGAAGATGTCCTCGCTGGGCGAAAGCTCACTGAGGAACTTCACCATGGATACAGAGAACAGCAGCGTGTACACGTTCGAAGGGGAGGATTACAGAGAGAAGAAAAAGGTACCAGTCATGTGTATTTGTATTCATTATTGCCTCAATCGAAGTGAATAAAGCGTCGTTTAAGTTGTTCCCTCTTGCGTCCTAATCAAGGTCATCACCAACTGGATCGAGCCGCCCAAGAGAGAAAGGAAAGCCAATTATGCCGTAGATGCCTACTTCAGGGAAGCTCTGCGAGTCAGCGAGCCTAAAGCACCCAAGGTAGGGACGAGTGGCGTTACATTTCCTGTCAGGAAGTACGGATCTAACGCGCGAGGATCGTGATGATGTTCATTGTTTGAACCCCGTCCCCCAGGCGCCTCGTCCTCCCAAGCAGCCAAATGTCCAAGACTTTCAGTTCTTCCCTCCGCGTCTTTTTGAACTCCTGGAGAAAGAAATTCTCTTCTACAGAAAAACCATTGGCTACAAGGTAGAGTGAGCTTTCATCCCAGTGGGGGAGGGTGTCTCTGGATGTATTTGAGGACATGGACTTAGATCTCTCTGGCTGCGTCTTTCAGGTTCCTCGTAATCCAGAATTACCAAATTCAGCCCAAATCCAGAAAGAAGAGCAGGCTAAGATTGATGAAGCTGAAGCTCTCACAGAGGAAGAACTGGAGGAGAAGGAAAACCTGCTGCAACAGGTACATGCTGGACCTTTAACAATGCAGACACTCAAAACAAAATATTCCGTTGCTGACTTGAGCTTGTATGTGCCTGACCTTCATTTCAGGGTTTTACCATCTGGAACAAGCGTGACTTTAACCAGTTCATCAAAGCAAACGAGAAGTGGGGACGGGACGATATCGAGAACATCGCCAGAGAGGTCGAGGGAAAAACTCCGGAGGAAGTCATGGAATATTCGGGTAATTGCATTTTTAAATAATTGATCCCACAATCAGACCAAACTGCGGAGGATTTAAAGCGACTTTCTGCTTTTGTCCCCTGCAGCTGTATTCTGGGAGCGCTGTAACGAGCTGCAGGATATCGAGAAGATCATGGCTCAGATCGAGAGGGGCGAGGCCAGGATCCAGAGAAGGATTAGCATCAAGAAAGCCCTCGATTCCAAGGTTAATGACCGTCCGACTCTTTAAATCAAACCTTCACTTAATAGTCTTGTTCTGATTGGTGTGTTCCTGGTTACAGATTGGTCGTTACAAGGCTCCCTTCCATCAGCTCCGTATCTCCTATGGCACCAACAAAGGCAAGAACTACACTGAGGAGGAGGACCGCTTCCTCATCTGCATGCTTCACAAACTGGGCTTCGACAAGGAGAGCGTCTACGACGAGTTGCGTCAGTGCATCCGCAACTCGCCCCAGTTCCGCTTTGACTGGTTCCTTAAATCCAGGACCGCCATGGTAAATGCTGCCTTCAGTACCGTGGTCCTCTCGCCATGTTACGTTCTCGCCACCATCCATTTAAAGTGGTGTCCAGAGAATTTAAATGTCACCTTGGCTGGGTTGTACAGGAGCTCCAGAGGCGCTGCAACACCCTGATCACGCTGATCGAGAGAGAGAACATGGAGCTGGAGGAGAGGGAGAAAGCCGAGAAAAAGAAGAGGGGGCCCAAGAGCGGATCGGTAAGTTCCCAATAAGCACTATTAAGTTCCAGTTGGTCGTTAAATTTGATGGTTGCTTCCCTGCCTGCCCCAAGCCTTCATCGTTTTTCCCTTTCCCCTCCCCCAAGGCTCAGAAGCGTAAGTCAGAAGGGACCCCCGACAGCCGAGGACGCAAGAAGAAGCTCAAGTTGTGAAGCTGTAAAGAAATTTGAATGTCAGTTTAAGAGCGGCAGCCAGCTCCATTAGCTTAGTTGTAGTGTCCGTGTTTGTCCTGCAGGCTGCAATAATGTCTCCTGGAAAAGCTGGTTCCATCAGTCTGAATTAGAAAGCCTGCCTTCCTGTCACTCACATGAACACTGCAGCTGTGCTGGATTAGTTTGTTGCTAGTTCTGTTTTTGTACTAGTCCTAAATTGAAATAAATGTATTTATGCCCGTTGGTTGTACCACATTCCATTGCTTGAGTCAACCCTTTTTATTGTGAAGAAAACAGTCTTTTATCTTCCTACGTGAAGTAGAAAATGTCTTTTTGAACATCACAAATAAACCTCTCCTTTTTTAAAAAACGTTTCAAGTGTGTTTATTTGGCAAAATAAGGCGCTCATTCAAAAAAAGAGGACATTTTTATTTTTTCTCACAACGGAACTCTCAATTGCTGCAGATGCCGTCAAAGCGCTGACGATTAGCACGCTAATATAGGATATGAATTTGATGCGCAGTTTTCAGGACATGATCCACAAAGCAGAGGAAAAAGTTCAATTCTTCAAGTTTAATACCTATTTCCTGCAGCCTTGCGTAGGTGCGTCCACATCGTTTTGCATGTGACGAGCCTCATCTGACCTGAAACGTGTCTTTAAAAAAAACCAAAAGCATCAAACGATTGAAATGAAATTTACAATCCCTTTCGGTCGCCAGCTGCAGGCGTTTGAAGGCACCGCAGTGAAATATAATTTACCAACATCATTGATCACTTTGCCATTCATTTAAGATTCAATTAACATTCAGTCCATTTCGCTCTCCACCAACCAAACTAATATAAAACAGTGAGTTATAGTCATAAAAATGGTAAATTAGTTAGATTTAACATGGGAAATTATTGGATAAAATTGAACGCTGGCTTTGCCGCGCTGTTTGTGCGCTAGCAAGTGTTTTTACAGCTTGGGAACCAGAGACGTGGTTGATGGGATTCTACCCACATCAGTACAATACATCACATCGGGACAAAACCAAAAGCAAAAAGCCTCCGAAACTCTCCGGGCGCTGCCATGTTGTGCTGCCCGCGGGTTTCACTGGGCTTCGGTCAGTGCTACAATCGTTGGGCTTTGAAGGCACAGTGGTTGAGGAGACATCAGTCTTTTTTGGGAGGAGCAGGCGTTCACATCTAGACCTCTGAGCTGTCTGAGCTGCTCCACATGCTCGCTGGGCCTTGGCTGTAGCCACTGTAGGCAGCAGAGGAAGACGCTGTGTAGGGGGGTAGCTGGGTCTTCTTCTCCCTCCTCTTGCGCCGCAGCAGTAGGATCACAATCGTGGCGACGATGCACACGAGGAGGACCAATCCCGCCAGGCCTACCAACATGGGGAGGGTGTAGGTTTCGGTCTGCTCCCTGCTGGAACCCTCCAGCTGGGGGCGCTCCAGGAAGAGGTTTTGGGTATGGGACCACGGCTGGCGTTGGCTGACCACCATTCTGTCAGTGCGGTCGAGAGCGATGTGCTGGATGTTGGTCCCTCGGTTGTTTTCAACACCTATGTCCTGGTTCAGAGACGGGTCCGGGAAAGCAGGGGCGGCACGCCGCTGCCGTTGGAGGGAGTCGCCTGGGTCCTGGACTGTGGAGATGCTGTGATGCAGATACTCTAAACTGCGTTTGCCAATGTGGCGATTGGCATTTTCCCTGGAGCGTACCATGTAGATGGTGTGGATGAACCATTCCCGGCCACCGGCCACCTGCAGAGCCAACACAGCTGAGCAAGAGTCTTCGCAAAACGCTACTGAATTAGGGGAGTCGCACAAACCTGGAACAGTGGATCCGATGAGAGCAGGAAGCCATCGGATCCTGGCTGTTTAACTAAAGACAGAGCTCCAGGGGTGTCTTGGGCCAGCGTGGCCTTAAAAGCTACATCGCCAAACGCTGAAGCTTGAGTCTCCGGCTGGGCTTTGTCCTGTGGACCCGCAAACAGCAATCAGAAATCACCTCCTCGCCATTTCTGGTTCCCACAACTCATACGAAGGCATCTTACCAGGATCTTGAATGTATAAAGAAGAGAAGGCGAATCTGCCAAGCAACCGTACTCCTGATTAGTTGGGTTGTACTTGGGAACGTAGCCGTCCGCACCGGTGCAGAGGAAGACTTTCTCAATGCCACAGGAGAAGGAGTCACCCAGGTTCTGGACCGGGTCCACCATCACGCGACCATAGATTGTTGAGCCTACAGCCGAGTTAAGAGGGAGTACTTAAACTTGGCTCGGGTGTAATGCTTGCTAATGTCCATTAGGTGGCAGTATGTGAGCACCTTCAGTGAACGCAGTATCGCTTCCTTCTCCGAAGCCCATTGATCCATCAGACAACCACAACTCCTTCTTGGACAGCAGGAACATCTGAGTGTTGAGGCTAAACTCTGCTGCAACTGGGTCGCTCACCTGGAGAAGACAGGAAGTAGATGGATTTTGTTTAGGTGTTGAGAGGTTTCTGGGATGTGTCTAACCCAGCAGTCACTAGGAGAGAAGCAGGAATGCAGCCCAGAGACATCTTTACATCCCATGTTAGACTTATGTCTGCAGTGCTCACCTGCTGGAAACGAATATCCATATCAAACGTAAGTGTCTCTCTTGGGCTGCAGACAGGAGGGATACTGAACTCCCTGTTTGGAGACGCAACGCAGGGCACCATCTTCACCGTGTAGGTCCCAGAGTAGTCTCGCACCTGGACGTCACGTAGGAAGAAAGATGATTCAGCTGTCGAGGATCGCCACACGTGGCGAGTTTATTCACAGCAGCAACTCACAGCAAAGTCTGAGACAAAACTCCACTGCTGCATGGGCTGGCTGTACGTAGGCTCGGTCCTGGTCAGGGAGAGGGTGAAAGTGAGCCCCGGGTGGTCCGCGCACATCACCACCGATGACACACCGCTTCCTGAAAACGCACATATCCTATCAAGCCAGACCTTTGTCCACAGTAGAGCTATAGAACATTTTAGGTTGACCTATGTGTTTCACTTGTTCCCTCACTGCAGGGTCAAAGGTCATTTCATTTGCTGAAATGACCTTTGGTACTTTCACACAAGAAGGAACCTTAATTTGGATCTCCAGAAATAGATGAAAGTGAGGAAATGGACTGCGCAGAAATCCGATAGCAGTTTGTGGTATAGAATGACCGCATTAGGAAGGCTTTGAATGTGTGGGCTGGCATGAATGCTACATAGTGGGGACCAGAGTACACAATTCACCTGCACTGTGTAGTGGGGACCAGAGTACACAATTCACCTGCACTGTGAGGACAGTTTGGGGATGTGAGGGCTTTTTGTGGTCTGGGACTTGGATTTATGGTTGAACTTAGAATCGGTATTATGGTAGGGTTAGACATTCAGTTTTACTTGTTAGGATAACACACGTGTGTGTGTGTGTGGTGTGTGTGTGTGTGTGTGTTGTGTGTGTGTGTGTGTGTTACCTGGGTGAGACATAACAAACTGTCCTCTGAAACGAGCCTCTGTTTTGAAGTTGACCACCAGCCGCCCCTCCTCATTTATCCGCATGCTGGTCGGGTACATGGCTCCTACAAGAAGACAGAACCAACTTACAGTCCAGTTCACAGAAGCACCAGCGGGGGGGTGCGGCGGACTAAGAGGGTACCCTGAAGCTCGGACTCGGGCGGGCTGCCGATGCCTTCCTGCCACAGGATGGCCGTGTCATACACAAAGGTGAGTTTGAGCTCTGACTGCAGGTCAAAGTGCTGCCATCCTCCCACAGCCACCGGAGAGTGGAAGACGTAGGACACAAAGAGGGGGACCCGGAGGGTGACGTAGGACTGGACCAGATTCAGAACCTAAATTTCAGGAGAAGAACAAGTTGTCAGTGAACTGGTATGATTCTATTATCTCTATAATGGTGAAGGTGCGATAATAATTTTTCTCTTGTTTTGCCTTTCGGTTCGTCCCACCTGTCCATCTGTGCCTATGGAGCCTCCGCATTCATTCAGCAGTTCCGACATGTCGTAGTAGCTGGTGAACTCCCAGAGACAAGCCTCTAAGTTGAGGTTTCTGTAGAAGCGCAGGGTGCTAGCCGGGCGCATATTTGCGTTGTACTGGTAGGGCGACGTATCGCCGATGATTTCAGGGTTCTTGGTGGCGTTGGTGATGAAGCCGTGGCCAGTCTGGATCTCGTTAAAGTCCAGCAGGTTGGAGCAGCGGTGGTTACCCACGCGGGTGCCGTCTGCACTCAGGGTGAGCTCAAAGTTTGACAGAGGTCTTGTGGAGATCACCGGCAACATGCCTGTGGAGCGTTACATGCTGGTCAAATCTCTGATCGCGTTCTTCTGTTTGACTGAGAGCAACGTGTTGGTGAGTGCTCACCGTCCATGTGCGGCATGGTCACGGTTAATTTAATGAGGTTGGGAAATTCCAGGTCATCTGGACCAGTGTAGCGGATCTTAGCAGAGAATGGTTCAGCACCCACGCTGCCTGGGATACGAGGCTGACACATACCTAGAAATAATCATCTGAGTTATCCCTGTGAACTCTAAACTGAGCGCGGCTGTCGCGGCGTGCACTCACCTTCCTCTTTGCTGATCACAACAATGGGGCTGGACAGCTCCAGACCGGCGTCCCCGTTGGCATTGAAGGCCCTTGCCGCACACTGAATTCTAGAACCTGCCTGGAAGTAAATTGAGTCCAAAGTGATGGACTTAGTGTTGGTGAAGAAGGTATTGGTGTCCACCTCCCTCATTGGGCTGGTCACTCCATCCGGCCCAGCGGGAGCGCTGACCAACCAGCGGTACTGGGTCAAGGTGTCGTTGATGTTCTCCGCAGAGCAGATGGAGGAGGTTTTATCAAAGTCCAAGTGTTTTGGGTTACAGGCCTGCGAGAAATAATGACGGAAATTCGATGAACCGGAAAGTCGGGCGTTAATCCAGCAGAGGAGCAGAAGTAAGACACTCACAGTCACACACACGACGGGGTATCCGTTGGGTGGGTGGGGCCTTTCTTTGGTTTTATCGGTGTCATCATACAGAAGGAGGGAAACCACCCGAGGGACAGCGGGGAAGGTCACGTCGGCCACACTGTCCATCTCTTCGATGTACACGATGGCCTTGTTCATCTGAGTGAAGAACAAGAAGACGACATTAGCCGACTCTCCAGACACACTGGACTTCCAAAATTCTTTATTTAAAATGCAATCATTAAACTTTTACCCTATTTAATTTATTGAGTAATTTTACGTCCTCAGCGTATGAGGTAAAACAGCAGTTATTAGGTGCCCCTGCTCTCTGGCACTGTTGGGACGTTCCTCCGAGCATCTCGTTCCAGTGGGAAAAGCTTTTTTTAAGACTGTACTTTAGGCGCACTGACAGCAATGCCAGCTGCTGCCTGGGCTATTTTCACACAGGCTGACATGACAGCGTGCACGTGTGTAGGTATGCAGCGCTGTACATGCAGGGCCTACCAGACCAGTAGACCACTGGTTTATATTTGCTAGCGCGTGTTTGCCTGTGTGTCACCTGTATTTCGGCCACCATGTTGTCATCAGGCTTCAAGTGCACGGTGAAGGCCTCCCTCATCTCTCTCTGACCGTCGTACAGGATGTCAATCTCCACCCAGTGTTCCTTCTCGCCCTCCTTGAACTCGATATCTTTGATGCAGAGAGATTTAATAAGAAACAATCAAGAGAATACACAGAGAACACTATGAACACTAGGTGTTACCTTCTGACAGTGGGTTGTAGTCATCCCCAGAGGTTGCAGAGCCATCCTTGGTGTGCACCCTCACCACTGAGAGCTTTGAGGTGTCCCCGAGCCTCAAGACAGGAATCTTCACTGTAGCCACCTCACCTTTAACCTGAGGTTCGCGAACACTGTACTTGATCTCAGAGAAACGAATGATGGGTTCTTAAAAAGAAGGACATTTTTAGTTGAAGTAAAATGTTCTCTTAAGACAAAAAAGCCTGGAACAGTAACATTTTGGATGTAGATATTGATCTTACTGTCTTTATCATCAGTGACAGTGATCAGCGCCTCTTTCTGCTCGCCAATCAACGCGCCGTATGGCGATTTGCTCTTGGCAGTTCCCAGAACGAGTCGGAACTCCTCCTTCTCTTCGTGGATGGAGTCGTCCATCAGGCCGACCACGCAGGGCTTCTCGGTTTCACCTGGACACAGTCAGCACCGTCAGCGCGCTCAACTGAGGACCGGAGATCTGAGTTTCAGATCTGTGCCTCACCTGGTAGGAAAGTGATGACTGATGCGTCGGTGTTGGGCCTCTCGCTGTAGTCCATCATGACCTGAGCGGAACCTTGGCGGGTGTAGCAGCGCACCGTGGACCTGACGCTAATGTCGCCACTGCGGTGCACTATGGCTTTGACCTCCCCATCAGACTCATCCACCTGATAATTTGCATCTTTAAACTGGACCTTTGGCACTGCCCAAAACAATTATTTTGTCATAAGAGGGTCTATTTTTACGATTCTGGGAATTATCAATACTGTTGCTACTTGTAGTATTTATGTTTGTTAGAACTGGCACTCACAGTCAGTAACTGTGTCGTTGATGGTGATGGTGGTCTTGCTCGGTTCTCCCAGCACAGCATTCATTGGCATTCGTAACACCAGGTCAAAGGTCTCGGGCCCCTCAAGCTCTGGCCGACCCAAATCGTCCAAGATGATTACCCGAAACGTCTGCATCGTCACTCCAGGTGCAAAGTCGAGGTTGCGGCTAATGCCAACGTAGTCTGATCCAGCTGAGGGGCGGGGATGGTAAGGTGATCCTCAGGAGTAGAAGACCAAACCAAATGCAGTCAACAGTATCTTTACCTTCTGCAGAGACGGGCTCGCTCTTTCTGGAGCGAACGGTGACGGTGGCCGTCTTGGATAGGTCGGTCCCCGTCCTCCATACCTTCACGTCGACATAGCCAGAGCTCTCATCCACAAAATATTCAGGTTCTTCAAAATACAGCGAGGGCTCTATGGGAAAGGCGGGTATGTGTGCATGTTTTATAAATCAACCACTCAAAGCTAACTGCACATGATCCACATATATAGTTATTGTGTTTTTCATATAATCTCATTTTATTAGAGGATACACTCTGGTTGCAATGACAGAGATGGTTATTTTGCTAATCCTGTAAAATGACATGCTTCTGTATTTTAAGTCAACGTATTTTGAATCTTTATGATGGGGTTTAGTTGGCACGAGCTGAGCGAAGACCCTCATTTCTGACTCAGCACAGGAAGAGAGCTGTCATCCCTCTTATCTCCTTCTCCTTCTCTTCTCTCCCTCCCACGCATCTAAAACTCAGACAGCTGTTTCTGGATCGGTGCCACCTGAAACACAGGGTGTGTGCTGTTGTGCGGGACGCTCTCTGATGACAGAGCGGCCGGCGAGCGGTGCGACGAGGGGCCGACGGCGTCACAGAGGCGTCCGCTCTCATAAACCTCTGTCGAGGACGAGAACCCGGGCTCTCTGAACACGCTGTCAATTCATCTCTCCTCGCTTCTCTATCTGGTGCTCTGGAATTCAGCTCCCTATTTTAGATTGTAGAGATTATCACCAAAACTTATATAAATCTAGTCTTTAATTTATTACATAGCATGTGCTTTTGTAGTACAGCGCCTCATTTTTCTTGCAATAAAGTTACTTTCTGCCTGAGTTGCGCGATTAGAACGGTCGGTTCTCAATCCACGTGGAACTGACTGACACAACAAGATGACTGACGCTCAGGGAAGAATGTCTGGCACACTTTCAATACCTTACGGATGCCAAACTGGCTGTTTACCAGCAAGGAGAAGTGGAGCTGGTGCCAACACAGCAGCCTTAAAGATCAGGGGGAGGAAGAGCCGGATAAATACAGTTACAATGGAGCTGCAATGCTGGAGAGAATCCAGCCCACAGACAGGCAGAAGGTTTTCACACACACACACACACACACACACACACACACACACGGTTTACGGCGGGATGTTATTTCAGGACCCACCAAGAAGTTTACCACAATGGAGTTTTACACTGAGGAGAGTTTGTCTTCTTGTCCTTAAAGTTCCCTCCTGTGTGAGTTTCAGGGTGTTTAACAGGAACTTTAGCAGTGTTTAACATAAAGGGACAATATTGCACTAAAGGGGAGTAAAAAACATGCCAGTCATTTGGATTCCAATAGCCCCCTCCCACCCTTCTCCACCTGCCTTTCGGTTCTTCAGTACAAAGGGGTGCCCTCTGTGTCCACCCCCCCGTTTCCCCCGAGCCGCAACCGAATGCCAACAAGGACAGGGGTCACTCCAGGAGCACAGTGGGGCTTAAATCCCTTTTATCTGTCAGGCAAGAGTGTAAAACATCCAGCGAGGCCTTCCATTTTCCTCTCAACACCTGGCTATTGTCAGAGGGATGCAGGCGGGCAGGCTGCGGTGGATAAGTGAAGCAGAGTGTAGCAACACAGGAGTCAGACCTTGGCACAGGGAGGGTAATGGACCTGCACACTCTGTAAAGCCATGGGGGCAAGTGCCCTATCCAGGGCTTTAGTTTTGGCGACTCTATAGTGTGCTGTCTGTTCACCTTAATGGTGTGTGGATTACAAAAATGATAAAGCAGAGCATCAAGGATGATCCTCACCTGCCACCACAATGTCCTTTGGCACTGTAAACATAGCATTTGATGCTATTCTTCCTCAACTACTCCAAATAATGAATTATTCCAAACACTTCCATGAAGAAATAAACAAAAAATGGGGCTTCTTTCTTGGGAAAACAGCAGACATGAGACTATATCAATGCTAATCTGTCAACAGCATCTATTTCAGTGAAATGTTGAGGGGCCTGTTGCTACATTTGACAACATTGGTGGTTAATGATGACCATTACAGGCAAAAGCTCCACTCACCATCATCACTGTCTGCAAGGATGGTAACCCTGGCAGTCGGGAAGCTGGCCCCCACCTGGCCGCCCATGGGCATGCTGAGGCTGACGTTGAAGCTCTCGTCCTCCTCGTAGAGCGAGTCGTCGATGATAATGACCCGACAGAGCTTCTCTCGCTCGTCCTTGTCAAAACGCAGCACACTGGTGTGGTCCTCAGGTCGGGTGATGTAGTCCGAGTAGGACAGCACGGTGCTGGGTATGGTGCCAGTGGCCGTGGCTGAGGGATTGTTGGAACAATAGGAGATGATGTTCAATAGATCAGTAGTTTCCCCTTTGACCAATGGTAATCTGTTCCACTGCCGCAGCTCTTGGGGTTAAAATCTACCAGTGAATCTGGCACCAGACTGGAAGCAGATTGTCTCACCTTGTTGAGTGTAACAGACAACCATGAGTTCCTGGCTCGCGTCGCCGGATCGCTGCACCGGCACCAGCAGCTCTCCGATATCCTCCTCAATCCTGAACTCTGCTTGAGTGATGAAGACAGTCGATTCTGTTTTGGAAGCGATACAACCGATCAGTGATTCTGACCTTAAAAAGAATAAATTCCCTGACTATATGTTTGTTACCATCGCCAGGATCCACAATTTCAACGGTTGCGGTTTGGGGGAACTCCAACAGAGCCATAACTGGGTCTGACAACTGAATCTCAAAGGTCTCCGAATTCTCAAACTGCTGGTCAGCGAGGATCTTCACCTTCCAGGTCGCTGTGGTCTGGCCCGGGTTGAACTGGACCTGCTTCTGGGCTTTGCCACGGAAATCTTTGTCTTTCTTTGCAGTTCCATCTACAGTTGCGATACCTGAAAGGAAATTTTGTTCTCAGTCAGACCTCCACACAGGCAACGAATTTTACTGCCCCTCGTTACTCTTAATGACTTGTTAACTTCAGGTTTTCCTCGCCGTAATTATGGCGTTGTCTCCAAGAGTTACTGGGATGGAGCTTTAATTGGAGAGAATTTAAATGAGACAGTTATGAACTGACATTTAATAGCAAGGGTGGCCTTTGAAAATGCACATTAATAACACAATACCTGCAGGGGGGAAAAGCAAAATGGGTAATAATTCTCGTTAAATTGTCAGTTTTATAAGGCCATGTGACTTGCCGTCATCATGTTTCATAGGTGTGTTTTACTAATGCCGGCAGAAGGCAATGCCTGATGTGTAAATGAACACGTACACAAGTTTCACACTTACTGACAAATGAGGTTTCCCCCAGAAAACCTCTGCGTTTCAGTGTCACCTCCAGGAACTTGGCATCTTCATCCACTACATAGTACTCCCTCTCCAGAGAGATCCAGGCCCAGTTGAGCCGGAATGGCTGCGGTTTAATTTTATTTCCACCTAAAAGGCACAAAAGGAAGGCTCCTGAATTTGAATAGAGCTTCATCTGCTGCAGAGGAAATGAGCCTTTTTGTTCCAAAACTGTAATTAACTCCAGTCTCAATGAAACAAAGGGCCATTTCAGAGTAACGAGAGGAAACCTGATCACTTAACGAGGTCTTCCTTAAATTTCTCTTCACTCAGATGTGATCTGATATGTGTTGTGGGATTTATTGTTGCTTCAGTGAGAGTTCAAACAGCAATGGCAGACACAGAAAGTTGTGTATCTTTGATTTAGCACATTCTTTATCACCTGTGACAGAGGCTGTGGTCATAAAACACACATGTGAACAAAAGCCTGGATGAGAATCACCTAAAGCTCAAAGGCACCAGCCACTGATCCATAACTTTAGCACCAAATCTTTCCTTAATCCTCGATATCTCATGACTCATATAATCCCTCAACCTGTCAGATCTCTTTTGCCGGTTGACTTTATACAGGCTGTGTTGGGGATTTTCGAGATTATAAGCGCTGACACTTTTTTCCCTTAAACAACCGCAGCAAAAAGGCCCAGAAAGCTCAGCCCGTCGGCGAGGCGCGGGTAGTGACCTGTGACTTTTGATGTGACGTGGGTCAAGCTCAGTGGGTTTGTCGGAGCGGGGGCATCGGAGAGGGCTCCTTCTTTAGTCTCACACGGCTGCTCACAATGACAGCAGCCCCGTCGACCTGATAAAGACTCTTAGAAGCGTGAGGGGAATTTCACCAGGTCACAAGAAGCACGCAGCAGTTTGCTAGCAGAACGGTGTATTTTTCAGAATAGTTTCATTTTTACTACACAGAATTTCCTGAGGGGAACAAGCGCAGTGACCAGGGTCAAGCAGCTTCTCCAAACAATGGACCAGCATTGGGTTCAGCCTGAAGAGGCTGCAGTCTTTATGCTGTGTGACTTAGGAGAATGAAAACATTTGGGGGGAGAGTGTGGGCAGCAAGAATGGGAAAGGGGCCACATCCTCAAACCCACATGTCAACACTGTGACAAAATAGGCCCAATCCAAGGAACCTATGCAGGACATAGAACATAAAATAGAACTTGCAACATGACAAAGATATCCTTTTTATAGTGTGGAAGCACCCTAGATAACTGTTTTTTGGAAACAGGTAAATTAATTAATTTTCCCAGATTTTTTTCAAATGATTGAGTCATTTTATTGTCGTCAGTAGACGACTGGTGAGGGGACATCTGCCATCGTCCTGGGTGGGTTTGTTCCGTGTGCTCGACAGGTGCTGAGCAGGTAGTACAGGTTGTTACTTTTCTCCTGGATAATTACAGCCAGCATTGCTAAAAGTGGCCCTTTTGCAGACGACTCTGCTTTTTTTCTCAGACTTTCTCACACATACTCTGAAATGAGCCTCAAACAGGGTCAAACGGGATTTCTAATCAAAGATGTCTCCGTCTCCATGTGGACGTGCTCTGATTATGTGCAGCAGAGTGACAGCTGTGCTCCCCGCCCCCGATCCCACGTTCCCTTCCCTCCATGTTGGCTTTGTTCAAAGGCTGGATGGACAACTGAGGGGGACAGCAGGCCACCGTCTGGGTGGGCCCGACCTGCACCATGGCATGCCTGCATATTGTTCGCAGCCGTGATTCCCGAGACGGGAATCGCCCGATTCCCCGGCTTCTATTGTGGACGTCAGGCCCCCAAGGGCAGGGCCAGTCCTCACAGGATGCACCAGCCAAAAATAACCAAAAACCCAACTAAACACAGCTATCCCCCTCTACCCCCAACTTGAGCATATTATGGCCTGAATTTCCCCACATCAGCGTCCTTTGACAGCACATTCTTCTCCGGCTCGTTTACACAGCAGTGCTGCTTGAACCATACATAGATACAGTCACGAAGTGGGTCGGGCTGCAAATGACGGGACAAGAAGGCCAATACAAGGCTTTGACATTAGCCAGCAAGGATGATGCAAGGAGGTGCAATAAGCTAAGAATATCCTCATCTAGTGTCAGGCATCACCCTGTCCTCATTAATCATCTTCTTTTAGATGCTGTGTGTGTGTGTGTGTGTGTGTGTGTGTGTGTGTGTGTGTGTGAGTGTGTGTTTACAGTAAATGCAAACATATAGATAGCCAATAAAACATTAAAGCATAGAAAAAAATCAGAAATTGTAGCTTCTTTTTTGTCAAATGCTCATGTTAGGAATAGAGTCTGATGATAGATTATTAATCGTACCTTCTGGACAGGCGCAGCATGCGGTGTAATCGACACAGCGAAGTGGTGAGATAGTGAAGGATGTTATAAATCAAACTCTTGGCAGGGCCTGACAGCAGTAATAAGCATTAGTGTTCATTAGGAATATTTTTAACATCGGCATGTGTGATGACACCCTGAAGATAAAAAGGGAAATGTTGTTGTTGCTATGACTAGCAGCACGCTTCACACTGACATTGGTGCAAGGACATAATGTCTATTTAACGCACAATATGTTGAGTTTCCTGAAGTATTTCTGAAAATAAAACGTTGTTTGAGGAATGTAGAAGGCTGTGCGAGCAGAGAATTTGTGCCAATGGGTGATCCTTTGAGTGACGGTCTAAGAAGAGAGACCAATTAAAGGCCTGTTGTGTGTCTGCAGCAAATGAAGCCAAAGGGATGTTTTACACATCTGGATAATAACAGGATGAAGTGGAAACTTCTTAACTATTATATTCACCTCAGTGGGGTGGCAGCAGAATAACGTACAGTGGGTGCTGATTGAAAGTGCCTCGTTTCTAATACCATAAACTAGTGGGTACCCGGACCTCAGAACCCACAATAAAACAAAAGAGAAGGAGGATTTCCACCTCTGTCGATGATGTAAAGAACAAATCTACTACAATTTTATAAATATTTGACTTAATAACTGAGCAGATTCCAACAGATTCTGCTATGATAGGCTTCTTTCATGTGACAAATCTTTAGGGGTTGTCACGCCAAGTCGCAATTTAGGCAAAAGAAGAAAAGAAAAGGAACGTAAATAAATGAGTGACAACTTGACCACATTGACATTCGAGTGCAGATGAGAATATCCCAGGAGCTATACATCATAACCCTCCACCCCGGCAGCTCCTCAACCGCAATAATTCAGCAGAAGATACAAAAGACCAGAAAGACGGAAAAATAGCCACCAGAAAGGGAAACCGAAGGTTAGAATAAAATGATGATAGATAAACGCAAAAAAAACAGCTGAGACATTTAAAAGTAACCAAAGAAAAGAAAGAAACATGAAAGAATGGTAAGGAGGGAGAGGAAGAGCAGACTGGGCCTCGGCTTTAGTGACATGACCCCGACGGTGACACCAGGAGCCAGTAAATCTCCCGGTGACTGTTGACATTGGTGTCATGTACGATCCCACAACACAGCCCGGAAGTCTGGGTGTAACATGGCAGGGACAGCATGCAGCCGCCCGGATCCTAGCGTTCTTCTCAGAAACATGTATCTCTGTCAAAGTGAGTGCTGACACTCATTTTCGGGCACTCTTAGCCTCACTCTCCTTGTGGCCCGCGTTTGCAGTGGACTCCAGGTTATCGGGCAATCTGGGATTGGCTTGGATTTCTGCGACACAGGCAGTGGGTGACAGGGGGGTGGTGAAAGGGGATCCCCCTGGTGCCTTCCCACTGGCATACACACACCTGTCTGTGCAGGATACCACTTCACTTCCAGGCCCTGCTCCGTCTGGAGTCTGGAGGCTCCAAGCAAGTGCATTCCTCTCCCGGCTCTGTGCGATCGCATAACACACAACCCACTAAGGTCTGTGATCCCCCGCCCAGCGCTGCAAGAACATATTGTTACGATAGGAAAAGAGACTCGGTCTACTTTATCCAAATGCAAAGGCTCTTTCCTTGTTCTCCTTTTTTTTCTCATGTTAATCAGAGAACTTTCATTAGCTCTGCTGCGAAATCTGAAGCTCTCTCGCTAAGGTCGGGAAGGCTGCGCAGCTTTTCTGAGGACAACCGGAAATCCAGCTATCTTGTTAAGATATATTACCGCTGTTTTAAGACAAGAAATGATCATAAATGTTTCAACATTTCCATCAGCAGGAGGACCTCTTACGCTGGGGGTCACAGGGTCACCTTTGACGGACAAGGAGGCATGAGAGGTGTGTGTCTGCTTGTAAAAACAGCTATTTATTACTGCGCTATGCCAAACAACAAGCAGCCAGAGGGTGTTTCTGACCTGGTCACCAGAATGCAGGCCGTTGCCTTTAAACTGGAATTTCCCAGCAGACAAACAGAACATTACAAGCTGAGCTACACTTTGTTTACGAGTTCACCTTCAAGAGTTCTATGGATTCTGTGAGAACGGATGTCCTGTAACAGCCATTTGATGCTATTTAATTAAATGAAACATGTTTGGTCTGATTGATAAGCAGCCAATTCCACAGATCTGATTGTGCGCTCAGGACTCACAATGAGACTGCAGAATGTGTCTGGACTTGACACAGCTCCACTTTCACCACAGAGTCAGGAATGTAACCAATGACCAGCAGGTCCAGATCAAAGAATTCACTGTGAAAGGACGCGTCGACTCCAGTCCTTTCTTCTCTACATGCTAATGCTGCTTCGGATGCAGCACTTCCTGTCCTCTGATTGAGATTCCCAGTGTCTGCAGATAAATGATGCAGCATTACTGAGGTGAGGTCACGGATGTGGAACAAATGTATTTGTTGCTGTGAGTATTTATCACTTGTGAACAAGCATCAGTCTTGTACGTGTACTAACAGGTAAAGCTTAAACACCGCAGAGTGCCTAAAGCAACTGCCCAGCAGTTACTTCCAAAAAACAAGATCACACTTAAACACTCCAGACGATTGATTTAGCCAAATGCTTACAAAAAGTCTTTGCCACTTAATGACCATGGTAGTCATTTTATAAAAAAAGCCATAATATAGATTAATTCATCATTTCAAGCGCATGAATCCTCATCACACCCCAGGCACTGAAAAAAAAAACAACCGAGAAGGGAGATTTTCAGGGGATAATCTCAGAAGCAAATCACTGAGGACTGTTTTGCTTCTCAAAGCCCACCTACTTAGATGGATCAACAGATAGAGAGCTAGAGTGACCATCAGTTTTCCTTGACCTGTCCCTGCTTGTCCATAAGCAAGCTGTCTCCCCCCGGGAGTCACCTCCCCAACACCCCACTTGAGCAATTCCCTTCTCAGGATGAGTTGATTTGGTCCATTTTTCAAACTTTTATTCTGCATGTTTGTCCCTGCTGTGTGTGTACGCTCTGTCTGTCATATAATACATGCGCTACCAGTCATGTTCATGCCGTGTGTGTGCCGCCGTTCAGAAACAGTGTGTTGTGTCCGTGTCTGCTCCATCACTCCTGGTTCGGTGCCAAAGCTAAAGCAGCAGAAAAAGCTCCACACTAAAGAAACTGTTGAGCTAATTGAAGCCTTACCTTCACATCTGGTGGCTAAACTTCCATTTATAGGCAGAAAAGTCAACTAACCAGGTCTCATGCAGGCACAAAATCAAGGCACAATCCAGCACAACTCAATTTCCAGTATTAAATAATAGAATCTGTTTTAGTAATGACCAACTTGTAAGGGTTACAAAACATTTAACTGCACTGGCAGTAATTGACAAAGTGACAAGAGGTCCCATTTCAGGGAATAATAATATCTAAAACCCAACTTTGCTATGGTCTTCAGGGAAAATTACAAGTTTTAAAGTTGTCTTTACAATAAAGCCTCATGAACAGTGGTTGGCTTTGCCCCACTTCAATCTTACAGGTCAGGACTGACCAGGTTCAAGTCAAACCTAAATATGTTTTGATTGAAAATGGTTCAAACTGAATACCTTTCACACAAAAGATCAAAGATAAATCTGAGAGCACGGGAAAGATCCCAGGAAAAAGATTCTATTGTTCTTAAACAACGCGTTTTGGAGCGCGAGGTGGCCCCACCTCTTCCACTGTTCTTCATCAGTGTTAAGGACCCTTTGACCCCTTTAAACCTGGTACTCTTTCCAAAAAAAGAATCAGTGGCTCCATACTGGTTGTCATGGCCAGCTGCCTTAAGTCTTTGTGATGCAAACACTTGGGAGACTGACGGAGCAGGAAGTTTGAATTTTGAAAAGCCATGAAAGACAGAAAACGTCTGAGGACTGGGGGGGGGGGGGGGGGGGGGGGGTGTCGGTGTCAGTTCACACAAGTATCTGAAACAACAATGGAGTCTTACCACTGTCCTCAATCGTAAAGTAGAATATATCACTGGTGGCGTTGCTCCCATCCACCAGCACATAGCAGATCTTCATCTCATTGATGTCAGCTGTTGGTGTAACCGTCAAAGGTACAGAAATGTTAGTCGTATAAGTAATTGGTGGAACGAATGACAATTAAAACCACTTTTACAGCTGCAAATTATAGCCCATAGGAGGCACTGAAATTGCTCAATAAAGGGAAATATCTTTTGAGAGTAGTTACAGACCTTACTGTGTTTTTGATTGCTGACCCTCACATTTCTTACTCAATGGTCCAATTGTTCAATAGCTGCTTACCTTGAGTGAAGGTCTTTATGCTGTCATTGCCCAGCGCCGTGTTTATGATGAAGCCATGCAGAGGAGCCTGGGCCACTGTGTATTTCAGGACCTTCTGGTTACTGTCGCGGTCCTCTGATCGAAGGGCTTTACTGGTGATGAGGAAGCCAAGGTGGCCCGTTTGGAGGACCTTCAATGACCCGGCAGCTTTGTTGACCACAATCTGGGGCACCCCGTTATCAACAGTGTTGATGCGTATTTTCATCATCTGGGGCTTGCGCGTCTCATACACAGTGTCAGGAAACACATAAAAGTTGGCGTGGGTGCCGTCTGTCACAGTAAAGGAGAAACTGTCTTCGTTGTTCTCGGTACCGTCGTGCTTATAGCTGATAAGGTTGTCATTCAGGTCCTGCTGGGAAAAGCTTGTGATTACTTTGCTGTTGTTGTAGAGCAGCTGTCCGTGCATCGGCACCTGGGTGACTACGAATCTCAACAGAGTGTCTGGGGTGTCCCGATCCTCCGCTGTCAGCTCGAACGGCGTGATGAGCCTAGTTCCTCCCTCCTCCACAGCCAGCTTGTTTATTGTTACGACAGGTTTCTTATTATCGACATCAGTGATGGAAACTCTGAAGGTTCGAAAGACGGGATTGTAGCCGTCTGTCACCTCGAATTCAAAGCTGTCCATTTTTATCTCATCATCGGAGGTGTGGATGTAGTAGATCTTGTTTCCGGCCAGCTGCAGTTGGGTGAAGGTGGATATGGGCACACCAGGATGGTCCGTGCTCTCTAAGTGGCCTCTGATTGGGGCCCGTGTGATGCTAAATGTGAGGTACTCATCGGGGCTGTTAATGTCAGTGGTGCTGAGGAGGTCAGTGGTGAGTGTGACTTTCCCGCCTTCCTTAAGAGTAACACCTTTGTTGATAACATTGGGAAACACCATGTCGATGGTACCGATATTGATGTAAAAGTAACGGTCGATTAGGGGATTGATGCCATCAGTGACATCAAATTTCAGCAGGTCTCGGATTCCCTCCTGGCCTGTGTGCACATACTGGATAAGCTGGTTGTCGATTTCCTCCTGAGTGAAGTTCATCCCTAATGTGATGTTGCCCAAAACGTCGCCGGATCTGCTGATTCGTTGAAGGTACCCCTGGCCTGGACCGTAACGCATGATGTAGATGAGTTCTTTGTCCTCAGAGTCAAGATCAGTGGCTTTCAAAACCTTGCTGCTGATGACTTTGGTCTCTCCGATCTCGACATCGAGGCCATCGTTTATAGCCATCCTCGGTGTCTCGTCGTCGATGGGAATGACCATGACAAGAACAGTTTTCTCCACATGGTGTTTGCCATCAGAGAGTCTGATTTTGAAGCTGTCTTCTTTTGTCTCTGAATTATCATGTTCATAAATGATGTTGGACCCCTCCTTGATCTGTTCAATGCTGAAGTTCTCCACTGGGACTGTGCCTGTGCTGTGCTGCTGAACTATTGTTCCATGTTTGGGATTTTGGATTATCTCAAAGTGCAGCTCGTCCCCGGGGATGTCGCTATCCGCAGCATTCAGAATGGGCGTGTCGATGACCAGACTCATGCCTTCCATTACCACAAACTCACGGATAAAAATCTCAGGCGTCTCGTCGTTGGCTGGAATAATAACGATGGGGAAGAAATGGCGGTCAGAAAAGTTGATACCATCTGAGCAATGGAAGGAGAAACGATCTTCGACAGGCTCCAACCCTTTGTGGATGCTTTGGACATAGTAGACATGACCAAGGGTGACATCTTTAATGCTAAAGGCAGTGATGGCTGTCCCTGCCCTGGATTTCTCGGACCCGGTAGCCGGCGAGATGTTCTCCACATATCCAGATGTTGGCTGAACTACAATTGTGCACAATATGTCATCAGAGTCAGTGTCAATATCCTCAGCTTGGATGTGGTCCACGGTAATGACATTCTTTTCCCCTTCCACAACAAGAAACTGCTCTCCAACATTGACAATCGGTGGAATGCTGTCAACAGGAAGGATGGTTACATGAACCGTCACGCCCTGGACCTTGTTTCCACCAATAACCCACTGATCTGACAAATCAGAAAGGGTAAGGTTGAAGGCGTCGTGCTCTTTGACTGGCCCGATCTCACCGGATGTGTGAGCATACACCACTAAACCATTGATTAGATCTTCCTGGGTGAATCGCTCAGCAGGGATACCCTTAACCAAGATCTCGCCAAGCTTCGGCGGCTCTTCAACAATGAAAGTGAGCAACAGGTCATCGGTGTCTTCATCGTGCCCTTGAATCACGTTACTTGTAATCTCCGTCGCTCCGTTCTCCAGTACATCGATGGACGCTCCGAGCAGACCTTCAGGGAGCAGAATACTGGGTTTCTCATCATCCACCAGCTCAGTGTTGATTTTAATGGTGATGGGAACCTCATGAAAACCATCGCTAACATCAATCTTAATAACGTCACTGACCGACTCCTCCCCGCTGTGGATATAGGCTATGCGACTGTTAACGATATCTTCCAGTAAAAAGGTTTCCCCAACTGTCATGTCAATCCCTAAATACTGAAGGTGCCCATGCGTAGGAACCTGGGTGACCGTGAAGACGATGTTGTTGCTGTCAGTGTCGGTGTCTGTGACGTACAACTCATTCCTAGTAATGACAAATGTACCTCGCTCTGTGACAGAGAACCCCTTATTAGCGATAACTGGGGGTTTATTGTCTACTGGCTGCAGGAAGATGGTGAAGAGACCATCTGCAGTGTTACCAGCACTGTCCTCAACAATAAAAGTAAACTGAGCTACTTTTGGAGTGATTCCCAACTCTTGGTCTGGAGGCTTGTAAGCTACTTTGTGGTGATTAACTTGGGCCTGTGTAAACTCTGTAATTACGATGTCAGGGCTGTCAGTCAGCACAATTTCGCCAAGGGGGACCGGGTGGTTCTCATCTGTGTCAGTTGGCGACTTAATGATTGTGTATTTCAGATCTCTGTCATCTGAATCTAAGTCAGAATAGCATAAGAATTTCTTCTTTAGTGGCGTCAGCTCATACTCCTGTACAGTCATGTGGAGCGTGGTGCCTGGGACGAGCTCCGGCGCCAAGTCATCAACAGGGTGGATCTTGACAGTGAACTTGTGTTCGCCGGACTGATTAGGCGGATCGTTATCATCTTGAACCCGGAACACAAACTGGTCAATCACGGTGGTGGTGCTGTGTGGTCCGGTGTGACGATAGAACAACTTTCCCTCGAGAATGTCCTGCTGAAACCATTCAGTCACCACCTGCTCAAACATGTCATCCGCCTCGCTGTACTTCCAATGAGACGGGTCAGAAGGAGGCTCCACTTGCTTCAGCAGGAGCTCCCCTGCAGCAGAATAAGGTGTTTCTAAGAAAAACTTTATTGTAGAATCTTCTGAATCAATGTCTGTTGCACTCAGGATGAAGGGAGAGATCTGCATGACTTCATTCTTAAACAGCACCAGGCCGGTGTTAGCGTTGATGATGGGGGGCTCATCATCGGTCGGCGCGATCGTGATGGGGAAGAGAAATTCAACCTCATTGGTGCCATCTGTCATTCTAAAAATAATATTGTCGCTGTAAGTATCACTGCCATCATGCTGGTACACCACAATACCTGCATCTAGGTCGGCAGGGGTGAAGAATTTCCTGCGAGCACCGAGCACAGTCAGCTCCCCGTGCTTTAATCCATCCACGACAGTTATTCGCACATCTTCCAGGTTATCCTCATCGCTAATCTCTAAATTGAGAGAACTGGAGAGAGCTCGTGACTGCCCCTCAAACAACAGCTGTCCGGTGTTTCTGGTCGCTACAGGAGCCATGGTGTTCATCGGCTTGACCACAATCATAAAGGCAAACGTGTCAGACACAGCTCCGTCGGTATCTACAACTTCAAGCTCCAGCTGGAAAATCCTCTCTACCTCAGAATCTTCCGAGGGGGGTTTGTAAGCTATCTTGAGATCCTTGATGTCTCTCTGAGAGAAAGAGGTGACGGGCAGGTTCTGATCATCAGTGCTGATAATAAAGCCATGCTGGGGGCTCAGCGGGGTTGTGATGTTGAAGATTAAATCATCTGGGTCGGATTCAACATCTTCAGCTGCCAGCATGTCACTGGTGATAGCTGTCATCACAAACTGATCAACCTCCATCATCATCATGGCGACAAAACTGGGTTTGGGCGCAGTGTTTTCTGACCCCTCCCTAATTCTAACCAGCATTTGGAAATGCTCTTGGATTATAATGTTGCCTTCATTGTCCTGCAGCTCTACCAGCATTGGGATATAGTCTCTGTTTGGTGATTTGCTTGTAGCTGTGTGCTTGTAGCGAATGCCCTGTTTTACAAACTCATCACAGTCAATCATCCGGCCATTGGAGGGATTATTTAAAAGCACGCCATACCTGGGAAGGCCTCCTTCGCCGATCAGAGTGGCGATCTTACACTGTGTCACGCCGTCCTCAAAGGAATACTCCAGAGCCTTTTTATCAATAGGGTTGCTGTCGCCTTGAAGCTTTTCAACATTGAGTGGAATATTCCGAGTGATGATCTCGAGCTGCCGGAAAACCACCTCCACTTCCAGCATGAACGGGACGATGAGTGTGTCCGTCTGGGTGTCGTAACGCAGCTGCAGCTTCACGCGATCCCTGCTGGGGCTCCGGGCTCCGAAGTGGGTGTATTTCACATCTTCCGGTCCGAATAAACAAGGGAACCTTTTCGGGGTCAGCATCCCAGGTTTCTGGGACAGTGGGTCATTGTCCAGAACTGTGATCTGGCAGCGATCGCCAGGCTGCGTCTCTGTTACCAGGTCATTCACAGGGTCCAGAAACACGGACCGGCCAATGGGCACTCTGATTCCATTGTTTGCAATGATAATGCTGTCTTCATTAGCTCCAGGTCTGTGCTGATAAAGGTGAGCTGGGTCAAACGGATCAGCATCTACTGAGACAAAAGAGAGAGCAAAGGACAGAAGCAGGCATCTCAAAACTCCCCAAAGTGGGAAACCTTTCAGACAACCAGCCATATCCACTGCTAGGTGCCTTGTGTTTTATTGTACAAGTCAATGGGAGCAGGTAGATGTCTCTGTCCAGACGGAGAAAAGAACATGGAAAAGTGACCTCTGATGAGCCTCCCAGTGTCTGTGTGGCCACACAGAGACACAAGTGTGGCAAATGCTGCAGGACCCTGCAGGTAATAATGAAACAGTAGACACGGACACAGGCTCCTCCTGCTGACAGCCCAGGGAGGGAGCCTCCTGCCCCCATGGCTAATTTAAGATAGTCCATTGGATGAGACTCTGAGGCTCCCTCCAACAACACCCACCTTCCACTCCCTTTTACTACTGTGTATGTGTGTGTGTGTGTGTGTGGGGGGGGGGGGGGGAGGGGGGGGGGGGGGGGGTGTCCCCCATACACTGCAGCAAAGTTAATTCGGTATAAACTGACATTGTTTAACTCTCTCAACATTTTAATCCCTCTACATTTAAGAACATTTAAAATCATTTTGGCTGTATTTGGTCACTTACTATACATTTCCAACATTTGATTTCACACTGTTGTGCTGCGAATCGAAATGTTCAAAACTGTCACATGAATGGGAATAATAATAATTTGATTCTGCCAAAAGACGGGCAATAATCTGACATCAGCTGGGTGGACAGGTACAGCAGAGCCCAAAACACTTTCAAACCAGAGTTTTCCTCCTTCATTTGCTTCACTTCCTACAATTATGATTTTTTTTCCTTTTGGGTCCAATTGAAAAGTGTTTTGAGGATTTTATTTCACAGGTTTGACTCCGACTGCACCTTCCTGCAGTCTCGCTAGATACGGTGCGAATGTGAGAATGTGTACGCGGTGTGGCGCACAAGGTCGCGTTAAGATAAAAATACCTAGTAGCCTTTTATGGATCATCTTTTGAGTCGAGCCCGACACTCGATGAAGTGATCCCCACACATTGCTGAAGCATTTTCACAGTTATTAATAATATACACTCATTTACTGATCTTTTTTTTTCAAATAATAAGTTGCTGAAAGAGGACTTCAAGTTAAAAAAAACCACTAGATGGTGTCAAATTTGATCCTGCAATTTTTTCCCCTTTTAAACAGACCTGTAATCTCTCTTGCGGCTTACTGGACAAGATAATGTCTTTAGGGACACTGGGCAACCTTCCTCCAAGTGTGGGTCAAATAGCAAAGATGCCAGATGCATCCAGGCATTCAGTATCACACTTTTCACTGCATCCCCTAAATACAGCTCCCCTTACTCACTTGACAGGCCAGGAATAAAAATGGGGCACACAACGTGAGGTATAACTATAGAAACAAACACGGGCTTTTCATACCAGGTTACTAGTGGATTTTACTCACATTCTTCCAATAGATGAAGAGAGCACGGTAAAAATAAAGTCTGTGAATCAAACAGAGATCAGAGTCATGACGCTAATATTAACTCATGAGTCAAAGGGAGTTACTAAGGAAAACAACCATTAAATGCGTCACTCCTTGTCCGAATTGACGGCGTCCATTAAGCCATTAGTTCGGCTCTGTCCAATTTGGACATTAAAGGAGCGACATGGCTTTAATGAGTGTCACAGATAAACAGAGAAGGCTTGGGTTACAGCCAGGCCCTGCTTCCAGCAGCAACTCCTCCTCCAGAGGGCAGCTGATGATGACAGCTGACCGTAATGACCTTGTGATAGATGGTCGAGAAAGACGGGATTTGCTCCCTTTGTGGTTTAACAGTTTTAATGTCACTCCACAAACTTCTTATTCTTCTGCCTCTAATTTCCAAATGCTATCGTTCATCTATTATTGTGTACTCCAGTCAGGATTATCAAAATTTGCCGTCTTTTCGCTGGTTTTACGCAACATGTCACGTTTCTGGGCTTGAATGTGGAGTGTTTGTTGGTCTGCTGTTACAAGATATATTAATCCCACCAATCCTAAAAGGGGAGCAAAGTGCAAAAGAGCATGGAAAGCTGGGCCTCTTTTATATGTAGACAGACACACCCCTTAAAGCCTTGTATCACCTTGGGATCGTTGGGTGAATTATTAACGTTTGTAAAGGATTTAGGGTGAATAAGCTCAGTGTTTGGATACATGCAGACACCAGAGAGGAGTTTAACCTCCGATAAACTCCCCGTCTCCTCAGAATAGCCGGAGCAGATTCCGACGCCGCGTTTTTCTCATTTTCTTTTACGCGCTAGCATCCTCATCATCTGATCCGTTGTAAATATATGCAGCATATAAATAGAGGATCCAGAGCGCTGAGACATTTGGATCCAGTTCTGTGGAGGAAGAGTTTTGGGTGATTCGGAGCTGGGTGTCCATGCCTGCGGTCAGACTGCGCGCACAAATCTTAGATCCGGCCCTGCCGTCAGCAACGCACCGCCGGCCCAGTGCAACATTTCATCTGCTTAATGGTGGATTAACCCCCCCCACACACACCCCACCCCTCCGTGGGCAGAGTGATGCAGGCCAGCGATATCACCATGAACGGAAGTCAGCGGAAAAAGACTGGATATAGCAGCTGGACCAGACCCAAATGCTGGGCAACAAGCCACTATAGATGGAAATAAATATATGCGTCTATATATAATGGATTCTACAGAGAAAATGAAACATTTTAAGAGAATACTTAAGATTCTACACTGTAAAACTGCTCATGCTTGCACCTTTAAAAGAATGTGTTTAAATGTACGAACAACGAGAACAGGTCGATTTAAGGCGCGTTAGACTTGGTCAGGAAGTCAGAACTCACTATTACTATTTGAGACAAAAGTTCTTTATTACATTCAGTTAAAATACACATCAGTGCAGTTTTTTAAACATAATGGCAGGAAAAAGCACAATGCAGCATCCATAAACACACTAACTAACATGAACAATTACACCATATACAAGAACTCCAATTGCTGGTATATTAACTGGTCTGACATTTGGTCCTATTATTTACATTTTAATGGTCCTGTTAAGAGTCCTATTTTCACACTTGACCACAAGAGTGCAACCAGTATAAAGTTGCATAAGTTGCATGTAAAAACAGGACGATTTGTAATTTTGGTGACGTCCAAATGCCTCGTCATGTTTCAATTCTCATTCTATCTTCCTGTAACGTAATAACTGCCTTTTTAAAAGTCAGCCAGTAATCTTCTCATGTCACAAGTAACTTAAAAATAACATTAGCCAACACTAATGCTTAATAGGATCATTCACAGCCCCTAAAATTAAAACAACCTAAAATAACAGCAACAACTGCTCCGTAACTTGCCTCCGGTAACATTTAAACTTGGATTTTTCTAAATACATCTGTAATAAAGTGAACATCTGCCGATGGCTGTCCAGGTTTGGACGCATGTCTGCTACATTTAACGTTTAAACACAAAAAACTCAGTAATACGCTACAAAGTTTGAGATCATCTGACTTTAAACTCTAAAAGCTGCTGCAATGCGATCCAATCCAACATGGAGGCGACCTTGAAGGACGGAAGTGCCCTTTTCCGCACGGTAGCAGGAGTCTGAAAGAGATCAACAAAAGGACACAGGGTTCGGGTTAGGCTGATGTTTGGAAAAATATGCATCCCACAGTTGCCTGTCTCCCAATCAGCTGTTTTTCTCCCTTGGACCTTCTGCCAGGTCCAGTCTGAGCGGCCTTTTCCAGGATTTCTACAGTGAAACATCTGTTCTCAGGATAACTGACATAATCCTACCTGCTGTGATTTACGCCTCGACAATAAAGTGGCTGCAGAAGGCCGAGTTTTCCCCCGGGGCCGCCGCGAAAGCTTCAAATATTTGTGTCAATAGAGACAAACTTAAAGCTTTACGGCCTTTCCGCAGCCAAATTGCTCCTTTGTTCTCCGGAGCTCCACCATATCGGATTTTTAGGATAATCTGAAGTCAGAGTTTAAAACCTGTGACCGGCGAGGCTCCTGTTGCAGGTGAGACTTCACATTGATCTGCTGCTGCCGCTGGCGCTGAGCTCGCACGGTCAGATACGGATCTGAGAGCCGACTGCTGACGGATTGGGCATTCCAGGCGGGATTTTGGCAGCGAGGGGGAAAAAAAAACCTGACTGAATCCCGTCCAGGCGTCTTCATACCTCTCAGTCGCCCCAAAAACAGCAAAACACGCAAACACTCTTCAGGTAAAACCATAAAAGCCTCTGAGGGACTGCCCGGGTTTCACTGAATGATGGGAATTACACCAAATTATGACATGTTGTTAGTAACGTTTATTGCTGCCTTTGGCGCAAAAGAGTTCAGTAGGGAACTGATGGGTTGATTTGCATCTTCTGAACAACATCCCAGAGGCACAGAAAGACAGACAGATGTAATGTGCTTGGGATTTGGGTAATGGTCGACAAAAGTCCCCACAAAGATAGAAATGTGTGTGGACTCGGTTGTGTCATGTCCAGTTTAGTTCCTCTCTTTATTGCACATTTCTAACTCCATATTGCGGTTTAGCACCTCGTGCTGCAGCTGAGCTACATGTGAGATTCCACCAGAATGTTAAACTGGGAATGATGAGAGACTGAGGTGTAATGAAGCCGGGTTTCCACCCTGCCGCCGCCGGAGTAACGTGAAGCCGATGCTGGAGGTGACACCAGCAGGTGAACGGACGTCCATCTGTCTACAGACATCCTGATGACAGCACCCCCAACCCAACAGGGGAGGAAACAAGCCTACAGCTGCAGACCTCACAGGTTTCAGCTCTTAATGGGAGAACTGGAAGCTCATTTGCTCGCAGTGATTGTAACCTCCTGATTATTGCGCCAAGATCTTCCTCTGAAAAGTATCGGACTATTTTCCTCAGCATATCAGTGGCTTTCCTGCTGTTCCCACCTACAGTTTTATGGACACATTTGTGCTAATTCTGCTTGTTTACTCTCTGTAAATAACCTTATAAACTTTCTTACTGGTTTTCTTCTGCTCGGGTGCTCTTGCTCTTGCTGCTGCTGAATTAGGTCGATAAAAGCTTTTAGGGTCAATGCTAATGCTAAAGGTCAGGGCCTTGCATACGCGTCAACATCCCTTCATAATAGAAGGATGGACGTTGGAGCATTGGGGGAGAAGTGAAAATTGCCAAAACTCAACTTGAGTGTTGTATTATTGTATATAAAACAGATAAATAAGAGCGTATGAATGTTAAAGACTCCCAGACAGCCGCTACACATCCAGTTCTGCAGCAACTTGCACAAAGGCTCAGTAAGAATGCGAGTCCCTTGACTCTGACATTGAGCTCACATTATTTTCCAGCAGTCACTGAGTTCCCTTTAATTAGTCTAGACTGACCTATGACCTCTGGGAAGGACTTTTAGAAGACACATACCCATGTGATTTTTCACAGGAAGTCTTTATAAAGAGGCGGACACAGGAACGCATCGCTCCCGTGTGTGATGACATCACTGGGAAAAGGTCGCCGTTGGTTTTCGAAAGCTCTCCGACCTCATTCGTCCCCCGTGTAAAACATCTCATAAGAGGTTCCACAAACAATCGGCGCATCCTCTCAGCTGTTCCCTCCTGCGTTGACAGACCATTAAAGAGCGGAATCCTCGGAGGTCAGAGGTCATAAACCACAGTCATATTTATTTACTCCAGGAGCAGTTGTTAGAACGCCAAGAATGACTGGTAAAATAAATGATCATCCTTGAAAAAGTCTTCTAGGTTGTGAGGAGACGGGGGGGGGCTGTTGTTTTCAGTGTGTAGTTCTACTCAGGCGGCGTTCCGCACCAATGCCAGACGTTCCCAAACCAGACTTTTAATTGCACGCTTTCAAATTCTTGCCCAAAACTTTTATTTTCTGGTAGGAAGTTGAGAGAGGAAGAGACCGAACCCGCCTCCGCCAGCTGTTTGTGGCGTAAAGGGAGTGTCCGCCTGTGTTTCCCGACAGCCCCCCCCCACCCCGTAAAGGTGCCCAGGTGTAATAAGCATCCCGGGCATCAAAACCACATCAAACCTGGCCTGTAGGAAGCTTCTCTTCCCTGCTATTACTGACTGAGTCAGCCTGCTGCACTCAAATCTGTGTTTAAACCTGCAGCGTCAGCAGAGGGGACCACAAATAGGACAAATAGATACAAAACTCATTCTGGGCCCCCCCGGTCGTCTCGGTGACCCAAGTCTGAACCAGCAGCTTCGTGCTTTTGCATAGAAACAAGCTGATTCTCGTCATTCCGCCGTCAATTGTGGATTATCTGTTCCTGACTGTGAAATATCCACCCCAGGAGGCGCGGACTGTTTCCTCCGACATTAACCATTAGACATGAAAGCCGAGGCCTGACTAGAAAATAACACGGCCAAGCCTTCGGTCTAATTATGCAGGTTTGGTTTATGGCCTGTCAGCCCACAACTGCAGAGTGGTGAGCAGCCTTTTAAACTTCAGTTTCCAGCCGCTTCATCACTTCCCAGGCCAGATGGTAACGGCTGGACTCCCGTCTTCACCCTTTTTCTCATCCTGGAAGTTGAGAGCCACAAAATCTCACGGCTGCAGCCCAAAAGTGAAACATTTCACAGCTGCAGCAGATGTCAAAAACCAGTATTTTGTTGGGTTTTTTGATTGATGTTGGGTTTTTTCCCCCCATAAAGCTACTAAAGTTTCATTATAAACATGCAGAGTGCTAATTCACCATTTTACGACATCTTTTCTTTTGCCGTGAGCTATATAAAATGCTCCTACAATGAGGTTTCTAGAGGAGCAAACAGCCATTGCTGATGAGGGGATGCTTTAGATTTCTGAAACTGGTCTTTTCCCGAGACAGGAGACGATCCGTGACCGCTAACAGCAAGCAGCTAGTTTTTCAGACGTGAGCCCATCATCGGCTGCGGTGGACAGCGTGAATTCCGCAGGCCTCGGCCCTTCGGTGTTTCCAAGCAGAGGTGCAGGTGCAGGCGGGGACCTCACATCCTGGAGCACGTGATGATTAGACTGAGAGGCTCCCTGTTGCTACTCGCTTAAGGAATCTCTGTCAGTGGAGGCGACGCAGGTTTTTCCCTTCATTAACACTTGGGAGCGGAAACAGGCGAGCATTTGTTCGTTCTGGGCTTACCGGCTTCCTGAAGATCATCAGAGGCGGAGAGAGGCAACATTCTTCACACAGACACACCGAGAGGGACGTCCCAGAACAGATCTGTTCAAAACACAAAGAAACCGCCAATGAATCATGACGAGCTGTCCCAGATCACACACTCCTCCTCCTCCTACACAATACTGTGTTCAATCTTTTACAGCGCATCATTGGATGCATTTAGAGCATTAGCATAGATGTCTCTGTTCATTTGGACAGAGTGCTGTAGATATCGTGCACTTTACAGGGAAAAGGGGTGATTTTGGACACTCTCAGCTCATTTATAGTCTACAAACCTAAAGGGAGAATCAGAAGAGGCTCTCAAGTCTGAAACCAACACCAAGAAAAAATAAAATAACACCATCTGCCTAAAGCAAAGATGCTACCCCAACTAGCATTAAGGTCAAACCAATACAGCTCTACTGGGTAAACTGCTGCTATAGGGGAACTAGCTTTATTAGAATATGTCTTCTTGTTGTGAATGACAGTGAAACCCTCACTAGCGTGCGTGGTGCACTCCCCCCCCCCCCTTCCCGGGTCAGACCTCCACACCGACCTCTCTGCCAACGCGGGCCGCCGTTGTTGCTGTTGTTCTCGTTGGCCTCCCTCAGCGATTCCACAGAGGTCTTGTTGGAGTTGATGCCTTCGTCATCAGTTTTCTCATCCACGCTCATCTCCGCAGGCACGGAGGGTGTCCGTTCAACAACGCCCGCTTTGGGTTCGTCCTTCGCCGTGTCTGGGGCCGCAGACTCAGCACTGGGATCAGCGGCGGCGCCTTCCGCCTCAGCTGTGAACCCAAACCAACAGGGACGCTTCTCAAAAGGTGAATATAACACACTGCGATCTGAAAACATCACGGCTGGGTCATCTTAGTATCAGAATGGTTCCCGAGACATTTCAGCACTTTTAACGGCTGTCTTGCTATTTTAACCCTCATGTCACGACAGCTTTTGCTCTTGTCGATGCCTCAAGAGGATTTGACCCTCTGTGAAAGTCAGCGGAGGCATTTTGGGTGGAGACGTGCGAGGAGGCCACCGTGCTGGTAATGAGGCAGCTGATTAGTGACTAGTCCCTAATGAGCTACTGACAGGCAGCTGTTGGAGGCTGTGGGAAAGTAGGCCGACCCCGTCATTATCTGAAGCCGGGCTTAGGTGGAGGGAAAGCGCAGATGAAGGACGGAGGAAGGTGATCAGAACGCGGCTCCTCGGGCGCCGTTCCAGTCAGAGATGCTGTGACTCTTGACGCCAGCGTGGGCGTAGCATTCTTTTGTCACAGACCGAAGTGTGGATGTTTTGATAAAGTGCAGTATTAAAGGGAGTTTTCGTCATTGCGTCCTGATGGCGTCAAGTGGCAGAAACCAGGTCTGAGGTGGAGCTCTGGGGTCAAAGGCTCGTTTCAGAAGGAAACTGATCCTGTCGGTAAACCAAACCTATTTCTAATGATTAAAGGTCACACTGCTCTGTCCACTCATAAATATTTATTTCTAACTCCCCCCCCCCCCCCCCCCCATTTCTACTACAGGAATGAGAACCACTGACACGTTGGACGCTCGTTCTTCGGCGCCACAGGATCCAGGACAGAGCAGACGGCTTAGATTTGACCAGAAGATTTTCTAATTGAGAGGAAATCAAACATCTATTCTCTCAGATTAAATCTAATATATCATCTAATATATATCTCATGGATGTATAAAACACCGACATTGCAGGAGTTACAGTGATTCCCCTGTCCTCTGTGCCAATAATAAAAAAGCTTTAAAAAAATCCTCTTTAAAATTTAAACTGCGTTTTGTTGCCGTTAAGTGGTCATTCTTGGTACTGCAGGCCAGGTGTACCCGCGCCTCATCTCAAATGAAGGAACTTTACGCTTTTTGCACGGCAGAGACAAATTTCTCAGAATTCAAAATAGATTTTCCCCTTTGCAGAGTTTCACAACAACAACTCTATATATATATATATGTATAAATTAATGTATCAGCTTAAAGCTCATCTGTGCTGATAAAATTAATAGTGATCAAGTCTGTTCAGACATGACCTGAATCAAATATCTTTAAAACCTTTGGTCAGAGTGAAGCAAGACAGGCGCAGCTCCACTTCGTTTATGCGGTGTCACTTGAGAAACAGGAAGGAAAATGATGCGTTTCAAAAATAAAACATGTCACAGGTTGCTTTTTTTTTTTTTTTACCTTCCAGCTCCACCGTTGGTTCAACGTCTGCTTCTTTGTTAGAAAAGTCTGCATTTTCAAAAGTCTTTAGACCTGGAAAATAGCCATGGATCAGCTTTGATGACACTTGTAGATCCTCAGAAGAACCTGATCTGTTGGGTTTGTTCTTGACTGACCGTTCTGAGTGACAGCATCAGCGGTCAGTTCAGGTTCCACGGTGCTCAGAGGGATGTTGGCATCATCTCCTCTGGAATTAAAATCAACTGAGTAGCGCTGGGAACAGACAAAATGAGGGTATTTTGGAAAATGCTCTGATCTTGTATCAGCTACAAACAAGCAAATGACCAATGTGTCCAATGTCAAAAATAAGTTTCTGTCTAAAACACAACACTAATGTAATACTGAAGTATTACATTTCCTGCTTTGTGGTAATAAATGGTGGTATGCTAAGCTAAACGCAGCTCTTACGCGTCCTCTCTTTCTTGCAAAGTAGCAGGCGAGTCCAAACCCCAGAGCTATAATGATGATCACCACCAGGATGATGATGCCTGAGGGGAAAAACACAGAGCAGCTTAAAGCAGAACTCTCAGAACCCCTAAAGTCCCGTCAGAAACGTTGCTCACCAGTGGCGTCGTCCAACTCTGAAACAGGCTGAGCAGTGACTTCTGAAAAAAGATTGAAAAAAAGGAGACACAAAATGGTTTTATTACTACATTATTTTTACATGCTTGGGGAAAAAAAAGGATTCTACTGATTTAACAGCAGGAAGTGTCGCTCTCCGCTCACTTGGGGCCTTGGTCTTGGCTCTTCCTCTGTTTCCTCCGTTGGAGGTTGTGGTTGCAGGAGGGTGGCTGGGTGTGAACGTGGACTTGGGCTGCACGGTGGTTGAGACGCTCGTACCGTTACCTGCAGGAAACTTAAGTTCTCGTAAAGAACTAATGAAACAGGGAAGGCTGGTTCAGGTTCAGGCGTATCCAAAGCCCACTGAAATGCATTATAACCGAAGCAGACATTAAAACTACCTTTCCAAGTAAAACTGGACGCACGGCTGCTTTATGTATGCATACTCGGCTTTTTTGTGGGCAACTGTAGCTTCTAGAAGCAGGTGATTTCCCCACCTTGTGCTGTTGTGCTGCTGCGGTTCCCATTACTGGTGGTGAAGGTACCGTTGGCGTTGCTGGGGAACGGTGTTACCGTCACGTTGACAGACATGGAGCTGTTCAGCAGTAGAACCATAGAATTATCTGCTGTGGCCCAGGCCACAACAACTCCTGAGGACACAAGACAGGAATCACTCCCAGTAATGGTACAGCTAATGAGGAAACAACAGGTGGACCGGGGGGAGGGGGTCTCACCCAGGATGATGAAGGAAGGGCCGGCGGACAGCATGATGGTCCCCCTCACGGTGTGTGGAGTCAAAAAGATGCGGCGTTGAAGGTGCTTCCTCTTCCTGGACTCGTCAGGCTGCTGCGGGCTCAGAAGTGAACCGAGGGGAAGCTCAACAGCCCAGAGCAGGATGGCTGACAGCAGAGTGTTACTCAACCAGCGCAGCAAGAGGAAACAATGCTGTTGCTTCACTGTACAGCGGACACACACACACACAGACACACACACACACGCGCGCACGCACACAGACACAAACACACGCACACGCACACACACACGCACGCACACGCACACACACACACGCACACACACGCACACACACAGACACACACACACACACGCACACGCACACACACACACACACACACACACACACACACACACACACACACACCTGCTACTGATTCTGCTATGCTTTTTTTTTCTTCACTTTCTCCAATTTATTTATTTGTTTGTTTGTTTTCTACCCCAATAATGGCTCTTGTTCTTGAGAATCTCGTGCCGTATCTTATTTATAACTTATGATCGCTAGATGGCGCTCTGACAAAAGGGAAAGACGCCAGGCTCGCATCTATCTATCTATCTATCTATCTATCTATCTATCTATCTATATCTATCTATCTATCTATCTATCTATCTATCTATCTATCTATCTATCTATCTATCTATCTATCTTCGTTTGACTGTTTTAATAAACATTTACTGGCTGTTTTAACATGGGAATTCAGTTTTGCTGCTTTTGGCAGTTCAGTGATTCAATTATTAGAATTTTTCAGACGCATTTTGAAGCAAAAACATGCGTTTGTCTGCCAGTAGTTGGTAGTTTTGTGAGTGTTCATGGTGTGTTGCCATTAGCTGCCCTATGGGTGTGTGTGTGTGTGTGTGTGTGTGTGTGCGTGTGTGTTCATTTATTACTGTTTATTTTGCCGGTGGTAATCAGCAGCAGGATTAGTGTTAACTGCTGCCCAGGCGCTTCACGGCGGGACCGTCCTACCTGGCTGGAGCTGTTAGGGGTCACGCTCAAGGTGACACGGAACCGGGGGCCCGGTGAACCTGAAAAAGAACCCCGCCTGGGCCCCCCGCCCCCCTCCGGGCCATCTCCTTCCGCATCGGGCACCAGAGCGCCAGGTTGGGCTCGGTGGATGAGCTAATTGGGAGAGGAGAGGATGTGTGGGATGTGTGTGTGGGAGAGAGAGATTGTGTGTGTGTGTGGGGGGGGGGGGGAGTTGGACCACCCACCTGGAGGATTCAAAGGCACAGGATTCACAGCCCATTCTGTTGACCTGCCACACCGCCCCAGCTCTGGGCAAGGCCCTCCCCAATTGTTCCGCCTGCTAACACGAGAAGGGGTGGGGGGGGCAGTAAACAGTGGGCTGAGCTTCTCTCAGCACACAAAGGGGCTGAATTGTGTCAGGACTGGAGCACTTTTTAGAGTGGCCCTGCCATGGGGGCCTGAATGAAACATCTGTGGAGGCTGAGCCCGAGGGAGAGAAGGCTATTTTGCTGTTCAACCACACTGACAACCTGTTTTCTCTTTCTTTGCCCCCCCCAGCACCACTCTGCAGCACCACCACCACCCTGGCTGTTATTTCTCCCTTGGCCCTGTAAAACTATTCATACTGTATATTCACGTTTGCCAAGTGGGGAGCGGAGCAGCACCAGTAAAGGAGAGACGACTTGGACGTCGGAATCAGTTCGGGCTGAACTTAACCCCCCCCCCCCCCGTTTTTCCTACTTTAATTGAGTTCATTTTACTAAATCTCATCAGGATAATCCAAATATCCAAAATGCCAATTCTGTAATTGAATGTGTTTCCAAATTGGAAGAATATGTTTATAACAACAACCCCCTAAAAAAAACCCTGCTTTATTATATTTTAAGTCGTATTTTGTGCACTTTTTCTTAGTAAAATGTGGTTCTGCTCTTTGAAGGATAAAACAACGATAATAATTTGAAACTTCTCACTTATAAACTGATAAAACTATGATTGTGTGTAATAAAAAACTTAAATGAGCTTATAAATAGGTTATTACACATGGTAGCTGTCTCGCTGGACAGGGTGCAGATTGCTAGCAGACCTTATTCATGCAATAAATACAGTAGTGTGTAGAGACCAATAAGGATGTCCATCCATCGGCATCACCTCTTTAACTTCCCCCTTCCCATACACACACACACACACACACACACACACACACACCACACACACACACAACACACACACACACACAGATCACCACCACCACCACCACCCAGCCACGGCTCCACCATGTGCAGCTCAAAGGCACAGAATGCTGAGATATTTTGCTTTAATTGAAGGGGGGCGTGGGGGCGTGGGGGGGGTAGGGGGTCTCTACCGACTTCCTGGTCACCCATTTTCTTTAATCAATTTCCTCCCTTTGGTCCAACATCATCTGTAATTACTTTCTCTTTCCCGCCCCTGTGGGTTCCTCCTGGAGCAAAAGTCCACATATATAGGAACACACACACACACACACACACACACACACACACACACACACACACACACACACACACACACACACACACAGTTATTGCTTGCCCCCTACCATAAGCAGGCAATACCTTCGGCATCTATACTACTCCCCCCCCTTGGCTTCTCTTGCCTGAACAATGGAGAAGGCCCACTGGCTCCAGAACCCCGCCAAGCCACCCCTGACCCCATCTTCCTGCTAAACCCCTACACACACACACACACACACCGGTTCAAGTGGTATATACTCATATATTGAAGTCAGCCATTGTCACGCATGCACGCCCAGCTCACACGAGTGTGCGGTGAATGGAGCGAAGGCGGCGGCGGCGGCGAGGGGCACTTAAATACCAGCTCAGCTTGTAATCGCTGGAGTTTGAACTCAGAGGACTTCTCATGCTAAGAGGTCAAGAAGCCAGAGAGCTTGCTGGCTGTCCTCATTCTTCCTCTGTGGCTCACTTGATCCATAAGCTGCCCCCATACGGGCAAACCGACACTTGCAGCCAGAACAGCGGCTGCGTTCCGGCTGTGGTGCCAGTGGGAATGTGAGGATAACGCCTGCAAACTCCAAATCCTTCTCAAACACACACCTTTATGGGACTTTTTCACAAAGTTGACCACCCAGAGGAGGCGAGCCCATGCCGCCCACGCGTTTATCACTCGGCTGTTGCCAGGGCCGACCGGTGAACGCAAATACCCAGTTTGATGGAAGAGCGCAACATCAGAGGCTGGTTCTGAAGGAAGGTGTTGCCTGCAACGATCCCGGCTGAAACGCCAAGAAAGAACGGTAATAAGCGAGGAGCTGTTGGATCAGCGTGCGCGGGCTCAGCGAGAATGATTATATACATATTTATTACAGCTTAAATCCCAATTAACAAAACAAGGTCTCGGTTTGCCAGGCGAAAAAGCTGCTCTAAGGAAACCAAACATGTTGTTTATTAAACTCAAACACGGGTTTAACTTGAGGGGAAAAAAGAAAATTAAGCATTTTTTAGCTGCGTGCTCGATCAATAGACCCTTCGGTCGTTGCTGAGATCCATTATTACACTTTGTTTTTCCTGTAATCATCGAGCCAAAGATGAGCAGTCGCCTTTGTCTGTTTAATATCGGCGAATTTGTTGATCTTTGGGTTTTTGTGGGCGTTCGGACCAGAAAACAATCCCGGATTGTGGCCCCGAATTCAGCCGGGATGCTTGTGGGCCGGGCACGCAGATAAAAACCAGATGCTACGGTTTCTGTATGTCCTCGTACATTTGTCCTGAAATGAAATTCACCCTGACTCGCCGACTCCTGCGCGCCCCGTCCTCCCTTCCCCGCCGCCCCGCGGGCAGCAGATAAGCCCGGCTGCTGCCTGCGAAGGGCCCCAGATGTGGAGCTTCTTGTGTGGGATGGAGGGAAGGAGACATCAGGGCAAGGCGAGGATGAGACCGGCCGCAGCGGTTCTGGACGCTTTTCAACAGCCTAATGTGCAAATGATAACAGTTCCACCAAAGAGTGTGTGTGTGGTCAGGCCCTGACGCACGTGCGAGCCTTCTCACGCACACACGCGCACGACGGCTCGCTGATTGGGGCCTTTGGTCTTCATCAAGTCCTTTAGGTGAGCCGTGACACCTGGAGGCAGCCGGCCCGGGTCGTCCCCGCGCTCCCACACGCAACGCACATTCCGGTAACGGTCCTGAGGACATACAGACCATCTGTGCGTGTGCTCGTGCACGTGAGGGAGAGCGTAGGAGAGACACCCCCCAGAAAAGGAGCAGGAACAGACAGCGTGTGGGGTACAGGATGAACATTTAGACGGGATGACCTCATTGTCGTCCTGTGACACACATTACGCACAAACTCTCCAGGTCACTAAGAAGCCCAAACACACGGATGGGCGCCGGCGGGCGCGCACGCATCACCCACGGCAGATGTAGGACACGTGATCGGTGTTGGGAACAACTCGGGTTTGTTCGTTCCAAAAAAAAAAGAAAAGGGGGAGAGAAAAGGAGGGTTTGTTGTTGCGTCCACCCCACCTGTGGCTGCATGTGTGCGCGTGTCATGTATCTTCTGCGTCGTCCACTCACGGCAGAGCCCCACGCAGAAGGCGCACAGATGTGTGCAGAGGTGGGGCGCTCGTGGTGCTCCTCCAGCACATGGCAGCGGCGGTGAAATCCTCTTCCAATAGATGATAATGGGTAATAAATAGAGTGTGAGGTGGCAATCATGCAATCTGTGTGTGTGTGTGTGTGTGTGTGTGTGTGTGTGTGTGTGTGTGTGTGTGTGTGTGTGTGTGTGTTTGTGTGTGTGTGACATTGTCCTCACAGTCTCCTTTTCACCCGCCTGCCCCCCCCCCCCCCCCCTTTCCTCACCTGTGCCTTGTTGTTTTAGCCCCGCCCTCATTTAGAGTCTTGGTCTGATTGGTGTTTTGGGCCTGAATGTGTGTGAGGTTCTGTGTTCTGGACAAAGTGTGTAGCTTCGCTTCTCATTTGACATTTTTCACCATCCCTCTGTTCTGGCGCCCCAACGACAGGTTACCATGACGACACAAGCAGAAATGATAAGTCAGCCGGTCTCAGGAGTGATTACCTGTGCAACGTGGACACACACACACATAAATCTCTCAGCTGTGTGTGGAAAATCTGCTACTCATTGACCTCTAGTGGCCAGACAGGGTTTTCTAGAGGTGGGGGTTTCATCCCCTGCTGCTCAGGTGTGTCAGAATACTAACGTGCACAGGTGAGCTCCCTGCAGCCCAACTGAGACCAGGAAGCAACACAGCTTATATAGGAGCAGGATGGCCTGAAACACACCGTGGCTACATGCACATCTCTGCTGCACAAGGAAAATGTCCGAAAAATGAAAAACTCTCGTTGATTCTCGGGGATGCAGAGGTTATTTTCTCCTCCGCTCCAGCACCTGCGCCTCTCCTTTCATCAAAACTCCTGTTTGCTCGTTTGGCCTTCGATTTAAACTTGAATCCTCCTCACAAACCCCTTCAATCAACACTGATGACCACAGACACAAGACAAACCCATCCTGGCTAAAGGGTTAGCGTAGCAGACATATTGTTACAGGTGTATCACGCTAACTAGCATCCTCTTTAATTGAAACCCTTCCGCACCCCCGTCAACCCTGCCGTCTCTGTCTCAACCGCAGAATCTGCTGCGACTTATTTCTACCAGGTTTGTAGTCCAACACCTGCATGCAAATACAACTGGAATTGTCTCACTTCCTGTCAACAGCGTGCGCCTCTCTATCCCCATAAAACTTGTTTATCTGAATTTAGGTTCCTGCTAATAAAAATAATTTTATGGAGCGGCTATAAAAGTTGCCCGTGACCTTGCTCCAACAGCGAGAGCAGAACATTTACTGTAAAACTCTATCCCGCTTTTCCTGGTGTGGTGACAAATCGCAGCCAGTAACAAGCAGAGGGAGGGTTTCTGTGGAAGGAGGGGGGGGCAGAGCGGCGCACGGGTGTCCGGCAATACGTCACCGATCCCCGGAGTGCTTTCATCTCCCTGATAAGTGCCATACCTAATCAGGTTAAAGCAGCACATGCCGCGGAGAGGGAGGAAATTCCGGCCAAAATGGTAACGTATCTGTTCCGCTCTCATGCGTCGCATTCCTCCGGCTAATTAGGAGTAAATATCTGACCCCGGAGAGAAAACGTCCACATTAGTCCAACCAGTCAGCCGGTGTGGTCCATCTGCGCTCTCTCTTTCACGTTCCTCCCCCCCACCCCCTTCACCCCAATTTGGCACACAGATGACAAAAAAAACATAGGGGAGTTCTCAGTAGGTTTCTTTCTTTCTTCTCCGGCTGCCCTTCTTTTGCTTCTCCAGCGTTAGGCCCCATCATTACTGACAGATGAGTTGTTCTCATACCAGATTATCTACTGCCAATGACCTCCGGGTCATGGCGCCGCGCTCGCGCTCTCCCTCTCTCTCTTGGGTTTTGCCTTTGTTTCTCCAGGGAGACACTTCAGTGGGTTTTTGAGGCCTCTCTGACTCCGAATCAAAGACACCAATTCGATGGTTACTGTTCTTGTTCAAAGCCGAATCCATAAGCGGCCGTAAGCCTGGATGTAACTGTGGCCGCCATCCACAGCTGGAGCTTTGCATTTTCTTTGCATTTTCTTTGCATTTCCTCAAAACTTTATTTTTGTGTTAAAGCGTTAATTCCAGTGTTAAATCATTAGAATGGCGAGTTTTTAAGGTTCTGGGTGTAACTTTTGGTGGCAGGTAGCAAAAACAGGGAACCTACAGAAGCTGTTTGGGGGACAAAGTACATTTACATCAATATAAATGCAAATAATAGTTGTGCAGGGCTTTAACAATGGTACCTCAGCCTTTACTTTTGCTTGTTTGCTAACTTAAAGTCTAAAACACAGCAAATGATTTTGCTCACAGCCTGACGGCTTTATTTTTTTTCTTAACTATCTTTCCCAAGCAGATGGGATTAAAAGGAAATCTAATAAACTTTCAACCAATTGAAGGGGGAAAATAAAAAGCACACTTTTAGTCCGGCAGAACTCTTCTTGAATTAATCAATTTGCAGGAGGCGGGGGGAGGGAGGGAGGGAGGGAGGGGGGAGGGGTGTTGCAACAGACGTTCAGCCCTGGCGTCTGTCCTCAAAGAAACCTCTCCAAAAATTATTTTCATGTCATTGTCAACTCCATGTCATGATCAATTTCTGCAGGATTTTCCACGCCGCGCTCTGACAGTTTAATCAAAACAGTCCTGGGTTATTTGGCTGCCTCCGTGCGCGGTCCGTGTATTTATAACTGCATAAACAGACTCACTTTATGTCTCATCAGTTGACGTACGCAGCATTGCCACACACAGAGCTGCAGGAAGCAGCCCCAGTCTAATACACTTCAAGTTGTTTACACAACAGAGCAGAAAGAGGAAGGTGCTCGCGAGGCGCGCCGTCATCTTGACCCGCCGCCGTGACCCCAAGCAAGTGGATGTCAGGCCCGAGTCCGCGTTCCCTAAACTGGAGCGCGGTCGACTTTAACATTAGCTGTTTTTTACTCCCGGGCGTGTGTCAGTGCGCCCTGCCGCCACTTTCCTCATGTAACGTGGCGTGTTAGGAAGCTGCGTTCCAAAAACAATCATCTGGAACTTGAAAGGGAAGACTGATCGCAGCAGAGACACAAATCACGGCGCAGTAAAACGCAGATCCAGCACCAAAAATGGGCGACGCAGCTGCTGCAGTGGGAATGCTACATGTGCTACGTGTGTGACAGCTAGCATTTACACCGGGGTGGCTCGCAATGTTTCACTTTACTCCTTTTTTTTTTCACTCATATTTGCTTTGTGGAGGCAATTAGTGTACTGATGAGGAACTGTATTTATCCCCCCGTGGTCAACCGCAGCTCTCTTTGCAGATTAAAGTGTCTTCAGAGCAAAAACAACAACATCTAAATACTTCCAGATATTAGCTCCAGCACTATTTACAGCATTTAAGAGAAATTCCAAAGGTGGAAATTATGGAAGCCAGAAATAAAGTAATTCATATGTGCACATGTGGTCTATATGAACACCAATATGGACAGATACCATCTCTGTTGTGCTCCACTCCTTAATTACAACCAATTATGGCCATAGCTGCACATTAAACCCAACATTAGTCATTGTAGAAACATGTTAAATATTATGATTTAGCTTAGGCCAAATTGGGCACATCCCAACTTAATAAATATTTACACCTTATGTCAAAACAGAATTTTCCTTTAGGAAGGCGTCGTGAGAGCGGAAGAGTTTTCACTTTAAAACCTACAATACAGTATTTGGGAGCCGTAGCAACAACACAACGCTATCATTTCACTTCGGTGCCGAACCGCTAATGTTTTCAGTGCCTCAATGAGGTCGTCGCCTGTTGAACATGCTGATTTATTATAACCCTGCTGTACAATGTGTTTTTTATTAGTTAAAAATGAAGTTAACAGAAAAAGATCGAGAAACTTTGCAGACTCTGGTTTAGCAAACTAGACCGCTCAGTAGCTCCCTTGTGCTCGATGCTATGAAATGTGGTGTCACTGAAGCTTTAACGACTCCGGATAATCTCAGGATTATCAGTTTGTAATAAATTTATTACCATTTTATAAATCTCTGTGTGGATTGGTTTCGGTTTCTGATCACGGAGGAGAATGTGGGAGTCTCAACAGGATCTATCCGCACGTACAGATTATGGGAACTAGAAGAGAATCAGACTTCGGTACAGATTAGATGGAGAACACACACACACACACACACACACACATGCACGGGTCAATGAACCGAGGTTTGAGCCTTGTGTGAGACAGAATGATGAAGTGTGCAGAGAAAGGAAAGTGCTTCCCGGGCAGTGACGTGTGACAGGAGATATCAGAGAACCGGTGCAGGGTCAACCGTCACTGACAGCCACCGCACCTCTTGACATCGACCCCGGGAGCCGCGTCGAGCAGATACGGGTCAGCGCACACTCGAGATGTGTCGGCTCGTCGGCCCAGCGTGCGTGAGAATGTCATTTGTTTTTGTTGTTTTTTCATTTACTTTTTTTTCCCTTTCTGGAGTCTTCGTGGAGCGAGCCGGCGGGGCGGCGGCTACGCATGTGGTCCTGAGCGGCGGGGACGACTGCGGTCGTGCTCGGGCAGCAAGCAGGTAATCTAAACCTTCACACCCACTGCGTGCAGCTGCCTGCTCTCCTCCCTCAGGAACCAGGGCTTCTTTTACACGCTCGCCACTTTGTTCCCTATCCTGCAGAACATTACCACGACAGCGACCTCCGCTGAGAAACTCAAGACTATTAAAGAGCTGATGGAGTTGGATGACAGAGGGAGGCGGAGAGGAAGTGCAACTGAGCACAGAGTGGATGATAAATTAGTTTTGTGTTAAAAGTAATTCGATATGCTGCATCAAACAGCGGTCTGTTATCGAACCTGTTTCCAGTCTTATCGATGCTGAGGTCTGAGCTGGGGGGGGGGGGGGGGGGGGCAGTGGGGGCGGCGGGGGAGGCAGCGTGTAATAATGGCCTGTCATTTTTCATCAGTGTTCCCGACAATGCATGACCCAGACTGGAGCCAGAACACACTCGGGAAGCCGACACACTGCACTGAAATACATCACGTAGGTCAAGAGGTTGACCAGCGTCGCGGCTGCTGAGACCAGGAGGACCCCCACAGCTTGGAGGGCTCACCCCCCCAACATCATAGACGCCGCGTTCCCTTGGATGTGAGTTAGGATGTCGGGAGTAAAGCGCCTCTCGTTCATCTCGGCTTCTGCGTGTCCCCGTCCGATACATAAGATTTATTTTTGAAGAGAGTCAAGCACACGAGCCCTTGAGCTGTGGGCCCGCAGGGATAGGATGGCTGCACCCCCACAGACCCCCGCATGCTCTGGACCCGTCTTTAGCCCCCTTCTCAAATTAGATTCCAGGTCTAATCAGACACAGCTTGCCGTTGTGGGTGGAAACTAGCCACAAACCCCATCTTCAAACGAGTCTTCGTTGCCGTGGGAGGCCCCGTGTTCTGTAGACTGGGAAGAATGGAGAACTGTACAGGGCGTTCGCAATTCCCTGGACCACACGGTGAAAAAAAAGGGACCACACAACAAAGACTAGCTTCTCACACAGAAGTTAACTCTAAAGCGAAAAACTAAAATATTATATCCCTGGATAAGATGTGACCTTCAAGGTCAAAACCACCTAACCATCCACCAACCATCAGGAGGTCATGTGTGGCCCACTGGGACCCCTACTGGTAGAATGAAGCATAGCCTCCATTTTGATTGTGGATGTTTTGTAAATAATATTTTACACCGGCTCCAGAGGGAACCCTCTTTGTGTCATTGTGTGTTGTTGTGCGTTGCTACTACCCTATATTGTAAATATGTTGGCCACAACACAATGCTTAATTGAATGTGGCTTGTAGCACTACCTACTGGATGTTTCCTTGCTTGGTCGTGAGGGTATTTTGTGCTCAAAAAGCCACGGAGGTAGCCTCCAACATACCGAAGAGGAACATCCTGACGTGCTTATTAGAACGCTAAAAATATAGCGAGACTTTTGACCTCAGCAGAATCAGTGTTTGTCGAGGTCGGCGCTAACTCAGCCAACGATGAGTCCTGCAAACTCTGAGAAAAGAGTAGTGGATTTCTGGCGGTCTCTCTTTTGGCAAGATGATCACTTTTGTGTGGAAGCACTAATTTTGTTCCCAGTTGTAGGATGAAAAAAAAAAGTTCCCCCTATTACACTGGTAATGATAGATTGTTCTGGCTGGGAGCACATGACCGGCCAGCTGTTTTGCTACCTACACTGCCGATGCCAGAGCAAATGAGTGATTATTTTAATGCTGTCAGGGGTGAAATTATGGCTGTTAACTTGTCATTTTAAAGTGACACATAAAGTCTAATTTGGCTCATGCTGCGGTGACCTAAAAACAGCGTGGGCGCAGATTTTTTCCAATGCGTCTCTGTGAGAATGAGACGAATGTTCTTATTTCCATCATTTACAGAGAGGGGGGCAATCTGTCTCTCTCTCTCTCTCTCTCTGTCTCTCTCTCTCTCGCTCGCGCTCTCTCTCGCTCGCAAAGGATGTTTTTGTATTCTCCTTCCAAGAACTGGAGAATTCCCACCGAGCAGCTCCTGGAAGGAGTGTGGATATTTTCATAACAGCAGATGAATTTGGTGAATAATGGAGCAGCGTATGGTTGAAGCTCAAAATCACATCGGTCAGCTAACTTTGTTTGGTGCTCCTCTTTTGGTGGGGGGGCAGTCTATTACCAAAAATGTACAAATTGAGCAACTGCATCAAATAAATGTTAAATCATCTCAGTACATATTATGAAATAAATCACTAAACATTCAAAAATCTAGTTTTAAACTTAGCTGTGATTTCTGTCCTACCAGGAAGAGAAAGCTTTCATCTGGGATCCCCCGTTCCTTGGTGAGAGCGTTTTCTGCCTGGCAGGACCAAAACCATGGCTGTCTTAAGGCCCTTGAGGACTGGGACTGATATAAATGGTGTTTTGTAATGTTACTACAGAGTTATTACCATATGTAAATGACAAGGATATGATGGTATCGGCTGTCTGAAGTTTCTCACTAATTCATTGGACATGGAACAGAAGTATAGTGACATTTGTCATAATTCACAGGACCCCTGCTTACGAGGGGCCTTCAAAGGCCAAATGCCACCTGTATGGATGCTGTGTGGATGTCACGAACCAAAACAGGCAGCAGCTGTTCACACCTGGCCAGCAAAGAGAGGAGCGGGTCCAGAAGGCCGGGCCGTCCTCAAAATTGCCTGTTTCATCTGCTGAGGAGGTCCAGAGATCAGAGGGAAGACGAGGGGTAGGCGCACAGAGAAAATCTCCTAAGGGGCCAAAAATAGCAGCAGACTGCTCTCCTTCGCCCTCCGTGATTCATCCCAAGTGCGGTAATTAGCGGGTAATGGTTCACCGCCGTCACGGCTGGAACCGCAGCGGGCACGGCGGTGACACCATGAAAAAAAAAAAAAAACAGCACCAAACGCCGCTTAAAGGAGGGGCAGAGCGGCATCGGGAATAAGAGCGAGGACACACGTCACAACTTGGAAGCCTGGGATATTACCAAATCCTTCCAGGGAGCCAAGCGGCAGGAGGCGAGGTGGAGAAAAAGTGGAGATGAAGAAGAGCTCTGACTCTGCGTGCTTTCTCGCCGGCTCCTCACTTTTTCCAGTCAGGACTACAGAGAGCAGAACAGTGGTAATACACTGTGCACCTCAGCAACACACACTAATGGAGGGCTGCTCTGCAGAGATCCCCAGTTGACACTAATGTGCTCAGCGTGGCCGCGAACATTAATTACAACAATTAATTCACCTTCATTTTCTAAGCAAACAGCGTCTTTCCCATATCACTGCAGCAGCTGCGAAACACACCAGCTCCTTCCTCATCTGGGTGCTTTGCATCAATGTTATCTTTCCAGTTGGAATTGTGCTGATTTATGTCTCGAATGTGTGTGCGTGTGGGCATGTCTAATAGAAAAAAGGCTGACAGGAAGTAGAGACATCCAGACAGACTACCCATGTGTCCATATTTACAATAGTGCATTTATTCGAAGACCTATGAAATGCCACTGGAAATCTGGAAATAAGCCATTAAAGCTCACACAGAAAAACCATCATAATATGTTTTGTGGGAGGGAATGTTGGGGATCAACGACAGATATGAGTTTCAGTTCCTGGCTAGTCGAAGGGGAGGGGGTGGCGGGAGTTGTCATACCAGACATGGCGAGCGCATACATTTCCTCGGGCCCTGGGTGTGTGCTGAGGCTCTGCCGGGCGGACTCATTACTCACTGTGAGCCTGGAGCCCGCGGGGGTGTCCGAGGAGCATTTTACCACACCCACTACGCTCCGACAGTTGTGTAATCCCTCCTGGGGTTGTGGAATGAGCTTGTAATGATGACTGGTTTGATACGGCTTCGCCCTCTGACACACATGCAGAGATGCCTGAGAGGCATAAACAGTCCTAAAGCCGCCGCAATGACAGTGATACTGGCTGGTGAGGGCTCGGGCCCACAGCGCGTGGAAGCTGTGGCTTTCAGCTCTTTCAATAACTGCACAACTGGTTAATATTTTCGTCAATGAGAAAATGCATTAATGGCTGATCGGGGCTGATTTTGAGACAGGTAATTGATAGATTAAAGTGCTCTTATGTAGGTTTCAGAAGAGAATTTAGACAGGAAACACCTGAGGTAAGCGGGAGAGTGTGGGAAACCTTCCATGGAGAATCTGTGTCTGCGTTTGCAGCGGATCAATCCCAACGGTCGACGTGCTAAAGGGATCTTGTGTTCGATAGTGAGCCATAAATTGCCCCCCCCATGCTACTTCTTTGGTATGTGAGTTGGTTTTTGTCATCTGTTTGGGACCGACAGTGGACGATATGTAAACCCATTACTGCGTGCGTCATATGGGGCCCGAGGTGCATATGCATTCTCTCTGCTAAAACAATGTTGTCAGAAGTGACCCCAAACCACTTCTGAGGACCCGGTTTGTCCACTTGTTTGGAGCGATGGATCAATGGGTGTTGAGACATGGGCAAAACAACCCACCTTTGAAGCGCTCAAACAAGCTTATTTCATGACCTTACTTTTTTCCAAATGTGCCTTCAACTCTGCTTTCAAACCAATCCAACAACCAAGACTTGGTAGAGCAAGTGGACGCTCCGTGCCCAGGGTTAAATGACATGTGGCAAAGTTAATGTTGGACTTAAAAGCCTGAAACGTGACTCTGAAATGAAACCCAATTCTGCTGCTAGTCGGCCCCGGCTAACACTTTTAAAGTCATAATTGGTCAGATTTATAGGTTCTTTATAAAACCGAAGGTCCAGACTTGAGGCAGGCGGCTCTCTTTTATTCTCTTGTAATAAAAGAAAAGTCCTCAAAGCACTGAAATGGAGATCAAAGCTCTTTTTTGTCCATGTGGTGGTTGATGATACTGTAGAAAAACCTCAAAAAAACAATGTGATTGTGTGAATATGGTTCTGTGGGACCTTTAATCTGCTTTTTTCCTCTTGTGCAATTTGTTTTTTTCCACCTTCAGCATCAATTGGATGTGCAGTAATTTTTTTGTGATTTACGAACTCAGTTGTGAATCACTTGACATTTACACTGTTTAAAGATCCAAAAATCCTCTACTCTGCTGTTTTTCTCTCGACTCACCTTCTGTTATTTCAGTCAATTTTAAACGGTTGTGATCTGTGAGAGAATCCACCTTTAGTGGAGGGGTGACCTGTCCCCCCCCAACAGCGTAATGAGGCTAACCCCTGCGATTTTTGTCTCGTTTTCAGGAATCTTCACAAATCCCTCCGGATGACATCATCTTCTGGGGAGTTGTAGCCAAACAGACAACAGCACGACACAAAGCATCCAGATCCAAGTGCTCAGCAGTCACTCTCTCGAGCCAGCGGACCTGCAGAGAAAAATGTGCCAAATATACCCCCCCACCACTACCATCCACCAGCCCCGCCCCATTATTTCTGCCCCTCGTGAAAGCTCGGTTACATCATCCTCGGCATCCATGTTTCAGCGATGCCTCTGAACTCCCCCGCTGGCTACGAGACCCAGGGGTTGGGTAGGGGAGGGGTGGGGGGGGTGTGATGGAGAAAGAAAAATAGTGGAAGCATAATTACACATATGCAGAACGACGGGGGTGTAAAAAAGTTTGTACATGACATATAAATGTCACTTTCTGTCTGTCCTCTCCTTCCTCAACACCCCCCACCCCCCCACCCCCCACGTAAATGTAAATGTGTAATGGTAAGCGTTTGCATTGACTCAGACCAGTCAGCCGAGCTCTTCTTTTCAAATGCCCCCCCCCCTCTCTCTCCAGCATTCAGGCACCCGGGCGGGGGGGCTCTGCGCTCCACACAGGCCCGGCCATAGCAGACATTTTTGTGGTGAAATCATTAAACCCACGTGCGGCTCTCTCTCTGTGGTCACTGGGGGTCGTGCTCCTCTGCCTTTAGCTGAATAAATCATAAAGTTTGCCAGGGGACCACACAAGAAGCCAGCCCAGTGCAGCCAGCCCATCCAGTCTGTGAGGCCAGCGCAAAAAACACATGCACACGCACGGCCCCAGACCTTGTTATTTTTCAGAAAAACACCAGCAGTAAGACAGAGACAGAGGAAGTGGGGCAGAAGGAGACAAGGAGGCAAAAACTGAAGGCACACAAACAAGGGAAGAGTGTGCATGAAGTCATGTCAGAGATATCATAACCTGTACAAAACCACAAGGACTGGGACAAATTAAGTTAAAACACACATATTAGTACTTCTATCTTTGTAAGGACCAGGCTTGTATCCTAACCCTAACAACTATGCCTGACACTAACCCTTAACCTGAAACTTGTTCTAACTTTTACTCTAAAACCACAAAATCACCCTCAAACAGCAGTTTTGAACTTATAAAGTCCAGACAAAATGTCCTCGCTTTGTGAGTATTTTGCCACTGCCCGTGTTACATGTACAAGAACACACGTAAAAGCCTGAAATTCCGAGATAAGCTGTCAACATGTTGCTGTCAACATCGGTTCAGACGCAACTGAACAGCACAAAATATTTCTCCCTGGACTCTGGAGCGTCGTAAAAGATGTTCTCTCCCTCTCTGTTCCTGTCTGGATGAACTCGCCAGACTGATCCTTCAGACAAGACCGGACTACGAGAGGAGGAAACGCTGTCCTGTCTGAGGATCACATACCGTCTGGGGAACATGTTCACAGGGGCCACTGAGAGAGTACAACTGAGCGAGGGCGCGTATGTGTGAGTGATGCACAAATTATAGAACTAACAAAAGGTTTAATCAATTCCCTCTAGTTTTTAAATAGAAATGCCATCTTGGAATCAAGAACTGTTGAAATATCTTTTCTGAAATGGAGAAATCAGTGCTGAGACCCTGAGACAAAATAGTGTGTTGTCTATTGCAAACATTACCAGCTGCAAGCAGACTTTTTACTTTTACGGGATTGTTGTGCACCCGAACATAACATAAAGACTGAAAATTTATGGAAACTCAGTGCAGAAAAGCCACTGGCCTGAGGGGATTTGAACCTGGAACCTCCTCGATGTGAGGCGTCAGTACTAAGTGCTGCAACCAAAATACAAAAATACATGTAAAAATACATTAATATGTGGAAAATTAAAACTGCTTTAAGAATTCCGTTACTTGATGATACATTTTTAATGCTCTTATGTCCTAACTGTAGACCTAGCTCATGTATAGAGTGGTCCTGACCAATGCCCACCCCTACGTGGAACACTCATTCCCATTATTGACAGAGTATGTTGGCAAAATCGCTTCCAACTCTGTCCACAATTTTCATGGTTGTGTTGGTAACAAACAGACAAATGAGTCAAACCTGAATTCAGTTTTAAGCCACCTCTACATCTTTGGTAAGAATTGAACTTCTCCATTTCCCCCCTTGTTTTTAACCTCTGGTATCCACTCTTTTCTTCACCTCCATCGAGCCCTCTGTCACCTGACTAAAAGGTGGGGGTCATCGCGCATGTCACGCTGAGAAATGTAAGTGGCAGAGCAGCTTGGGGAAGGAGGAGGGGGTGAGGGCGGAGGTTGAAACTCTAGCCACACCGTTAACGGAGGCCATAACACCTCTCGACCCCGGGCCACACATTTCTGGGTGAACTTTGGCCCCGTGACCACACCAGTGGTGCTGGGTACCTCAACCAACACACACACACACACACACACACACAACACACACACACACACACACCTCAGACATCCTCTGGCTCGCAGGCAGCCATTACCTGGAGATTGTATCAGTGTCAGTTTGTGGGGGGATTCTTGTTCCCTGGGGTAAAGCAGAAAAGGCCAGGCGCCTGATCTCTCTCCGAAATGTTAACGTGGAACAAAGCAGGCTGAACTTTGAGATTAGCGATATGTGAAGCCCTGTCACTGGACACTCTATCCCCTTCAGCACCAACTGGCGTTTGACCAATCCCAAAACAAATCAGGCTGCTCGACCGCATTGTGGAGATTTTTGAGCCGGCGCTGATGATCCCGTAGTTTGATCCCCACATGTTTTACAGTATATCTACCGTCTTCAGGACGAGACAAACATCTCCCATTCAGGCTCCAGTAAGAAAGTTCATTAATGCTGGAATTGCAATTTTGAAGTTGGTTAATTGGTCAAAAAATGCATCTTGCTCCTTATCGGGAAGCCAGGGATCAGGGAATGCCTTGCGTTGTTGAGTGTTTGGTTTATCTCTCGTGTAATTGCACATTGTAAAACCGTCTCTCCAGGGTCCTTGTTATCCCCAGTGGCCAGTGTTACCATCTGGCCCCTGCAAAGATCTAAGCTGAGTTGTGGAAAACCTAAGCGGCTCTCTGATAGCCTTTGAAAATCCTTAGTTGGCTGAAGAATTCTCGGTTTGGGGAAATTTCCCGAAAATCACAGATTTGCCTCAATATGGGCATACGTTACTGCTGGCAGGCTCTTGTCTGCATTAGCGCACAGGTGGAAACGGTGTAGTACAGGTGGTCCATTGACCTGGAATGGTGACGTCTCTTCACCAAAGCCCAGGTGTTCTGAACGTACAGCCAGGTCTTTGTGCAAAGACGCCCTGCGTTTTCCCCAAAAGGGCCACCTGCTGTTCCCGAACAAACGTCTCTCTATGAGCTAATGTGCTAAATGAGTGAGGCGGCTGTCTTATGTGACTGTTATGCTTTAGCCTATCCGAACTCGTAGGATTGTGCAGACACATGTACTTTGTCTATCTTCATCGTGCCTCGATGATTCATCAATCTTGTAATATTCAACCTGCATAGGCAGATGTTTGGCAACACCTCACCATCCAGCACACCCTGGAACCAGACAGCACCCCTGCCTCTCGAAAGTGTTTTTGAGAAGCCAGGGACAGACTGTGATCTCAAGACAAGGCGGTCCGAGGCCATTCAGACCTCTCGGGGCACCCTGTCTGCACAGATCCCTCTTTATATTGCTGTTTATTATGGTCCAAAGTAATCCATGGCTTGTGAACTACACCAGAACTTCCATATGTCAACATCTTGCTGGTGGTTTGCAGGGTTCCAAACAACAGATAGAGTGCACTGAACCTACCATGTAAACTTTATAAAACACATTCGGTGGAACTATAATTATTTACAAACCCAGAGCATGGGAATATTTTTAGTTCGGGAGAGAATTTATCTTTTTTTTTTCAAATAACAACCTTTGTGATTATCTGCTCCAACTTCCCTCCTATCCAAAAACCTTTCGCTGTAGTCTGAAATCAGCAGCGTTATTTGTCCGTCCTTTATTTATCACTTTTTTCCCCCTTTCTTGGCTCGCACGTGTCAACGTTTCACCTTGGGTGTTTAGAGCCTTAACGCTCTGATGGAGGGTTCTGCAAAATTTAGTCCACCTTTCCGTTGAGCAGGCGTGGCAAAAGAAAAAAAAAAGCGTGGGGAGAGGGGTTGTTAGTGAGGAGCAAGGACGGGGGGATTATTTTTGTGAGCACCCCTACAATGCTCCACCTGTGCCTTCAGCCATACCCCAGAGGACCACCCACTTAGGGAGAGAGGGCAGTCGAGAATCCCCATAACCTCTCTGGGTGGGCAATAAGGCCTTGCACTGAGTGTTTGAGACAACTGAAAGACTCAGAAGGAAAAACTTTCAAGGAATACTAAATACTATCACACCCGAGGCAAATAATAGAAGAATCATTACATCAGGGTGGCTTTAGTGTGGACCAGGACTCTGAGTATATCCACAAACGTGTGCGTTGTCTATGCGCATCATCCATTAAATTGAAACAGCAGTGACTTTAGCAGATATGATTATTGTAAACTTAATTTAATGATGTGAACATGTTGGTACATAAAGCAACAGTTAATGGAAGTGCAGCCCATAACAGGTTAGTTTAGGAAGATAAAGGCCCAAATTTTGATTAGAAGGGACATAATGACCAATGTTTGGGTCTTCTTGGTTGGGTGTGGGAGTAGTGGAGAGATTGAGAGCACATTGGCTGATTTTTGCTGCTCCTACACGTGCACGTGTGCTGAACACACAAGCTAGATGTTTAATTGACTGGTGCAAATATGTTCTAATACTACTTTTATGATATCTTGGATGAAGCCAGAGTTACAGTTACTTGTTACTTGAATCCTCCAGTTCACACATAAGTTCTTTGACACCTTGAGACGTCCATCTCTTCCCTTCCTTCACCTCTGTCAGGGTGAATTTCATGCAGATAACTGTTAACACTAATAACTGTCAGCTCTGTTGCCAGCATGAAACGGCCGACAAACAGACTCTCTCAGTAGTAGAACAGTAGAAGTTCTGAGGGTTCAAAGGTCAAATAGGCATCAGTGTTGGAGACACAGTGATGAGGCACAGAGGGTCTGATTATGGAGCTGTGGAACACCAGGATGGATATTTGAACTGAAAACATTGTGCATTGATCATAGTTAGCACATGAACAGCAGCGTGTGTATGTAATGCTGAACAGGCCTGAGAAAATGAAACAAAAATCTACCCTGACCATTTTCAACAACAGCTAGTGTCATTGTATCCCTGGCTGATGTATCAATTAGGCTTGATGTTGAGGTTGAAGGATGAGTGTCTGGTATCTATCTCTGCTTATGAGCATGCCAGTGATTGATGGCTGAGGAAAGAGGTGAAGGCCTCCTCCTCGGTGGTCTGGTTGGGCTCTTAGCCACTGTGCAATGATCGCCGCCGCTGCTGCTGCTATTCCTGACCCACATCACCACATCATTGACACTAAACCGACCGCCAATCTTCTGTTGGCCCGCTGCCTTTGGCACCGTCTGCACCGGAGCTGTTTGGATTATCACCCCGCCTCATAATGAAGTATGAGCAATAACGGAGAGGAACACTGTGTCCACAAACAAGAAGATAAGTTTGTTTGTCCGTCATTACCATCGGCCCGGCTGATATTTCCCTCTTTTCGTATGTGGTGCGCTCCGATGCAAAGACCAGCAGTGCACGTGTTAAGTGGCAAACACAGGGAAAATAAAACAGCTCAGGAACACTATCCCATGTTCAAATAAACAGAGGTGTGTGGGGTCTGAAGGACAAACACACATTCATTAGGTGTCTCGGTGCCTCCAGACCTATAGTGTTTGTGTAGTGATGCACACAGACACACAAACACATGCGCAGTTTCCCTCACTCTTTTTTTTTTTTAATCTGTCTTTTGGACTTTTTCCTCAGAGCCACACACTCTAACACAGGGACCAAACCCCCAATTAGACAATCAAACAGCTCCACTGACCCTTAGCTTCTCTGGGATTTGGAGTTTACACCCTGACATGGGCCGCCCATTCCTGTTTACTCCAGAAACCTGACTGATGGATTGTATTGTTTGGCCTTTCGCGGCCATAATTGGCTCTGTTGTATAGGTTAAAGCCTGGATATATTCTGCAGGCTCCAAACATGCCATGCACGGCCCTCGGGGTCAATAACACTCGTATCAGTCCAGAGCCCCCTAAATGGTAAAAGGGTCAGGAGTGAGCGTCGCCGGCCCGCTAACGACATTAGCTGTTGACGATGACTGCACCGTCTTACCCTCCATCCCATTGCTCAAGCAGCAGCGAGCCGAGCTCAGCCAAGTATGCCTTCTCACCCCCCCCAGCACCTGGTAAATATTTAGCCAGGACTCGACATTGTGACACACAGTTAGTCCAAACAACTTGCTAAACAATTATCACTGGCACAATCTGTGCATGGCTCTTCATCCTCCGTGTTTCCATGCGTCCACGTAATATTTGGCTTTACAACAACATGAGATATTCCGTTAGCCGAAAGGAATTACACGGCTTGTGTATGGACTACAGTTAGAAAAGGAAATGTATAAATTTCGAGTTATAAACTCAGTATAATAAATCATGGCGGCCAACATCGGGAGACTGAGAGAAATGGCTCAGGAATTTTCAGGAAACAAACACCATGAACCAGTATCCAGGTTCTGCCAGGTACGCTCCATGTGTACCTGTTCTACAGCTAGATATCCCACAATGCATTTCACCTCAGCCAACAAGTGTTGCTCCAGAAGCTCCTGTGTACTAAGTATTGAGTAACACCTGAGTCTGTGCAGTGGCCCTGAGCTACATCTAACTGGAGGTTGGGGAACCACACAAACCACAGTTGTGATGCATTTTTGATATCATAAATTTGGAGGAGGTATTTCATTCTGTCGTTACTGGACTACCATTCTGACATTATTTGTCAGAAAGCATTTGGTTTTTTTCAGGCACAGAGACGGAGGTTTCGGTGGAACACACTTCAGCAGTAGTGTAGCAGACAACCCAGATAAAAATGGATAATTTTACCAATTCTGAGATGAATGAGTGAGCTTTCCATCAATTCCAATTGTGGGTAAATAACAAATTAAGTGCTTTTTTCCCCCACTGCCATATTTTATCCACACAATAGCCAAATAAATTCAGAACTCTTGAGCAGAACAACCAAAGCGCTGCATAAAAAGACGTGATTGATGCGATCCGACCGTGGCAGCACTGTCCACTTGACCTACAAATATTTGCGGTATGTACGAATACTTGGCAGTCTGCTTCTTCTGAAGCCGCATGCAAGCCACAGGTTAAGAAAGACTGACAGGGGAGAAATGTTCCCACTCTCCCGGTGTTGCAACGCCGTGATTTATGACCGCTTCTCTAATATGCGCGCTGGTTAATCTCGCCAGCATCTTTTGGATATCAGAAGACGCAGAGCTCATATGGTGGGCTGGGTGTTCCACAAGAGCTTAAAGGTTAATTTATCACTGTAATAAAATTCCCAAAAAATGCAGCATGGCTTCCATGTCGTGACCTATGAAATCATAACACCCATACCATCCATCACATCCTACATAATTTAAAGAATGTTAGTGCTCTACATGCATGTATGTCTCCAGCACAGATGCATTATTTTCACGTCGATGGAGCAACGGATGGTTCCCAGAATTCCTAATTTCTTTTTTTTTTAAAAATGCTTTGGCTGCTTGTTTGACAGCTTATTACATAATGAGTGCATGCATGTTTGTATAATAGCAGCCACTGCCAAAGGGGAGAAATGCCACAAACTTAAATCATAATGCAAGCTCTTCAAATTTGAAGCCAAACCATCTTAACTCCTCCTAGCGGCAGGCAGCAGTATATAGGAACGCTCCAAGTGCTGCATGAGCTGAAAAAGAATAGTTCCCATGTGTTCTTAAGTTATATTGCTAATAGGAAAACAGAGAAAATCCTTACAGTTTGCAGCTTAAATGACAAAAAAAAGTGCATCAAAAAGGGACAGCCTCTTTCCAGGAAGAGGGACTGTTACAGTCCACAGACCTCACTTTTGGAGCAAACTTCCACTAAAGCCATAATGTCTAAATAGTGTCAGTTCTTCCAAATGGCAGAACACCGGTGCAGTTTATGTTTTGAATTTAGAATCTGGCCACCTTTGAGGTCATACTCATAATCCCGATCTCTGCTCGAAGGCCCGTTACACAAAAACAAGCTCTCAACGCTGCCTGTGCAGCAGGGAGAGGATGGATAAGCAGCGGGAAACATTTTTATCAGAGTCTTTGTACATCCAACGTCATGTCAGTGTACTTAAAGTCCTTGGTGGTCCAATACTGCTATCAGCATCTGGAATGTAACACAGTGGGGACTGCATCCCAAAGTTATGTTCTGTATCTTTGCAATTAGCCAAAGATAAACTTGGATTTTACACGATCCTGATTTATCCTTTGTTTCTTATTTACAAAAAAATCATCTTTCCCAGAGGAAAGTACAAACACGGGGCTTGTGTTTATGGTCACTGACTTTCGCTAATTTGTTGTCTACTTTAAATGAGGAGAGTAAGAAGATAATGAGGCAGTGTTTACATCTTTGAGTGCTTAAATGGCAATAGGGTTGCGACTGTTTGCCTGGTTTAAGCGGCTAGGTTTAGGCGCATGTATGAAGCGACGTGCAGGACTGAGACCGACGCAGCTAAAAGGGCCTAAAAATAGTGACAAGATCGCTCAGAATCTACTTAAAACAGCTGATTTTCTATCAGTTTCGGTGCGTCTTGATTGATGAACATATTTTCATTAAATCGTTTTGCCAGTAACCTGTTTTCATGTGCAAAGTCTAAATAAAGAACTACAAAATTAGCAACTGACTCAACTCTACCGTCGCTGGAGCCAACATGGAGACCACCTTCCAACACAACACTGCTAATTAAAACCATGAGCAGGCAACACACATCTGAGTAACATTCAGTTGCGCATGACCAGATCTCAGACTTTGTAGCTATTATAGTGTTAGCTGATACATAAATAGTAATACCGGGGGTTGGGATGGAAACGCATCTGGAATATTGAAATGTGCCGATTTCACACTGAGTTTGGAGCAAGTCAGGCTAACAGGGGCAGCAGGGAAATTGCGGCGGGTTGCAGCGAAGGTGCGTGCATGAACGCATGGCTTGAAAACATACAGGAGACTGGATTGCGGTTGCAACATGAAATACTGTAATAATTGGGCACCGTTTTCTAGCAGATGATGCCGTATGGACTGCGAAAGGAATGAGTACAAAAGCTTGCTGACAGGAGGGGTTGGCACATGATGAAAATGATTAATACTCTGTAACCAGATCTCGGACAAAGGGGAGGCTTTTACTCCATTACATTGTACCACACACAGATATATGTACATATACATATTTACTTCCCTTTTTCTGTGTTGTAAAATGATCTGAATACACAAAAACTGAATCAAGCGGGAGTCGCGATGACCGCAGGTCCTGACAGAAACATATAATGTCTACTTTGGGAAGAACATACAGCCCTGGGCTATCAAGCCAATCATCCCTCCGGAATCATGCTGTGGACCACCGTGACAGCTATTTTTCCGGATAATGAACGTGACAGACAAAATGTTTCCGCCAGATAAACCTAAATAACGGCAGGATTGATTAATCCGGCTAGTGTGTCCGCTAACACACAAGCACTTACTTTTTTGATGGATAGAAGCCCAATATACAGTACAGCCGCAAAGCAAAACTGCCTGTCTTTGGACAAAATGTCCCAGTTTGGAGTGAGAAGCGATGTCCGCCGCCCAGGGAGAGATCCCAGGCATCAACTGGTTGGCTTTGATCCTAATAAAAGCAGAAATGATTTACAAAACCCAAATAAGCAACCTGCAGCACATAGAATTGTTTTAAGATGCTGCTTCATTGGATTTGATCTGTTCTTATTTAAAAGAACTTGCTGTTCTTTTTCAGCTTGAGGCTAATGACCAAAAACAAAAAAAGTGCTCATGCAGGTGTGCGACGGACACACGCGCACACACGGCCTTGCTCGTTGGCGTGTAATGAGAAGAGGGTCCAATAGATCAGGCCTACCTGATGGAGAGCTTGAGAGGCCAAGCAGGAACAGATGGGACGGGAACGGCGGGATGCTGGGAACGAGGGGAGCGGAGGGAGGGAAAGTAGGGAGAGAGCATCGGCAGTTTGGGACCACCATCATTGCGGCCCACACCGCTTCGCATTTACCACCACTCATCTGCCGCCACCACATTCCGTTTGCAGCACACTGATGCTGTAATGAATCTGTAATTTGGACACATATGTACGGCTCCTGACATGGTTCCGCTTTTGGGAACTCCTGATGGAAACATTTACAAGCAATTGGCCAGAAAGAGCCATCAATCTGCACTTTAACCTCTCACTTGCCTTCAGGGATCCGTGCTTCTTTTTTTAGTATTAAAGACTTCAGAGAGGATGAGAGAAATTGAAACCGGGAGGAAATGAAAATAGACCCTTTCCAGGCACACTGTAGAGGCCATTAGCAAGTACTAACAGGAGCTAACTGTGGTCACGTCACTCCAGATTGTGGATTGGAATAGACCCGATCAAAGCGCAGCGAGAGAGTCGAACCCCCTCTGAGGTTTCCAGAGTTCCAATCCAAGGAGCGAATTTTGCCCGTGCATCTGGAAACGCACGGATGGATTTCCTGCTCTGGCGTGCATCGAGAATGAGAGGATTGCGTAAACAGCGGCTGGACGCTTTATCATTCGGGCTGCGCAAGGTGGAATGTGTCTTGTGCCACCACGCCAGCGAGCCCTGGGTGGCTTCACTTACTCATGCCATGTGTATACTTAAGCCAAACAAGGCCTAAGGACACTTCAGGGTGGTACAGAAGAAGAATGGGTGGGGAGGCTAAAGGCGAAGTAGTGTGGTCCAGTGGTTGGAGTCATTGATTTAGGGGCTGTTGATGCCGGGGAGACGGCCAAAGCTCTGTCACTGACTCACAGAAAATGACGCTGCATAAGTCACAACACTTAAAATGTCCTCATGTGTTTAGAAAAGCTCAAGTGGGACTCGGACACACACACACACACACACACACACACACACACACACACACACACACACACAGAGCTGGAAAATGCTACTGGAACTGATTTTTGACTCTCTCTCTCTCGCTCGCTCGCTGTTCCCTGAAGCTTTCATAAACAGATGGCGGCGTCTCATTAAGCTGTTGTCAGGCCTATTAATGACATTGTGAACACTTTCCGAGTTATGTATGCTTTAGGCCACGCGAGTGCCAAAGCGGGGCCGTTAAAAAAAGGTGTTGGAGTAACACAATGCTGCTGTGTGTTGCAAGGTGAGTGATGGAAGCCGTGAAAGAAAAGTACATGTGTGGTTGAATGGCTGTTAGCGCTGGGGTGGTGTTTGTGATTTCATGTTAGTTATGGACTTTGGAGAAATTGGCTTGTCAGCACCAGGAAGGGGTGGCATGAACGCTGCACACTTAATAACTTCAGAACCATTTTCTGTGTGATTTACTCTCCTCAAGACCTCTGTGAGGCTGCAATACTCAAAGATGCATCCTGCACGCGATGGGGCAAAAATGATTCTCCAATGGGTCATCCATCTTTTTAGTGTGGCAGAAGTTCACAACAGCAAGACTTTAAAGCATTTGTTTAAGAAATGAACAGTATTCAATTCAATATGACACGGAATAATGTGAAAAATCACTTTAAATAACTCATGCTTTGTGTTTATTTATTTTGGAGTGAACATTAATGCACATTTTTTGGATGTATATCTACAAGAATAACCCTCTGGACAGAAAATACTCCTGAATGCAGCTCTGGAAAAATCGATTTTCTTCATCCACCGATGGATTTCAGAGGGTGGAAAAGCCGCAGCTAACGCTTGCACTTCGTCTTTTCACCACAAGATGCTGCCAAATCATACACACCCGATCAAAAAGCACGTTTGACGTACGTGTGTGTGTGTTAACAAGCTTTTGACGTCCCCAAACAGCTGAGGTCAAAGAAGTAAATACATGTTTTATAGCAGCTGCGCTAATTAGGATGTTAGCCGCCTTTAGCAGCAGTCGGAGGCAGCTTTAGGTGGGCCCATGAACTATGAGGTGTGAGACAGTGTTTTCACCAGGCTGGAATGGAAAAACTGAGAGGGCTCAGACGGAGCTCTGTCGTCAGGGCCGGTGTTTACTCTCCTGATTGCGGAGCAAACGGCGAAAGAGAACAGTCGGCGGGGGGAAACGTTCATCTCCTCGGCCTGGGAAACGGAGGAGAGCTCCTTCCCAGTGTTGCTCCTTATGTGGTCACATGCAAACCCGAGCGGCATCCTCTGGGATATCAGCCTCCGAGAGGCCGAGGAGAAGGCGAAGGGGATGAGAATTCCCGAACTCGCCCGCAGAAAGATAAAGAGAAAACAGGTGCTTATCTTTCAGTAGAATTGTCACGTTGACACTCCATTTACATCAGCAGTGAGCGTTACGCATGATCCTAATTAGCCCGACTGCGCCGCGTCTTCCCAGCTGTCGTGGAACGCAACAATAAATAAAGATATTTTAAATGTCTGCGTGTTTATTTCTCTGTTATGACGTCTGGTGTGTGTATACGACGGGACCACTGACTGTATAAAGATCCTCTGCTTCACTACTGAATCTCCTGTTATGGCCTATCTCTCTGGGCAGATGTGCTCTTCTCTGCTCCACAGCTGCATCCCACATGTTTTCACGCCATTCAGCAACGCACGTCTCCACAAAGCAGCACTGGTGCCAGCGGTGGCAGCTTCCTCTCCCCTCTCCGCTGGCATCCTCGGTAGGTCCTCGGCTATACTTGGGCCCGAAATGTTGGGTAACGTAAAGAATGCAGGGGGCGGTAGGGGTCTGGATCTGGCATGGGCCACCGCGGCTTCATAGCACACAGTCATTTCCATAATTGCCCACAATCAAACCAACCCCTCCTGGATTCCTCCAGATACCAGATAAGCCGGGGAGTGCGGGAGACCCCCAAGTAAGAACAGGTGCCGCTAATGTAACTGATTTCACATTCCCTTTGTAACCCCCCCACCACCACCAAAGGGCTGTCATCTGTGCTGTAATTGCAGCCGCTATTCCCACTGGGATCGCTATCATGCCGTCTTTTGTAGAGAGAGGAATGAAAGTGGATTTGTCCCACATTTAGTCTGAGCATTACCAGGAGCCAAATTAGGATGCTATATGCGCCGCCGCAGGGCAGCGAATTCCTGGGCATCAGGTCCGGGTGATTGATTCCCATTGCAGTCGTTTTTTCCACTGCCTGACACATGACATTTTTCACTCCGCGGCAACCAGAATAAACCTTTTAGACCGTATTTATTAACAAAGTCAAACAGCCGTGACGCGGCGTGTGATGCATCATAACATTAGTCATATTCATAATGTTAGCATCTGTTGCGGTGCGCCATCATTCACGCTGGAAGTGCAGAAATAATCGGAACAAAACGCATTTATACACGCGAAAGTGTGGATGAAATGAAAATCTACACGAGGGTACTTAGTGCATTAAAGCTCAATTTGGCTGATTGGCAACCATTTGAAAGTGTAAAAGCGTGACCGTATTTGTTTTAAATCATAAATCGAATCCAAAACATGACCCGAGAAGTCAAGAGTCTTGACTTTCCCGCTCCTGTGAGCCCTCCGGTCCCGTCCGCCTCCCCCCACCCCACGGCCGCCTCTACCAGGTGACGCTTCACCTCGACGTGGCCGCGGTCGTGCGTGCTCGCGCGCGCACTCGTCAGGTGCCTACGTCACCGCGCTCGCTCCTCTTCTCGCGCGTTGGTTAAAAAGAAGGAGGAAAGAGCACGAGAAAACATGTGAGCGGTCCGAGGACTTTAGTGACATGCATGTACTTTTCTTTTTTTTTCTTTTTTTTTCCTTTTTTTGCTGCTTTGACCCGGTGCGTGCACAATCCGCACTGCTGTGCGTGAAAGGATAAAAGGAATTACACCTAAAGGAACGTAACAGCTGTTTTTTTAGCTGACTTTGCCGCAGCTTTTCTCGCTTTTTTGCGTGTTCGTCTGGATACATTATGACAGTTTTGTTGTTACTTTATTTTTGCATTCCGGGATTTGTGAGCAGAAGCAACAGTCATTTATTTTAAAGCACATTTTACAGCAGGACATCAAATGTGGGACACCTGCTCTGTCAAACAGCATATTAATAATTTATAGCCTTACTATTGGCTTCTGCTGTTTACAGGGAGATTTTGCCCCCCCCAAACCCAACTCTAGACATCAATTATATGTCCAAACACTCTTTTGGAAAGGGTGCCATATCTCTGGTGTTTGGCTGATTATTAATGTTGTTTTCCTTTTTTTAATTATTGTTATTTACTCTGCGTTTTTTTTTTAAAAACAAACTATGAAGCATTTCCAATTTGTGCTCGTCCTGGCCATCGCGTTCAACGTGTGGGAATGCGGGGACTCAAAATTCGGCGAGAGGGGAGAAATGAGCCCCAGGCGGAGGAGATGTTACGACGGAAGCGTGCCCCAGCGGCTGAAGAAAAGAGAGCGAAAAGTGCTGCTTGACGGCAGCAGCAGCGGGGAGGTTTGCCACAGGTTGTATCCCCGTGTGTCCTGCTGTCCCACCAGGAAAACCGCCTATCAGATCCTGCACCGCAGGGATGCCCGGGTAGGTTAATGTCCATCCATTCCGATTGTTTAAGGGATTTTATTTGACTTCTTAAACGCCCCGGGAGATGCATTTATGGCCGGTGCGCATTGTCATTATGCGGGCTGAATTTTGGGACCGTCGGGGGAAATTGCCCTGAGCTGGAGACGACTCTAATGAAAAGGACTATTCCAGAGAGAACTAGAAAGGGGGAAAGTGTGCGTGGTCCCGCAGCTTTTTGAATCCACGGAGACCCCTAGTTTGCGGTATTCTTCGCGTTTTAAGTGGATTTGTAAATTTACTCCAGGGTGTTCTGACAGCAAAGGAAACGTACTGCTCAAGTAATCCTGATACTGAAGTTTTTCTATGTTTATTGAGTCTGAACACATCTTATTCCGCGGGTAAATTGCGCGAACGCCTGTATAATTCGGCTCTCCGTTGCGCTTCGGCGTTACCATGGCAATCGCTGATTTATGCCACTTTTAACAACTGTTACAAACGGCTCACCCACATGATAACTTGTGAAACATTAGATCCAAAGGAGCTCGACCTGTTTCTTCTAAAATATTTGAGAAGGTTCAGAACATGCGGTGACTTTAGCGCGTTCTTTTTCAAGGGAACGTTACAATAATTGTTTTTGTCTTGGGAGATTGGGTTTAAACGTCTGGTGGAGAATAGCAGCAGAAAATAAAGCGATTGAATGTGCCAAACTTTCCGCGGATCCTGCTGGATCCCGGTCGGGCCATTCTCATGTAAACCGCCCTCCAATCATTCAGTGGCTGGGTGGTATCTCACTTTGTGTAGCGACAAAAAAGCCATATTGCATCATTTAATTTGCTCAAGTCATGCAAATAAGAAGGAGGGAGAGTGAATAGGACGAACTCGACTTCTCCTCCTCCCCACTACACTGCCCACACACGGAGCCCTTTCTGATTATGGTCAAAGAATAACAACAACACCATTGTGTTTGTTGGTTTCACTAATGGGAGAAGCTGGAGAACATCACTCTCGGCCAGTCATCCGCTCTGTCCAAGTGTTAATGCCTTTGAGAGGGTGTGTGTCCTTCACTATATCCTCCTGCCAACCGACTTAGACCTATTCCCCCAGGACAAGTGTTTTGTTTAAGCCCAGGGTTGCCTCCACCGGTGCTCCCTCCGTCTCTCTGACCATATGAGGTTTGCAGAGTCACATTCTAGCCGCAGGACAGCGCATTATAGTGATTAGAATTTGACCCAGGAAGAAGAAACTTTTCACTTATTAAGCAGGGTGAGGTGCCGTCTTTAGGAAATATAATCTAAATATCAGAAATGTGATTCTCCTCCTCCCTTTTAGAGGTTCAGCAAAGGCAACACACACAAAGCGCTGCTTGTTCTGGTTTGGGTGATGGCAACGCTGGAGCCCATCCCAGCAACATATGGACAAAGGGCACGGCTGAGAGCACACAAATGCTACACTCCGTAGACCTTGTGCCAACTCATGCTACACAAAATCAACCGGCAATTTAGAACAGGGGGGAGGCATGTGGACAACAGGACACGGAGACGTGGTTATAGCCAGCTCAGAGCTGCTCAGTTCAGTCTTCCATAGTTCATCAGTTATTCACCCTGGAGTGATGAAAGATGTGATCTTGTGTTGGTATGTGTTCCCTCGCAGCCCATCAAGGAGTTGCCAAGTTGCAGTTTGCTTGTGCTCCGAGGTGTAATGCATCCATATGTCGGTTTTGGGTCTGTGGGTCTAATTGACTTGGACAGACTGCTAATTTGTTGATATCAGAGCGGCAACGATGTGCCTGTCTATCTCTAAATTAGTGTTTACACACGGACCTCACACAGAGCAAAGCACTACCAGCCCGCCTGGCCGCCCGAGCAGCACGACTCCCGACCTAAAACAGATTACGTTGTGTTTTATTACAGCTAAATTGTTGTGTAAATACTCCAGCTAATTTCTTTTGGATTAACTCTTTGTGTGTTTGCGTAATGATTCCAAGTCAGCCGTCCAGGCTCGACGTGCTTTCTGTAATTTGACTTTTAACTGTTTACGAATTTGGGTAAGATTGAATGAGATGATTTATTTGCCCAAGCAGACCTGGTATTCCAGCCAGGGTGTTAAACCAAATTGGCAAGGAAGGCGTTGTGGAAAAGGGCACCCGGGAGAAAACAATCATCCGCCTTTCAAAATTCCAGAGGATGGTGTCTCAGCAGCGACTTTGACACTAATTTAAGGCTTTTGAAAAGTTGCGGTGAGGGTTAGAAATCGCTGGTTGGTTGGCTGTATTGAAATGATTTAAACACAGCTAAACCCACTTTGTGCATACATGTCATGCTAATTAACAAAATAAAAGTCATGTTAAAATCTTTCGATACCTCAGAAGGAACATTTGGTGTCAATCCTGTTGTGGTGAAAGTATTATACGGTATTTCGCAAACTCATCTTCAAAAGCACTCTACACTTCCCTTTGCCGCTAGTTTATTAGCATGGCCATTTAACAGTTGATCTAGATTGGGAGCAAGAGACCTTAGATAAGGTGAGGAAGTAGGTGAAGTGTTCGAATGGTCCACTCTCTTAAACCATCGCTTCCCATTCCACACAGATTTTCTCCACCAACAACACCGAATGTGGACGTCTCCTGGAGGAGATCAAGTGTGCGCGCTGCTCCCCCAATGGCCAGGTGTTATTCCACTCACCGGACACGGATAAAATGCCACACAGGGAACCGGATCTGCCTCGGCTGTGCCAGGAATTCTGCCGCGAATTCTACTACACCTGCAGGGGGCACATACCAGGTAATTCCGCAGACCGCAAATGCATCTTGATTTGTCATCCCCGTTTGGGTAACCTAGTAATCTCTATGCAAACATGCAAGCAAGCGAGGGGTAAACGAAAGTCGGGGCGTGCTTACTCATTTCGGTCCGATGGAATTAACGTGACACATCTGACGGTGATGAATTGAAATCAACAGCAGGTTTCATTTTTCATTGAGGCTCAGCCTGCACATGTGCAACTGGCAGATCTTCGGACTTATGCAAGAAGTGGTGCGTCAGTAGTCTGGTCTGTGAAAATTTATTTACTCAGCTCTTACCTCATCTGACCTCGCCTCCATTTGTTGCCGAGCTCGTCTCGCGTATTTGTTCACGGCCGCTACATTTGCTTTAGTGCTTGCGCTGCGGCGCAACGGTGAAATGACTCCCCACGCAGCCAAGACAGGATGGAGACATAGGCCTGGGCTGATGGTGACGCAGCAGATTCTTCCCGACAAACAGCTGATGGATACTCGTGTGGTTTTTATCATTCGGTCTTGTTGCTGTGTTTACGGCACCAGGTGCAAAATGTTATGATCGCTGCGCTAAGCTGGATCGCGCTAGTTTATTTTAATCAGAACAAATTTGGAAGAAACATTTTTGAAAGACCTTGAGTATAATAATAAATACCCGAATTCGAGTCATTTATCACACGCAAATGGAAAATATTTGATATGGAAAAGAGGGTGTGAAAACAAATATCTCACATGCGCTAACAAAAGCCAGTCCAGCCTGACCAGTGTACCAGAAAGCTGAGCTGGATCAAAAACAACTATTTCATGGCGTGTTTCAGACTCAACTCCTGGGGCCGGTTCTGTATTTGGGACGCATGAGCACCCTAGCTTGTGGTCTAGACTTGCCTGCCAGGCACCAGGGCGTTCTCAGACATAAACTGTTGCTTCTACGTCGTTCTCTGTATGTTTTCAGATCACATGAATCTAAATATAGTTAACATCCAGATTGGCTGGCCCCCCTCGTCTCTACGACATGGCAGCGTTCAGGGAACGGCCACTAATTCAGCAGTTTTTCTTGTCCTCCTGACCCCCCTTCCCTTAAAGCGTTTGATCTTGTGAAGAACATCTCTTTGAAGGGATGCAGATCACAGGTACCAGTAGCATCAGATTGCATTCCAAACAAGATCAAACGCTCCGGACTGTCTTTCCTCCTTCAGCCAGGACCTGGTCCGCAGATTAGATCTGCCGAGATTCAAAAACAGAACAGTTGCGCACACACGTGTCTGCAACCCACCCACATGTTACGCCGCCGCTCAGACACGTACATTCCATCTGAGCCTGTCCTCATCTGCGTCTCGCGGCCTGCTAGTTGCCTCCAGTTGGGGCTGGAGAGAGGGGCTCCACAGAGCATCCAGGCTATGCAGAGATACACGACCGGGCTCCAGAGAAGAAAAAAAAGTCCAGAGAAGAATCCAGAGGAGCCCCCCCCAAAACACACATACACTCCCTCCCTCTATACACCACTGCCCCCCCCTGCTCCCCCTCCTCTGGGCCTCCACAGATCAGCATATGTGGTGACGAATGACACATTTATTTTTCTACAAAGGGTGTGTGTATGTAAAACTGCTGAAGTGCATCAAGATGTCAAGTACTTTGGGTGGGCCACCCAGGTTGCCTTGGAAGATAACCAGATGGAAGTATAACTTTAGCTCTGGAGCGACGGGAGTACGGACAGGATTCTGTCCCACTGCCGTCTTTCTCTTCCTCTTTCTCTCTCCCAGACACACACACACACACATTCTTCTATCTTTCACTATCATACTCATCCTTTTCTGTTTTTGTTGCTGTTGTCCTTGTGAGTACACAAGCACACATTGGGATGCAGCAACTAAATAAACAAAACTCTAAATATATAATTTCTTGTATAAAATGTAAACACAGTCCTTGCATGAAGGCTCGCAACTATATTGACGTTTTTACATCATTATCACCAACAGATACCAAACTTTACATGAACGGTGTCATGGAAGGTGCGAATGCAGACAGATTATGATCCCAAACTTTGGTTTATTCCGATTTTACTAGGCAAAAGTTTTAAAGTGAAACAGTAGCCTTTACAACATCCATAACTGTCATCCACTTCTTATGAAATCTGCTCCCAGCCCTTGATTAGGCCCTATACTTAAACCCCCATTTCTCCATAAAGGCGTTTACTAGCTCAGCTCTTAACTGCCTACCGGCCTCTCGTTCTCCCCTTCCTCCTCGCATGCCCCAATCCCCCCCCCAACCCCCACCTTTCACCCAGGGTCCCCGACCAGCATGGTTAAGATAACTGCAGGAACAAGTAAGTGGGTGGTATGGACACAGTGGTGTGTGTTTCTGCCTGTTTGATCTCCATGTTGTGTTTAGATGTTTGAGGGGATATCCTATCACCTCCAGTATTCAGTGCGGTCAGCACTTGCGGTTGGTGTGTGGAAAGAGAGGCAGATGAAAGGAGAGGCCGGGAGAGTTGTGTTTGTGTTTTTTTTTATCGCTGTCGTATTTGCTCTCATCTGTCCTCAGAGGGATTGACAGGGGAAACAATAATGGTAAAGTTGTTTTTCGGGCCTCTTAGGAAAACGATACACTTCATTTTATGCCAGGAGGGCCCAGAATGGCTTTTCTTTGCTAAACCGTGAAGCATTTTAGGTCAACCAGTAGGCCAAATAAGTATAATATTAAAACAGACAAAATCAATTTAGGTTTATTTCAAGTATTGTCAGCCCAGATTTAATGCAATTAAACTATCATAATCAATCTTGCCTCTTTTCCCACAAATCTCTTTAACTATGAGCTACAGCAAAATGTTTCCTCAACACATCAACACATTTCATTCAGATGTTTGTTGTGAGAAAATTCTAATTGCAAAATAGTGAATGCAAAAACATAATGGGCTAATATGGATCAAAGAGAATGTTGCACAACTTTCAGGCAGTGCCAGTAAGCGTCATGTTTTTCACAGCATGCAGGCTTTAATTTCATTTGGGCACCATTAATCATCACTTTCAAACAGTTAGCCATTTATTAGAAATAAATTCCATGACTGTGTGAGGTTTTTTGTTAAAGAAAGGAGGACCAACAACAGGTCCCTGAGGTACATCAAAAATGTCACTTCACAAAAACAGCCAAAGATGATTGTAAAATATCTGAGGATGAACTGCATTGTTACACGGAACAGTTTGGCTGTTTAGGCAGATTACAAAAAGTGGCAAAAGTCTTGTTTGGAAATATAGTCAATTCTTTTGTAGAGGATAATGCAATAAACACAATGTAGACGTGAAAGGACTTGTGGGTCTTTTTAGACAGTCCTGATAAAAAAATGGGTCTGTTCTCCATTGGAATCCTATAGCAATGCTATAACTGCTGATATTATACAAATAATACTGTAATTAACCTAATGGCGGTGCAGAATTGGGAATGAAATATGTTTCTGTGTGGACTGGAGGAAGTATTGTACGCTGGAGAACCATGTCTAATTTGTGATCCATTTGTTTGGCCCAATTTCCCTTTACTCGTTCATTTAAGGCCGCTCTATCCAGGATTCGCTTTGGCTCATCAACCATCCCAATACACAAGCCTTTTTTTTTGTAAACTTCCCCCATTTCCTCTTAGAGTTTTTGTCCCGTCTTTTTGCACTTGCATAGATACAGTGTCCCATATCACGAGGGCCAAAAAGAGACTTTTACCAGTTTTCTGTCTGCAGCGCTTCACCTTAGCTATTGAAACTATATGAACCATATTTGTTTTGTTTGATAGAGCTCTTCCAGGCAGATGTGGACGAGTTCTGCCAGTATTACGGGAGGAGAGATGCCAGTCTGTGTTTCCCCGATTTCCAGCGAAAGCAACCGCAGAGACAAGATTCCAACTATCTGGAAGATGAAAAACTGGAGGACATCAGCAGGTTTGTTTAAATAAACACATCACATATGAAACCGTGCTGGAGGCTGTTTCAAACAGTATCATTCTCTGTTCTCTGTCTTGGATTATTCATCGCCACCATTAGCCTCTGACCTTTTGTATCTCCCTTGTTACCCAGGAAACAAAAACACAACTGCTACTGTGCCCAGGAGGTGTTGAGTGGTCTGAGGCAGCCAGTAGCTGTGGTGCACTGCGGGGACGGGTCCCAGCGGCTCTTTGTCCTGGAGAGAGAGGGGATTGTGAGGATACTCAATCATAACCTCGAGCTCATCAAGGAGCCTTTCCTGGATATCCACAAGCTGGTTCAGAATGGCCTAAAGGTAGGGATGAGCCTTATTGTTGCTATAGAGTAGAAAAGAGAAAAACACGAGCAACCGTCCGCACCTATGTAAACACCTACGGAAACTCTTCAGCCAAGACAAATATGGGAAATGGTGTCTGCTTTCCATTATTATATAATTACAGTGAACAAGCAGCCCTTCATCAAATGTGATTGTGTCTAATCATTATGCAATTATCCGCACATTAACTGTACATACAAGGCAGCATACATTAAGCCCGCTGCTACGTTTCTGCTAATTCTCACAAGATGGGTTAATAGCTTCTTAATCTCTCCCACATTGTTCACCGTAAGGGTTCCACCAATGTGAACTACCTCATATTTTACTGCCTGGATACCTTATACAACAGCTGGAATGTCATCTAAACGAGCCCCTCCTGGGTTTACAGTGTGATCTTCAGTCACCTCAACAAAAATGCATTTATTTGACATCTTTATCGCTGATTAATGAGGAGATGGTTACACACTGAGTGATCAGTTTGTGTTTTTAGCAGGAATTAGCACATATGTGTCGACTTGACCACCCACCGTCACAAAAGTGTACCCGCCAAGTGGGGACATTATGGGATCTTGCGGTGTCAAAGGCCAAGTAAATGTGTTCTACTTCTGTTTGGCTTTGCACCATGGCTTGGGAAAATAAACAGACGGAGCAGTGGGGGGAAAAAAGCAGAGGTACTCGGGAATAAACCCTCAGCCTTTTTTGAGATATTGGTGTATGCAGCGGCAGTGGCAAAATGGTTAGCGAGAAGGTTCTGGGTAAGCATTCCTGTTTCTATATCCAGCTGTCACAACAAAATGCCTTGAGCACTCAGCCTCTATCTCAGTTGACCACAGTGATGTCTGTTTGTCATGCTATTTAGCTTTGCGTCGCCGTAATCCACCCTGGATCTCGGATTGAGAATTCGAGAATTGTTTATAAATTGTTTAGCTAGCATGAGATGGGGAAGCTGAAATGTTTGGGTGGCACACTCCCAGACAGGAAGTTTATCTATCACGCATGCCTCCCGCTCCTCCGCTGACAAGGCCCTCTGCTTATAAGAAGTCAAACAGAGCACGGCAATTGAATGTGCAACTGCCCCCTACGGGATACCGCAGGGCTCTGCTGCTCCCTTATCTCTGCTCAGTCCAAACTGGTTGCGGATAAAGTGATCATTATGACAATTAGATGTGGCTCGATCCCTCGCTGGCCCCAGGAGTCCTATTCTGTGATGTTGGCTGCCAGAACGGGCTCCCATCCACAGGGGGCGAACAGAACCGAGGAGGGGGGCTAAGGTGTTTACTGGCAAACATCAACAGGATGGAGGTGCCTTTATACAGAGAGAGGAACCCAGGCCCCCAAGAGACGGCAGAGATAACGGGTTTATCATCAGCCCCACGCACATGCTTTGATTGTAATGTTCTGTGCTTCCTTCTGGTCATGTCCCCCCCACCACCAGCACCAGCACCAGCAGCACCACCAAAGCTACTCCATCCATGGATCCCCCCGGTACCAATTAAGCTGAACTGCACAGAAACAATGCTGTGCTGTGGTGGTGTGGGCTCCAAGCAGCACTGTGGGTGTTCTCCTCCTGAAATTCAATCTCCATACTCCACCACCACCACCACCCACCTTCCACACAAACACGCACGTGCACGCTGCACCCATTTCATCATCGGTGCTCTCTCTCCACAGTTGGCTCACATTCACACACCTCTAACACGACAGCAACCGAACCTCATGATTTGATGCGGTCTCGTTGCACGATGTGGTTTGGGATTAGCGCACGTAACTAGTGTAGAATGATTAAAGCTTTTTATCATCCTTGCAGACTGATTCACACTGGATTTCTTTTCGGCTGTAATAACTCCAGTAATCACTGCCTCAATCTTGTCATCTTCAACCAGTCGCGAGTTGGGAAAACCGAATTATTTCAGCAAACAGATTTTAAGCAGGGTTTTATAAATGGAGACATCTGTAAGTAGCAACCTAACGGATCCCATTGTGCTGGAGAGAGGTCCGGCAATCAGATCTTTCTTTGGTTAAACAAATAAGTTGGCATGTTGTTGTTTTTTTCTGTCCACAGACAGCTGCTCCGCAGTCTCGGGGGCCACCAGAGGCTCGTAGCTGCCCTCAGACAGGCTCACATAAGTGGCCTCATCCTCAAAATCTGCACTGACATGGAGCATATCTGCGGTGAAGCTCACACTGATGTCAAATTATCCTCAAACAATGGCTGGGAGATGAACGTTGTGACGCTAAAATAGCAGTGGGGAGGGGGCAAAGACAGCTGCAGCACAGACAAAAGATGATACAGTATTTTGCTATGTGAGAGTCACTGGGTACTGTATGAATATATTTGATGTTCCATTTGGAAGGGTACTCATACCTGAAGCATCCTTTGAACTTGAATTTTTCACTCTGACAGTGCCAAAGCCCCATTTGGAGGGGAACGGAACGCAGAGGCAAGAGTGAGATTCCTGGTCGCAGTCATAAATAAGCACTAAGATGTTACAGGGGAAAGGGTTGTGTGTGGGCGCTTGCAGATGGAAGGCTCAAAAATAGGATTCTTTCAAAGAAATCCTGAAGAAAAATGGTGTTGTAATGACACATGCCTTTAGGGAGGCTTGCACCTCACTGTTAAAAGTGCAGATGCAGCAGTTTTATGCTGATCAGTGCTCGGCAACGTTGGCTGCATTGGCAGATCTCTTTGGGTCGACTTTTGAAACGGTTTCTAATGCTGCGCCGGTTCCTCGCCCCTCCGCCAACTCTGCCGTTCGCCTGCTGCTGAAGGAGTTATTCATTTGTGAGGGAGGTAATATTTCAGCCCCTTTAACCACTGTGTATCTTGGTGGTCCCCGCTTGGCTCCGGATCTAGGCCTCTCTGGAATTGCGGTCTTTGACCCACTCCCTGTGGTGAATTTATTTTCGGGATGTGGGCCACTGCATCCTCAAATCCAACATATGGATCTAGCATTCGAAGGTGAGGTTCAATGAACCAGAAAGGTTGGGTTTCACTTCCTGAGATGCAGGCTTTTGTTAAGTGCGTTGGTTTATGCTGCAACTGTGATCCAGCGCCACGGCGCGCTGCATCCACTCCCACACAACTGGCTTTTGACTGAGCCCACATTTGTGCACGTTTCCTCGCCGCGGAGCTCCACCTCATGCAGTGATTCAACTGTCAACTTTCACATCGTTTCACACTCTGTTCAGACCCCCGCATGAGGATCTCTGTTGTTTATCAGGGATGCAGCTTCCACACAGTCCGATTAAATGACTAAACTGTGCGTGTGAAGGTTGTGAGTAGTGCATTATTGCTTGTAATGCGTCACAGTTTGCACCAATTTGGGTGTTCATACCTCTCAAGGATCTCATTTTGAAATATATTCTTTTTTTTACTTGTGTCTTTAAAAGGGTGAGAGCTGTTTTCTTGTTTTTGATTTGTTTATTGGCCTGAGATGATCACTCTTTACAAATTTTATGGCGCATCCAATCACTCACGGCCCGCTGTACACCTTTGACCTCGCATTCTGCTCATTCTTTGTCAAGAGGAAATGGTAAAGGAGAGTCCAACATAAAAAAAAAGGGGGCCAACCTGGGTTTCTCTGCCCGGGGAACCAAATGCTGCAGCTGATTATTACAGCTAACTATGATGGGAGGACCACCAAGGTAGTGACAACTGATGTAGCTGCCTCCGGGGTGAGACAAAGGTTTACATATTACACAAGCAATTTGGATGTTTTCTAAACATGTTGCCAAGACAGTGGGAGTTGGCAGCTCTCTGCCCGCACTAACCCCCGCCCACCCCAGCCCCCTCCCCGAGCCTCGAATTTTGCACGGAGGACAGGAGGCAAAGAGCAGCGGCTGAAGCACTCTGCACTTTTGTGCTCTCTATGAACTGTGAGTGAGCTAATAAATTCTTTCAGCCACTCAGGCTAGCATTCACAGATATCCCCCATAGATTACACACACAAATCACTGCACAATGGAGGCCACCGGGAGGGCTGGGGCGTCACAGGGGCCCCCCGACCCCACGGAGAAGCGCGCACAACCAGGCTGCAGATAAGACTTGGTCAAACCGAGGAGTGGGGGTGTGCTCGCACGGTTAGAGTCAAATACTTTATAATGGTGGGTAATGGCATATTCAAGCAGGACGGTGAAGGTGTGAAGGGAAACAAGACGAAGGTAGAAAGAGGAAGAATAGGATCATAGCAGGGGTGTGAAGGGGAATGTGATGGATAAATAATGAAAGGGGAATTAAGGGTTGAAGAATTAAAGGAACTGGTATGGCGTATGCGTTGGCGGGGGCCTGGGCGCAGAGGTCTCGCTGATGATGAAGATGACCGCAGGGGGCGATTCCAACCCCACACAGCAGAGCAGAAGCCAAGGAGGGACATAATTAACTCCTGGATCTTTTGTGTTTCTCCTCTGACTGCAGGGCGGAGATGAAAGGGGCCTGCTAAGCCTGGCATTCCACCCCAATTACAGGAAGAATGGCAAGCTCTACGTCTCCTACACCACCAACCAAGAGCGCTGGGCCATCGGTCCACACGACCACATTCTGCGAGTGGTTGAATACACCGTTTCGAGGTAATGGCAGATGTGTGCCAAAGATGCTGCTCAGAGTCTTCAGCACAGCTAAAACACATACCGACTTACTTCCTTGATACAATAGTAATAACATGCATGAGGCCTTTCGGATACGCTAATGCTAGTTGGACGTCTCTAGCTGTTAATGCTTTATGTAGACGTTTTAAACAAGCACATTTTATTTAAAAAATAAAACTGTCCCCTTTGACCCCAGCTATTTCTGGTCCCCCATATCTGATATTTGGATCTTCTAAAAATACACTAACTCAACTTGTTTTTACAGTCAAACGCTGCTCAGCATCGCGCACATTTTAACAGTTCAAACAGGATTTTTTTTGCCCCGCCGGGATTTAGAATGTAGGTCAAACTTTAGTGTGCATTGTTTGCAAAAGTGTAGGACGGGCGTACCTCTGTAACACTCTTAATCACACTTTCGTGCTTAAGACGACAGCCCTTTCTCACGAAGGTGTTTAAGTGTTAGAGTTTAGTGTGCATGATCACAGATGCACGCTTAACTTAATGCTCTAATTTCAGTGAGTCTTGTGTTCAGTGTCTGCACCTCGCAGTCCTTAATTTGAGGGTCCAGCAGAGAAATGACAGGTATTGACTGCAGATGGTTGAGGAAGAGGCTGTTTCTTGCTCTTTATCTCGTGTAGGAGGATCAAAAATGACACAATCGAAAGTATTTGTTGCTGATACCGCAAAGCCAAATCCTCACTCTGCACTGGGGTTGTGCAACACTCTGAAGTCTCTATCACCTCTCCACCCTGTCTTTGCCTTAATGAGACATAGTATTGCTAAATGCCTTCCAACAACCAGCTGTTTAAAGTCTGTTTAAAATGGTTGGATTTTGTTATGTCAGCATCGTAGTTGTGTAATTAAAGGTTATCACAGTCTCTTATGCAGCCTATCTTATATAAGTGTTAAAGCATATGAGACTTGTTGTGTGAATATGGAGACGTCCTTTGACGGCAGATTGATATATATTCCACAGGAAAAACCCCAACCAGGTGGACACCCGAACCGTGCGAGTGTTAATGGAAGTGGCGGAGCTACACAGGAAGCACCTCGGTGGCCAGCTCCTCTTCAGCCCCGATGGTCTGCTGCACATCATCCTGGGAGACGGCATGATCACCCTGGACGATATGGAGGAGATGGACGGACTCAGGTGAGTTCGGAGGTCTGAGAACTCAAAGCATGTCATGTCAACGCACCTCCCGTGGGCTGAACGTGTTTTACTGGCCTGTGTGAACGCAGCGACTTCACTGGGTCCGTCCTGAGGGTGGACGTGGACACGGACTGCTGCACATCACCGTATTCCATCCCGCGGAACAACCCTTACTTCAACAGCACCAACCAGCCGCCCGAGATCTTTGCGCATGGTCTACACGACCCAGGCAGGTGAGTGAGGCATCGAACCGCAGTCCGAATGAAAAGAAAAGCTTCAGCGAGCGGCAAAGCGCGTCAATTCTGACTCTGCCGAACGCCGTAGGTGCGCCGTGGATCGGGTTTGGGCCGAAAATGGAAGCTTTCTGATCCTCTGTACCGACGCCAGTGGCAAAAACTCAACAGCAGGAAGAATACTTGAGATCGCTAAGGGAAGAGATTATGGTGAGTTAAAGTTTCCATGACATCTTCTATGACCTCCGTTATTGACCGCTGTCAGTTTTGGTGCCTCTTTGAATACTTTGCAGCGCTAATGGAGCGGCGCACAAAAAAACTAATAAGCGCAGCTATTAGCTGGAGTTTTGCTCGATGGCATCGCCTCTGGAGCGCTAACATCTTGGATGACCTTTTACATGACAATTATGTGATCTAAGAAGATTCCTCTCTTGCGGAGGCGAGATTTGCCAATGGAATGTAGGTCCGTGTCCACCAGTGAGATTTAAACCTGTCAACAACAATAAGAGTCTAGATGAAGGTTTCGCATTCTTAAAAACACAGCTGAGATGCGCCTGGTTCCTCTCACATTCTGCAAGTAATCAATAACAGCAGCCCAGTCGTGCACTTGTTTCTGGTATTTGCAGTAAATCCTCCTCAAATAAAGTGCCGCCTTTGGTGCCAAACCCACCAGATTTGACCAGCTGACCGCGATTGACAGTGATTGACCGATGCTCGTCAAAGTCAGCTTCTAATGTTGTGCGTTTCCCCAGAAAACGAGCCTTCTGTCTACGACCTGCAGTCCAGTGGAGGAGTGCCCCCTGTGGGGGGCTTCATCTACAGGGGCTGCCAATCCAGAAGACTCTACGGCAGTTATGTGTTCGGGGATAAGAACGGGTGAGTCTGTCCGCCGGTCGTACAGAACATAAATCCTCCGGTTTCCCAGTGACACCTGAAGTAACCTTGATTTATGAACGATCACGTACGTCTTCAGTCATCCCGCTGCTCTCACACTCTGTCTTGCACGGACACGCAGTGCACGCCGTGCCAAGAAAAACGCAGAGTTCCGTCACCAGTTTAATGTTACTGTCACCACAATGACATGGCCTTTTCAGTGGAAATGAAGGCCACGCTTCCTGTCCGCTTCTCTGTGGCTTACCACTTATGAGGACGCATCGCGAAACACGATCCCTCGTTACAGTACACAGTCGTGCTTTTCTAAGTCTACTGGGAGTTTATAGGCAAAACCATTTAGAGGATGTGACAAAGCAGTAGCTGTGCTAACTGTCCCACTGTCTTGTCCGTGCCAGTAACCTGAGGACCCTCCAGAAGTCGACCTTGTCCACGTCAGCCAGTGGCGAGCAGTGGCAGGAGAAATCACTGTGCCTGGGCTCGGCCGGCGCCTGCGGCTCCATGCTAGTGGGACACATTTTGGGTTTTGGAGAGGATGAATTGGGTGAGTAGATGAAGATTATAAATCTCACGTATACCAATTTTCCTCTATGCTACCGCTAAAGGCTAACATGCTTCCTAAAATCAGCCCGCGGCCTCTCATCCCTGACTTGAGTTGTCAAAGCTACAGAGGTAGAAAAGCTATTTTGCACACACTAACAGGGGAGCGTGGAATTTTCCCGTTGGTTATTGAAATGATGTTCGAATGGCAAAGCATCAAAGAACAAATTCAGGACGCCCTGCCAACAAGGAGCTACAGTGGAAATTACAAGAAAACTAATAACTCTCCTAATGCGCCTCTGTGTTGATTTCTCAACAGGATATTAAACTGTAGCCACTTTCCTTTGCATTAATTATCAGTTCCATAAGAAACCGTGATACTTCCTGCGAGACCACCTACAGAGCAGCTCTTGTATTATTGTTTACCTGGAGGAGTGCAGGATAAATGTCAGGCAGGGTGAGAATACTAATATGATACAGAGCAATGTTTTCCACCAGCTGGACCCCCACCAGATCCCGTCAGAATTGCTGGATGACAGCTCCGATGTTTCTGATTAAAGAACCGATGCGGATCACGCGCACATGCATCAGAAATACTGGCCAATGGCGGCTCTCGTCGCTCTTTCCTTTGGACCGTCCCTTTGACAAAGTATTTAAAGATTTCTGCATCTGATCACGACTCGCAAGTGGCGCAAGAATCGCGGAGGGGGTGGGCCTGTTTTGCAAAGTATGGGCCCCACAGGCACATGTTTTCAATTTGTTCCCTTATGGAATTTTCTTGTGGCCTTGTTCCTCATTAAATTATTCGCCTGGTTCCCAGTCATGAGTATCCAATTGTCCCATTAGAGTCTTTCTTCACGTCCTTTGGCAAGTGCAGCAGTGCAGAAGCTTTAAGTGCACTCATTATCCTCGTCTCCTCGCCTCCCCTCATTTTTTAACCTTGCCTCCCCCTCCACACTCTGCACAGGTATTTCATGGATTCATAATTACTCTGACGGTTCCTCTGTTGCAGGTGAGGTCTACATCCTGGCGAGCAGTAAAAGCATGGTGCAGTCCAACAGCGGCAAACTCTACAAGCTCGTAGACCCCAAACGGTACGGACATTTTACTCCTTTGCTTTGCTGACTTTGGTCACCAGGGAATCGTGCAGGTTCAACATCAAACCCCACTTTAACGCAGTGGACGTTTTTAAGCTGCGAAAGTCCCAGGCGTTATTTTAAAAACTAGCGCTCATTTGTTTCATTGCAATGGCCTCAGCCCACAGCCGGCAGCTCCGCTCGGAGCGGCCCAGTCAAGGCTGCTTCCACGCAGCCAGTGGTTAATGAGCCGATATTAAACCTCCGGAACCTACTGGGAACATACATGAACATCAAAATTCAAATGGATGCATGCGTCCTAATCCATACCATCTGTACCGCAGAGATCAGTGAACTGGTGAACGAAGCAGTTGTTGCACTGGAAGGCATATAAGCATTAACGATACCAACAGTAAAGGCTTCACAGCTAATACACGCTGATGGCTCGAACCAGGAGCAGCTGGGCGGGGTTAGGCCCGGCCACTAGCGGGGTGAAGTTTACTGCACCAGAAGATGTATTTCTTTGGATTTGGAGGATAGAGTAATAAAAACAAGGGATGGAGTCAGGTGTCAGAGGGGAGAGTTAGCGTGCCAGGGATTTACTGTAGAAACACGGGCGGCTGATGGTTCTCGAGTGACGACAGTGCCACCCAAGCAACCGCGATCGGTTACACTGCAGATGCTTCAAAGGAGCCAGAGTGGCCCACTCCATATTTATGTTTTCTGGCATTGTCAGTGGATGCGTCTCTCCCTGCGAACAGATCTTTCCACCATCGACTGGACTTGTTTAGTCTGTGCGGACCCTGTGGTGTCGGAGTCTCGACTCCTAATGCTCTCTGGCTTCGTTATTGTGATCTTGTTTCAGAAAGGGAGGGGGGAGTAAATGGAGTAGCTTAAGTATCTGACCTCAGCGCGTTATCAAGTTTGGTGGTCCTCTACCTTTTCTTTCTATTGCAAGGACATCTGGAGTCAAAAGCCCTCGTATTAAGAGGTTTGTTTTGCCGTATTGTGGCTTTCGTGGCTCCGCTTAGCATCCAGCTCTGCGTTCCGATCAGCTATGTGTTTGGGAACATTGAGCGACTGCAAGGGCGAGCAGTAAAGGCTTACAGGCAAACGTCAGCCATAAAATCCTTCGGCAGTGTTTGTGTAAACATGTCCTGGCCAGATGACTTCATTTCTAGGTATTTGTTTGTCAGTTGGAGTACCCCTCCAATAATAAATGGGCCACCATGCATTTTGAAACATGCTGAGTGTGTGTGTGTGTGTGTGTGTGTGTGCATGTGCTGTTAGTGTGTTAGAGTGAGCGAGTGCAAGAAACACACAGACAGCGAGTCAGGACTTGTTTGCAGTGCAGCAGCTGGATTGAAATATTTTCAATACTACATTTGTTGCAATCGTTCCATAAGGAACGATGGTTTTCTATCGTAGGGCACCAATAAGTGATACTGGCCAGCTGTAGAAACACGATGAAGCCACATGCTAACTCCCATGGAGGGGGACCCACCTCAGTATTATCAAATTAGCACATTAAAGGGATTTAAATTGTTTTATTGTGCATCATTTTTTGCAATGCTATTTTTAGAAATGGTTTTAACCCTTGGTCTTAGCAAAGCCTCCTTTTTTACCTAGTTTATTCTGTACATTAGGCGCATACCGTTGGCAGGTTACGGGGCTGGGGGGGTTAGCGTCTTGGCTCCCTGTCAGTTCCGCTGAATCTGTGTTTGATAATGTAATTATTTTAACAACGCGTGCATTACATTGATGCCAGGAACAAGCCGTTCTAGAGAAAAGGCTACATTTCAGAAAAGAAACACACTGACAATGATATCATGATGCAGCACAAGGCAGGGTTTTGTTTCGACTCTCTGTTTATATATATAAAATCATGCAAGCTGCACGCTAAAGTCACATGTTTATTATATCATAATTGGAAATGTAGACGTCCTTATACCCACACAGTTCGCAAAGTCGACCTCAGCCGTTCCTCTGAAAGTCGTGGAAACGCAGAGCCGGACCTCCTGCTGATTTCTGGTTTAAAATGTAATTTGCCTCTGTTTCTTAAAGCCCCCCCTCCCCCTTCCACATGGAGGGGAGCCTAACTGTATTACAAAACGTGTGAAAAGTTGCTCAGCGCTTGGCAGCTGCAGGCTTGGCTGATTAAATTACAGCGAGCAGACTGCTTTAAAGGACGTGCTGAACTTCGAATAGCATCCTGGGACCTTCTTTATGGACTGCCATTGAAATCACAAATCACCACTTGTGCAGGGAAATGAGATGGCATGTGCTCATTCATGGATATATTTATCTGTGTGTGTGCCTCTGTTTTGTGTGCGCAGATAGAAACCGTGTGGGTGGTGGGTACACGCGAACATGCACATCTGTGAGCCCGTGTGAGCGCGCGCCGAGCCAGGTCCCAGCACGCTGCAGGAGGAAAAAGCCTTTTCTTTATTTTCCTATCCCTCCTAAATCTTCCTGCATCTCGGCTGTGGTCCTCCCCTCCACAAAGCTGCGTGCCAGTCCCGCTGAATGGCCCCGGCTCCTACAATGCACAGTAAATTTCTTACACAATTAAAACAAGGAATGAAGCTACAAAAGAAGCTCCCAAACAATGGAGTCGGATGACAAAACAGCAAAAGAGACCACACTGGGCCGTTTGATTAAGCCATTGTTGGGGTGCACAATGTACACCACTTCACGGCCTTTTTCTCACATATACCTCACGTCAATCAAATAGATCCCGCGGGTCGACAACCTAAAAACACACACACAAATATAAAAATCAGACAGCTCAGGAGCAGGTCTGCGTCCCCACCACTTAAAGGATGTGCGGGCTGATAGATTTTAATTGTAAAGACAGAAGAGTGACTGGATTTACCACCGTCCCATCTTCTCTCCCTGACCCAATCTCCTCGCCACCTTTCCGGCAGCTAGCTATGCTAAGCTACGCCCAGCGCCCATTATCTTCACATCAGTTGCGATCCGTAGTGTGAGGTGACCGCGCTGTCCTGGGGTAACCGCCTCAGGCGCGAGCACCGTCACCCTTCTCCGACTCCCTCGCCCTCACACATCGACCACCCCTCCCAAAGTTGATAAATTCCCACAGTGGCTGTTGACCCAGCTGCCTTTGTCAAGTGGCGCTACCAGCAGGTGCTGTTTTCACAGCCACCCTGGCAGTCGTACAGACTGTTTAGTAGCGCTGCTGACCCCTGCCTGCTATTAACAGTGTTAGCTACAGACCCCCCCCCCCAATCCTCCAGGGACTCTTACTCTTTCTCTCTCTCTCTCTGTTTGTGTCCCTCTCTCGCTGTTTTTTAACTACATGCAGCCTGCAACAACAAAAGCCGGCCCGGATGGAGTCTGGAGTCGGGTGCTGATGGGAGCATGGGAAATCAACCCCCGCCTCCCCCTCCTTCCCCGCCCATCACACCCCCCCCCCCATCACACCCCCCCCCCCATCCTCCAACCTTGAAGCGATTCAAACATGCGCACTAAGTCAGAGTATTGTCAGCGTGCACGTCCGTCCATCAGTGTCTGCGTCAGCTAAACATCTTCACACTTGTGTGTGTGTCCTTTAAAAAGGGCTGTTTGGCTCCTTCGGTGGCGTCAGCTAATCCTCGTCTTTGGACTTTTACTGTAAATGGTTGATGCTTAGCGTTGCAGCACGCTTCTTAAGGAAACTCTTTCACAACGACGGCTGCACCAACCGAGCGCAATCAGTGCAGAGGACTGTTGAGCTCTGTGCATGTGTGTGTGTGTGTGGTTTAATAGATCTGGGTTTATTTATTTTTTTCCAGTTGTCCCAAAACTGAGTGGGAATTCTCCAGCGTTGAATCACGAATGCGGTGACCTCACTGGTCCTGAGTTTTCAGCTGTCGTGCTAGAAACACGCCATGTGCAGCAAAATCAACAAAATAGAATACATCAGTGGATCCACACACACACACACACACAAATCTGAAATACTCTGAGTGTATTCCTCCCTCTCATTCACAGATCTGCGTGTGGGCAACCAGTAAGAACACACGCCTCACTTTCTCGCTCCCAGTATTATTTCCAGACGTGAGCGTGATATCAAACGCGTCATCTGCTGACGTGTGTGTCTGGATGTTTTGTCATAATATGGATTGATTGGTTCAGAATTTGCACATATGGTGTGAAGATGATCGTGCGTGTGTTTTTCCAATCATCTCTGTGGTAACAAGCGCTCTGTGTTGTTGTTTTTGGTCTGGTTGTCTCTGCAAAATTGATGGAAAATTCAATTTGCATAAACAGTCTTCAGTTAAATAAGTTACCATGCATGACGACACTTCCTGCCAATCATCTGAGATTATAGACACGGCACACAATTGGAAGTCTGCTGATCTTCCTTGTTGTTCTCTACAAATGAAATGAGCTGGATACAAATGGCCACATTTATCAGACTACGTCAAAATAGCCGAAGCAGTTCCGCAATCACAGCACATTTCTGTGTACCTCAGCCAGTGTGGTTTTTTTTTGGGGGGGGGGGGCGTCTATGTTTTCCATTTAGCGCTTTCTAAAAGTTATGAATGGATCCCGCGTGAAACTTTAGTGGAAAATGTGATCTGGCACCGGAGTGTGTTTGGTGGGTTTAAGATTTCTCACTGAACGGCTCCAGCAGAGTCATTTAATATCGTGCGCCTAAAAACAGAAGTAAGAGGAGGGGGCTGGGGGGAGGAAGCCATCCATTATAGCACCCATCAGACATCCTGGAGACGCTAGTTTCTCCATGGAGCACATGGGCAGAACAAACGCAACCCAAGGCCTGTGAACCTACGTTGAACAAGAGCTATTTTAATACAGATTACATGACCCACGTTTAGGGGTCAGATGATGAACGTAGGCCAGCCACCGCCCTAAACTGAGGCCAGCCAGGTTTAACATTTCGCTCCTCCTTACACCCGCTGCAGGCCTTATGCCCCCAAAGAGTGCCAGCGTCAAGTGGAGCCTCCGGAGCTGCTGATGACGGCGTGTTCCAGGCACTGTAAGAACGGACACTGCACTCCTACCGGCAAGTGCTGCTGCAGCCCAGGCTGGGAGGGACCCTTCTGCAGAATCGGTGGGTGCCTTCACCTGTTCACCTGTTCACCTGTTCACCTGTACCCTAACCCACTGGAACCCTGATACTTACTACTGGCCTTACAAGTATGCCAGAGCTTATTTAGGTTTGTTTTTCCTTCTTTACTGCAGCTAAATGTGAGCCAGCCTGCCGCAACGGAGGGGTGTGCATGGAGCCCAACAAGTGCCTGTGCAAGAGTGGCTATTCTGGGGCTCAGTGTGAGAAGAGTGAGGGGGACATGCCCAACGACCAGGAGAAAGACGGCATACTGGACCACTTCATTGACATGACATCGTACCTCCTTGACCTGACCAGCTATATCGTATAGGAGTGCGCAGTGGGGGGTCGCCTCCCACCGTCACCCTAAACTCGACACAAATCTACCTACCACCACCAGCAGACTTTAACATGGTGTCCTTAATAATCCCACACACAGCTTACACATGAAACACACACACGCAGACTCAGAAGCTCATCAGACGGTCCATGGTTCTCATCATCAAACTCTTCCTCTTCCACCTATAAGCTACCTGCCCTCAGGCAACAGGCCTGGAACCCAAGCCGTGTTCACAGACTGGACGACGGCCACGTTGTACAAGTTCCTCTCAAATAAACACTTGCACATGGCCAACTCTAGAGGAACAGGGACTTCAAAGTGGATCTTTTCAGAGCCTTTCAACACAGAAAAAGGAGCATGAGGCACTTCAGCAGGAACTGAGACTCTTCAGGGTTCAAGATCAGACAGAGGTTTGTGCTTGTGCGAGATCCGAGTCCGTGCTTTTGGCCAGTTCATCACCCGGCGTCGTAAATATCTCCGATTTGACACAACCTCTGCGTCGGTCACAAGGAGTTGAGAGCTCTATGAAAAAGAGCTTTCACCATTTTTTTTTTTCATCTGGCAGAACAACAGAGATGAATCAATCGATCTCACTTTTGCTTCCGTTTTTTTGGGCACATCGTCACAATCAACTGGTCCAAACACTGGGATCAGTGTCCAGAATCGCTGTACACAGACACATGAACGATTGAGCGAAAGCCTTTTGTCAAAGCCAGCTCCACATGACCTGAGAGGAGTCCATCCATCCCGTTCACTGTTTTCGTTTGTAAAGGAAAATCCATTCGCCATCCACTGCATCGACAGGCCGAGTCACGCAGACGCCGCCGTGACTCCTTTCGCTGCCGCACACACTGAACCTGAACTACAAAAGTGAAAACGATAACACAGCGATGTATATTTCCAATAGGGCTTACCGAAGTACTACTTAGCATTGCAAAGAAAACTATAGCATTACTATTGTTATCATAGAGGAGGGTTTATTTTTGTAAGCGTAATAATATATGGGAGATAATGCTGTTTATAGAAAGCAGTTTTACACTAAGCTTGTCAGTTCATGTTCTTGTACTATATATATATTTATATATATATATATATATATATATATTATATATATATATATGTATGCAGCTTTTTTTTTCTTGGTTTTGTTGAAGACTCGTGAACGTAAACGCAGTTATAGCATGGCCGTGCATGCGCAGAGTAATTTGGAGTTGGCCGAGGTGGTTCTAATTCTTTCCCCCGCCGACATGTGGTTTCTTTACTACTGTCAGAAACGTGTCTCGGCCGCGAGATGATCGAAGATCCCGCCGGGTTGCCGTGGAAGCTGTCCGCCGCCGGAGGCGGATCCTATCCGCGGAGGGCAGACTTTTAGCCAAAGGATCGCTCTTAATGGAGATAAGATTGAATGTTCCACTCTAATGAGCACCTGACTCCCATGTCAGGTCAGAAAGCAGTTAAAGGTGGGCGGGGGTTGTCTGGAGCCACATTCATGTGTTCCGTCAGACTTAAGTTCAAACAGACGCGCACGCCACTATTTTCTTCCATTTCTTTTCCATAAACCTTTGAAGGCAACACTCCTCAGTTCTCTAGGTATCCTAAATCCAGTCAAATGAAGTTCGGTGTCTGTAGCGGTGTCATTGTTTGTCGTCTCCCGCCTTTCGTGTTTGCTGATATAAATCAACTCTACCTGGTCAAAATGGAATTCATGCTGTAAAATTGAAATTTATCATTTTTGTTTAGCACTTAATGTGAAAGTTGCATTGTAGCTGCTGAGATGGCGTGGTGTGAATAGAATAACCATTTACATTATTTAAGTAGTTACACAAATAAAATAATTATTTAAGTTCTCTATGTTGTTTTTACTATTGTACTGTATGTGACTTTTTTTATTCCTGTATTGTAAATATAACTAGGGATAACTTTGTTTTCGCTACAGAAATATCAATATGTCTATTAAAATTTATAGCATGTCTGAAATTTCTGCCTCCTTTTTTTAATTTTCGGTGATAATTTCACGCTTTCGATGTAGTGAGTTCCTAATAAATTTCATCATATGCAAAAATGTGTGATTAAGTACAACAGTTTATTGTTTTTCCCCCCTCTGTCAAATTTTGTTTCTTTAAAATTGAATTTAACTGTTTGTACGTATCGAGCACTCTCAGCTCGTGTCGTCGTCAACCACAGCTGTACCTTCACTTTTCATTAGTGCTCATCTTGTTACCTTAATGTCTCTCACCTGCGTCCCTTTGTCTCCTCCACCTTCCTTTTCTCACGTCATCAGACATGTTTTTTAGACCATAACCCAGAAATGCTCTAATCGTGTTTTAGTCCATTGGACGTATGGAGACAACTTTCCGCTACTACGCGCCATTTTGGCTTTGGTTGAGAAAGAGATGAGTGAGATTAAGGGGTGATAGCGGTCACACATGCAGGAAGACGTCTGAGAATTGACATGAAATACAGGCGCGTTGATGCATATCGCCAAACTTTACATGATCCACTGGTTGACTTAAACCATCGTTATTTATACAGAAGCTGCTCCCGTCAAGATTGTCTCTTGACACTTTGCAGAAATCCAGGTTCTGTCCTCTGTCCAAGCAACAGTGCCACCAAAAAAAGCGCCCTTTTTAACAGGAAGAAACCTTGAGCAGAACCATGTTCATATAGGGAAGTGAGGGGACAATGGATGGTCAGGTAAAGGAGAAGGGGAGACGGGACAGGGAAGGACACGCAAATAATCAGCTGTCCATCCTGCAGCCAAGTAGGAAAGGCAGAAGATGGGTGAAGTTGAACTAAGCCCGCAGCGTGATGGCAGATTTGAAGGCAGCCGAGATGGTCATCACAGAGCGTCACCGTGAGCGACGCCAGAGTTTAGACACAGATGGGCACAGAAGAGCCTCCGTCAATGGCAAAATTAATTTCCTTCTTAAAATACCAATGAGGCTCTGTGTTGTTTAATTGATCGTGAGAGGAGACCACCCACCTCACTCAATACACACACACACACACACCTTATTTACAGTAACGCAATACTGAGATGCCTGTGCGCCGTTCAGATTCTGTCAAAACTGCATAAAATAACTCCAACAGTGCTGCTTATATTTGAGTTCAGACATTATCTGTGGTATGAATCATTACTTTTCATTTGGAATGGTTTTCTTTTTCCTTCCCGAAGGGCCCTTGTCTGGCTATCTTTCCCAAACAGTGTAACCCAGTACTTTGAATAAACATGAGGAGCCTGTATACTAAATATTTGTAGGACTGAGATGGCTGGAAGTGCAGTGTTATAATAGTGTATACATGAGAGAACCATTCAGCACAAGCAATACTTATAGGGTAACAGGAGGGGGGGGCAGGGATAGGAAAAAACAATAGGCTCATAATAGGAAGATACAGTACGTCACCCTTTTTGTTCTCAAACAAAAGTGTGACAGATGCTGTATTTACTTGCGGTTCCTCTTTTGTAGTCCTCTATCACGTTCCTGCGGGCCCATCGGTGCCGCCCGCCCCAGACGTCGTGTCTGAATTTGCGAGAGAATCAGACAGGTTGTAAACACATGAGCGGCACCGACACCACCGCTGGAACCGTGGTTGAGTCCCAAGGGTTGCGGGGAGGGGGTGGGGGGTGGGGGGGTACAGCAAACAGCTGAGTCTTTTTGCATGGAACAGAAGTGCAGGTGCATCTCTGAAGGAGGATCACTCCCAGCTCGGTCTGACAAAGCAAGGACGTTTACCCGCATCAGCCTGGACAGAACAGAAGACGTTCTTGTTCATTTAGGCCTCATTGAGACTCAGCGCTATGACATCATCCCTTCTTGGTTTTTCCTGTATGCACGGTCAAACCTCTGCGTGCAGATTATCGAGTCCAGTCAGCTCTATTTGTAAATTCTGCAGTACCTGTACAGGCATATTGAGATTGAAATTAGGTGACTCTCAGAGTAAAACACTGAGTAAAAGATACCAATTCTATAACACTATGTAATATATACAATGTGCAATAAGCTAGCAAACTATACTAAAACTCTATATACTGTAAACATAATTAAATGTGCCACCATGCTAGCTATGCTAATCTCTAATCATACTAAGAAATGCCTGTTAGCTTTCTGATTATTGACTTAAATGGCCTCACTGACCAAAATATAGAATGACACCGAATTATGAGATATGTCATGTGGTGCACCTCTGTCTCCGGTGTTGCCTTCATGATTCACATAAAATGTTGTAAAGAAAACAACTTTTAAGGCTGCGCGTCCATCATAAAATGTGTTCCCTCAGAACCTGATTTTTAACGAACTCTTTCATGAAAGGGCGCTTTGATTTGAGCCGTTTGCAGCATCTCAGGGTGTTTCCAAATTAATGTTTTTAAGACTTTTCTCTTTTTTTCACGTTTTCACTGTATTTTGCTGAGTTCATGCTTGGCCGGCGGCTCCAGCAGCCTCTCTTTAATGTCAGGCCCATCCAGGTGTGACAGTGTTTGTGTAAGACTGTGAGCACGCACTAAATAAATACCCAAAGAATATTTAGATGCCCTTGTAGCTGGTTTGTGAGAGCGGGAAGCAGACAGCACCAAATGTGATGTAGTTGCAGTACCATAGAACTTGTATCTCATATATTGCTTTTTAATCTAGCACATATTCAGCTGTTTATCCTCTTTTTGGGGCTGCCATGTTTCAACCCTGAATAAACAAACACCATCCTAGTGTCACAGCTCGATGCCACCAAATCTTATCCACTGAGTTCTCAGTGCTTGGCCATGATTGTGACACATTTAGAGGTTTTTTTTCCATCCCTTCTCGGCAGAAGCGACCTTCAGCCGTACTTTTGGCCGACATTGAGGCCACGTGTTCGCGGACACTGCCAGGTCATCTGGTCGGAGCGGCCAAGCGTTGGGAGCAGTGCTGGTTCCCGTTCTGTATTCACATCTGTGTTTGTCCACACTGGCACTGATCTCTTGTGGTTTTTGATATAAATCAAGGTTCCTTTTAGCTTCCAATGTATTGATATCCATGAGAATCCTGCACGAGGACTTTGTTAACATCTCATGGGGCTCTTTGAACGAGTACCTACATATTCTTTTTGAGAACATATCTGGTTCCGTCACGCGCCTGACTGCGTGCGGTGTTCTCTGACCTCATGTGTTTACCGTGCAGAACTACAGAAATGCATGACTGAGACAGCTGTAATCTCACACTCCTCCATCCTGATCATGTCCTAATGAGGACACACTTTCCAAACACTCTGATTTCCCTCCTGCTTGACTGGACCCTCCGCTTCTCACATATCAAAACAAACCTCGCTGATCGCCTTGAAGGGTCTCAGGATAGGGTTCGTTTCACACTCCCACTGTCTTAAATTTTCTTCAATACTGCGGTTATTTTCTTCTCTTTTGCACTTCTTGCCTGCTGCTCCTCCATCCATCTCAGTCACTCCACTCTTCGCTCACCTTCCTCCTGCTTCCTCTGTGCCTGCATTCAGAGCTTGTTTACACTCCTGGACCACGGCACTGACTCGCATCCATGAAATGATGCAATTAAGGATCCCGCTGAGGCTCAATCTGTCACGTTAACACATGCCGGACCCCCACACAGGGGCTGAGAGCAGCACTGAGTGCTGGGTGACAGGTAAGATTTGGGAGGTGAGCTGTGGTGGTTGTTCAAACAGGGTGACGCTTGGAGTCAAACGGAACCACGAAAAAGGATGCCACGTAACACTGAGGGGATTATGATCACTATTATTAATTTCAGGCCACACGCTGCATATGAAGATGGACAGTTTAAGGAGGGGGGTGGGGTGGTGTAATGCCCCCTGGTGGTGGGCTGCCACAAAGCAACATCTTAGAACTTGGAGTTTCCAACTCTCCTTGAATTTAACGGTCCTAAAGATGTTTAGTTCAGGTACACTTTGGGCTAGACTTATTTCAGTGTACCCAAATAATGGTAATGCATGGTAATGCGCACGTTGAGCAACGGCGTGCGCTCATGTGAAACAGAGTCATGCTACTTAAAGCTGCTTCTCGTTTCCATCCTGCACAAGCTTCATCATGCTACACCCAACTGTAGTGGAAGCACACCCCAAAGTGGCCTCATCGGCGGGCTGGGGTGGCGATGGCATCCGTCTTAACTCATGTTAAAGACCCATTATTTGCATCAGACGACACCTTTACTGCACATGAGAGATTCCCTCCAAACAAAATGGCATCGCCACATTAGCGAAGGCGTCCAGATTGATAATAAACTTCCACAATGTTTAAATCCTGCATCTGCATCCGCTGAGTAAACACCCAAAATAACTACTCCTGCCAGGAAGGCGTGTTTGTTCATTGCGACCATGTGAAAACGGCTATACAGTATATTCTGCCGGACGCCGGACGCCGGGCGCCTCACGGGGGGTCTGCCCCCCACTCTCAGAGGACCCAGCACGGATTATATCGCCGTTCGTTTGCGGCGTCTTGATTAAGGAAAGAAAAACAAAAAAGAAAAAAACACACACCAGTAATGACTGAAACGCGCTACTGTGTGTACGTACAGTAGCGCGAGGGTCCTGCGCACGTATCACATATTTCTCTGTATGCGTGTGTGTATCTAATCTATAATTAATGTGCATGCGGCTGTCAAAGACAACACGTTGCTCTATGTCTGCTTCCCCTCTCTGTGTGCCTCAGCCGGGCTAGGTAAACAACTGATGTCGGCTGGAATGGACCACCTAGGTATAAGTTTCCATGTGGGGGTATCCCCTCAAAGCAAAGCAAGAAAATTTTCCGAAACACATTAAAAAGAGTTATGCAAATGGTTTATGGCAGCGCTCGTGTGGCTGTATTGTTATATACACTGTGGCCCATCCTGGCAGGACCCATTGTTTGCCCTCTCTTTTAATCTGCGGTGATCATCTCGATCTTACACCATTTGGAGTCAATACTGGGACACAAGGGGAGGGGGGGGGGCAAGTGCTAACACTGCAGCCAACGTGGGGTCAAATAGTGGGGGGGGGGTGTTTGTTTGTGTGTGCCGACTGAGAAAAGCCTGCGTAGGCCCTGCGTTTGGAAGCGTTCCCGTGGACTTGACCCCTGCACCGAGCCAACTATTCTAACCAGCCTGAACCATCCGTCGACCGCGTCCTTCTGCGTATTTGCTCTTCAAACACCGACTTCCCATCAGAACCTTCCTGCCTTGTGAGACTGAGACAAAGAAACAGCAGAATCCAAAGAAAGGAAAGTGCAGAGCTTGCAATGATGCGGTTTCCTCTGGCTGAAGAGGGGCAGGAGCTGCTCCTCGGCCCTCTGAATGAACACGCAGCACATCTCTCTCTGCCTGGATCTCCCAGAACCAGTTCAGAACCAGATCCAGTCATTCACAGCATGATTGATGATCCTCAGATAAATATAACATAAAATAATCGGGTGAAATGTTCGGTTTGTCCAGAAATTTGTTAATAATCAACTCTTTGTGGGTTTTTTATGTGCTAATTTGCTGCTTTTCCCTCGTTAATGTTTGCGTGAGGGATTCCACCGGTGTGACATATCTGCTAAATATCAGCAGGATTCTGAAATGTAGTCCATTGTAGTACATTGATGCGTGGTTCCAAAGTGATGTCATCTCCAAGTCCACAGATATCAATTTCCAGTTTTATTTGGCCCTTCACGTCTAATCCAGATGTACGATCCATCAAGCGGAGGCACACACACGTGATCTTTACCTAGAAACAGGAAATATGTGCTGATTTAGAAATTAAACACTTTAAAAACACTGTTTAATTGTTGCCCTAAATCAACCTAAACCCAAGACAGTGGGACACAATCTGAGACTTCTGCGAAAAGGAATGGAGAGTCCAGTTTTCTGATCGATTAAAATGAATAAAAGGCTTAAAAGTAAAGCTTGGTGTTGATGTTTAATCTGAACAAAACGTCCTTCTTTCCTAATGAATCCATCACTGGGCAGAAGAGGCCTGATAGCTTATGGGAGCGACTCAGCTCCTCAGCAGAAGGCACGCCGCAAGAAAAGGGTCATAAATGAATCAAGTTGGTGTTATTTCAGAAATGGTGAAGTACAGAGAAAACACATTGTTCTCCTCGATGACACATTGCCTTCGAGAAATACGGCTCTTGTTCCGGGTATCAGTTAAGAAACACATCTGATTTTATTTGATGATGCCCTGGTGCGTGATTAAATGTTCCTCTGTGCAGAAACCATACATGGTGGTGTGTGTGTGTGTGTGTGTGTGTGTGTGTGTGTGTGTGTGTGTGTGGTGTGTGTGTGTGTGTGTGTGTGTGTGTCCTAATCTCTCCAAAGCTCTGTGTCTAATGGCCACCCTGCCTCTGTGAACACTGTGTACTTACAGTTTAGCTACAGACTAACAAGCAAGGAAAAGTGTTAACAGGAAGGAAGAAAGGAAGGAAGGAAACGCAGGATTGAACAGCAGCATTTGGAAACAGAGTTTTGCACTAAAATGCAATAAAATAACTCATTTTATACATTTATATTTGAGGTCTTTATGACATCTGCTAAATGGGTTGACTGAATGCAGGAGTAGGCACAGCAGCGGCTAACAAGTTAGCTTTGGAGGTGGAGATGGAAGTAATTTGTGTGTGTGTGTGTGTGTGTGTGTGTGTGTGTGTGCGTGTTTCCACCACCGACTGCAAGCTATCACGCAGGTCTGCATTTGGAGGCAGAGGGAAAATAAAGATGCAATTATGTGCGTGATGTCATGGAAAGTAATATAACAAATAATCTAAGAAATTACTTTTGGCGTCAGGTAATGAAGCAAAGCAAAAATACAGAGCCACAGGTTATGAGGAACTTCAGCAAGTGGAAGTTAAAACGGGGGTTTCATTGTGTTGTGCATGGCTAAATGGCCTCTGTCGGCGTGTTTTGCCCCACACACACTGCCAGAGAGGGAGGAGATCACATGGAAGCAGAAAACAACATTAAATCACGAAGCATCGCGGTGATAAATGACCTGAGACCTCCTCTTTATTTGGTTAGAGCTCTAACACGGCCCTCACAGGTGTCCCATCTGCTGACCTCACCCCTCACCTTTTAGTCTTTAACCCCCCTCCCGGCACCTGGCAACACCTTTGCACGCCCTCTTTGACCTCTGACCCCAGGCTGTCCATCATCCTGCAGGTCACCTGGGAAAAACATTAACCTCCAAACAGATCTGTGGACCGGCTCATAAATCAATAGAACCCCCCCAAAACGATAAGGATGAGGCACAAACTCCATCTGTTGCTTCCTGCAGATATTCATATCGGTTCTGCTACTGATCAAATAACTAAATTAATAAATCAATAGCGAGAAGAGCTGAAAGAGCCAAAATTGTTCATTTTGGAAGCCGTTTGTTTTGAAAATCTCATTCAATCATTTTAACTAGATTTAGCACTTTTATGACTAAAGAATTTAGTCTGCGCACTGGTGGTCTCCACGGGTGAGATCCGAGAAGCTGATTTTCCCGACGAAAATACGAATTTGTCACTTATTGCACCACCAGATCCGAAAAATTATGATTTAATAGGAGCAAATATTTATAGTCTGTGTTCCTGACCACCAACATTGTTCCAGGAAGCTTAAGTTCGCTCCAAACTTATCATTTATGAAGTCTATATTACCCGCTTCAAGCAGGTGGGGGTCTGGAGGAGACTTTAAGCCACTGACCTTTGATTTCTTTGTGGGCCGACCCCCCCCCACCGCCACCGCCTTCCTCCTTTTTCAAGCAGAAGAATCAAAGACCACCAGTGTGCTGCACCTCTAATGTGGTCTAAAGAGGAGGAGAAGCAGGAGCTGCAGATCTGGCCCAGATGCACCCTTGAAATCCTGATCCGCTCTCTGCGGGCAGATGGAGAACGCGGCGCACGCTGTGATCAGGTCCCGCACCCGCCACACACCACGCTGGCACGTTTATCCGCGTTACCGTGAGCGACCGCTTTTCACTTCTTTTTTATTGTTTCATTTATGAGGCGTGTGAGGTGAGGTTTTGGGACTAATTCAAGGCAATTAAGCCGTTTACTGATGGCTTCTACGTTGCGATGACTTATGTGACAAAAACATCTATAAAGTACTTCGGGGGTCTGCATGTGTGTGTGTTTGTGTGTGTGTGTGTGTGTGTGTGTGTGTCTGCTGAGAACTTTTCAGGAACTTTCCCATGTCATCCTGTACCTCATGCAACCACACAGCTCTAGAAAACACGATTGGCTGGATCTAAAAATGTTGCGGTTTGTAGCTGGAGCATTTTTGAGATATGCGGTCTGCTCTGCACACACACACACACACACACACAAACACACACACACACACGCACGCTCCCTGGGGCCTCCTACCCGCAGTAATCACATGATTAGCCAAATGGGACTGGCAGAACCTGCCAAATATGTGACATTTGTTGTTTTGGGGTCAGACAGGCTGAGGTGTTGATTGAGAACAGAAGAGTCTGGTTGGCTGTAAAGTGCTTAACAAGCAGAATAACGTGGGTCCCTGTGGGGGAAGGTACAGTCGGTTTGATCCAGGGCCCGGCTGAAGCCAGATCAGCTTATAAAATAATGTTTTGAAACAGCTGACGTTCATTCTTCAGACAGAAGTAGTGTGTGTGTGTGTGTGTGTGTGTGTGTGTGTGTGTGTGTGTTTTCACTGTAGAGGACCACCAGGCTTCCAGACATGGGCTCCGCCTCTGAGCTTAATATAACTGATTGCGCTCTGATCAGCGCTGGTAATAGTGGAAGCTTCAAAGACTCGACCTCTGGGGCTGCCAGCGCTCATTTCCGATCCTGAGCTCATGCCTCCACGCAGAAACGCTCACTCCTCGCGCCTCTCGGCCTCCCACCAATCTCTTTTTCCCGATTTTCAGATTAGGATACATTATTCCGCTTAGATTCCCGCTCGCGTGGAGCCACCGTCCACCCGTCTGCATCGGCGTCGGGTAACGGCGTCGGCGGCGCGGGTACACAATAACATGTGCTGTGTGACATCACGTCCTGGAAACTTCTAACTTCATTGGGTCCATTTCACCCTTGAAGCCGCGGCACTGACTGTACCTCCTGAGTTTGTGTGGGATCGTGCGGGCTGCTTAACTCCGAGTGTGTGCAGAGCATCCGCAGACGTGCTGAAGTATTTGATTTGAACCCGATTTCCAACTCCAAGGGGGGTTTAAATCAAAACTCTAAACGCCAGACTCTAGACGGGAGTCTGGATGAACCCAGACTTTGAGTTCTGGCAGCGTGAAGGAGGCCTTTCTGTCCATTATGAAGCCTTTCATACCACAGCAACATCTCCACAGTCCATAAATCTACAGGGTTTATCAGAGGTAACCTTTTCTTAGAGCTTCGGCGTTACAGGAAAGAGTAAATACTCGAGTTTTTACGAGTCCCCTTTTTTCCAGGAATTCCAGGAAGCTCCAGGGATTCATCATGGAACTAAGTAGATGTCCAATTTCCTTTCTTCTTGCGTCTCCCTTTTGTTGTCTGTCTCCCCTGCAATTGAGCTCCATCTGTGTTTGCGCACAGGTGAGCGGTCACACCTTCCCTCTGCACCCTGCTATTACGCCGGGCAACACCCCCCCCCGCCGTTTCCCGACACCTCAAACAAAACCAACACTTAAATGCTGTTTGGCACCTCCGCGGTCGCCATTTGGAGCGCAGGAACGAGCCAGCATGAGCGTTCGCCGGGGAAGAAAATGACGGAGACGAGCGGGAAGGTGTTTGCGGGGCTGCTGCATCTCTTCGTGCTCTCTGTGGCTCCTCGTCAGGTCAGGTAAGGAGAGAGAAGCAGAGGGCGACCTGATGTTTCGCGTTTACGGAGGCGTTTTATGAGCGTTCGCGGTGCAAAGCGGCCAGAAACGGACGGGACGGAGATCAAATATCTGAGGTCGAGATGTCAGATTGTGACACACCTCTGGCCGCTCTTGCTCCTCTGCCTCTCCATCTATACGCGTGAGGCCTCTCTCGCAGCACGGCGAGGGACAGCTCCCATCATAACGACCCATTGTTTCGCCGCTGCGTCCGGGGCAGCTGTTTGCGATTTGGTAATTCAGCCTTCCTGACATCAGTTCTCTGTTAACCAATCTGGTGCTTACGCGAGCTATCTGAGGAATGTGTTGATAGCGCAACATTTGAACTGGTAATTTACGGTTGTTGACTGGATGGCGCGCCTCCGCCATCACACGCCATCTGCAACACCCCCCCCCACCATCGCCTCTTGTTCCAAATTCTGCTGATGATGGCGACTGTAGATGTGTTCTAAAAACATTTTAGCGTGATTAATGTGGATGAAACGCTGCCTTTGGTAACCTTTTTAAAGAAAAACACTCCGTCGGCCAATAACCTTTGACCCGCTGCACCCGCAGGTCGGGGGAGGATGTGCCGAAGCTCCCCGGGGTGCACGCACCTCCTGGACTCTGCAGCTACGGTCAAAGCACGCACTGCTGCTTCGGATGGAGGAACGTCAGCGGCGTCTGCCAGCGTAGGTCTGCAGTCCGGTACAACCCGATGGGTTCCACTATATTAAAGCTTTTCTTCATTGTTGAAATGACACAGCGCTCACCTTGCTAAGCTACGCCGCTGCTGAGGGGCTAGTATCTGGTTTGTGTTTATATTCTCCCTACGGTGCTCCACAGCTGTGTGCAAGAATCCGTGTGCGAATGGAAAATGTGTGGGACCAGACAAGTGTTTATGCTCCGCCGGCTATAAAGGACGTCAGTGCGATGAAGGTGAAGTACAGCGCGCCGTACGATTGTCGGTTCCACCTTGCTAATTTCTTACCTGTGTCGGCCCGCGTCACTTAGCGCCAGAGTTCCTGTCTGACTCTCCAATAACGCTTCGTATTGACTCCAGATGTGAACGAGTGCGGTTTCCCTGGGAGACCGTGTTCCCAGCGCTGCGTGAACACACACGGTAGCTATCGCTGTTACTGCGAGGCTGGATACGCGCTCGGTGCGGATGGATACACCTGCAGCAGTGAGTCATTTCCTGTTTAAACAGGCTGGTCGAAAACCAAAACGCCAGGATCTAAAGGTCAGATGGAGGGAAGCAGCAGAGCCTCTGCCATCTTTGGGATCGGAGGATTTGTCGTTAAGCAGGCTGTTTCCGTTAGCATCTCTTAAGCTCTGCGGTTGAAGGTGGTGGTTGTTTTTTTGGCTTGATCTTCCAGGAGAAGCTGCCTGTTTCTCCATGCGATGCCAGTTTGGCTGCCGAGTAGAGAGAGGGGGCTCAGTCGGCTGCACGTGTCCCCCCGGCCTCCACCTGGCTGCTGACAACAAGACCTGCGAAGGTGAAACACACCCTCCGGTTTGTTGCTGTGGTGACATAAATCACGACCAATCACAGTGATCCAGAACAACCATTTGTTCCTCCCATTATTCAGTCTGACATCATGTTCCTAATGTGGAAGGGGGTTATTTGATCCATACCCAATCAGGGATGAGGGATTTGTTGATATTATTTTCAGCTTGGAGGGACGAGCCCACTGAGAGATCAGGCATCCGATATGTTACATTCATTGAACATCTTGTCTCCCGACATTTTGGGCGAGGTTAGCATCTAGCTAATATTGCTGCATATTCGCTGGGCACCTACAATGGTGAACCTGCCAAAAGAGCTAAAAAGATGTACAACAATAACTATGATAATCTCTGTGGCTTAACCTTGAACTATTACCCGCCATGACAGAAAAACATGCTAGGCTAATTTATCAGAACAAGCAGCCGTAAAAGGGTTCCCAGTTGTTATTTTATCAGGCACGGTGGTTCTCATGCACGCCCCGTTAACTTGCTGACGCTAGTCTCAGGTTGTCCACCCAATGATAAAAAAAAGCCTTCAATTAGCTTGAGAAGCTCGTGCCCACAGTGTGAGACAGCTCATTGATTAAAAGTCTCCCTCAATAGCTGTCCTGTAATGAGGACAACCTTTAATTTTCCCAATGTTTTTCGTGGGAAAAATTTGTCTGTTTGGGTCAAGCTACTCATTTGTGCCCGTTTTTAAAAGGTAATTGCTGTTTAGATTGGAGACGAAGCAGGTTTAGCTTGTTTGGGCTCAGCGTTGTTTTGCTGGTGAGGCGATGGCGGTCGGGCCAGATGTTTGGCCTGATGTGGAGTTGGACTCAAAGGTTGGCTTCATATGTTTCAGATGTAAATGAGTGTCAGCTGGACGCCGCTCTGTGCCCACCGCGGCAGACCTGCAGGAACACCTTCGGCAGCTTCGTCTGCGTGTGTCGGGACGGCTTCGTGCTGGGGACGCTCCATCGTGCACTGCAGTGTCGAGGTGAGGTCCGTTCCCGCTGCATTTAAGGCGATTGTGACGTATGTAGTGCAGACCACGAGGGGCACCGCTAACTGGCAGCTCGAGGGATCAGGATGAGTCTTGTTTATCTGACGACGCCCACTCAGCTGTGGGCTCATGGTTCTGTTTCGAAGGAGATGCTGAATTATCTCCCAGGCTGCTCTCTGAACGTTCCCGATCTGGCCTAGCTATGAAATAGGCGCCGGTCATTCCGCTCACCTCCTCTCCTCTGCGCAGATAAGGACGAATGCTTAACCGGGTCGCACCGGTGCAGTCGCCACGCTCGGTGTGTCAACACAGATGGTTCCTACACCTGTCAGTGTTCGGAGGACTTCTTTGGCAACGGACACACCTGCCTGCCCAGGAGAGCCCCGCAGTCCAAGGCTGCCATGTACTTCAACTACAAACTCTCCAAAAGGACCAAAACAGCTCAGTCAAAAGGAGACCGGCGGCGTTAGAGGACTCTGGTTCTGTTTGGCCACATCTGGAAAACCTCCTGCCTTTTTCACGCAGACTGTTGTTGTTTTCCTTTCCGAGCCAGCTGCTTTTAAAAAACACGCACACAAACTAGCTCGCCCTGGTGACGTTAGGTTCCTTTGACATCCCTTGATGGAACTCTTCATTTAACAACAGGACTTCGCTCTGGGCTTCAGCACTTCAGGCCAAATGGAGCGCGATGACAGGAGGTTTTCCTCGAGCTGGCACCCCCAGCGTCACCCGGAGATTTAATTTGCAGCAGCAACTACTGCACAGACATGAGTTGAATCCTTATCAACACCCCCGATGATTTAATATGCAGTATAATGTTTCATGTACACATATTTTTTTCCAAGTCGTTTTGTAGAACTTGTTTGTGAAAGGGCGACCCCTGGTGGACAGACGAGGAAGGTCGCTTCGCCCTGCCGCTTTTGCAATAAAAGCTTGTCAGTTAAAGGATGTCTGGAAAGGTTATTGTTATGAGACTTCAAATGCCACCCGTCGAAAAGAGCCGGCGGTCGTGGCGTTTGAAGAGCCGCGGAGGCCGGCCTTCCTGTTGTGCCACAGGGAATGTTTTCAGACCCACTAAGTCGCGCCCGGGACAGACTACCACACAGCGAGAGAGCGTAGACAGGTCAGATCAGCCAAATACCAGGAATCTCTGGCTGTCAGCAGCTGTCTGGAAGCCTCTTCCTGCATCCAGAGAGCCCAAGGATGGAAATTGAAGTTTGTTTTTTTTGATGTTCGTATCGGGCCAATTTCACGCTTCCTTCCAGATATTAGAGGAGAGGCGGCTGCAGGGATAGGGGGCGGCGGTAGGGGGCACCACGGGGGCACACGTCAGGGCCTCCGGGTTGCCGTCCTGGAGGTTGGGGAGCAACGCGAGGGTTGCGCTCGCAGTGAGAACAAGCAGCTGCTGCCTGTTGAAGGGCCCTGCCACTGACCCTATTCAACCCAACAGCAGGTGTCACCCCGAGTCCCGCCTCACCCTCGCACACGCATATTCACACATGTGCTCCACAGACGCGCACACAAAACCACGGAACCACACACACACACACGCGCACGCACGCACAGATGAGTGTGTGTCTCAGAGAAAGGGGGGACCTGGAACTACTTACAGAGAACAAAGAGTAAAATCAGGAGGAAAAAAAATGCCTCTTCGAATAAATCTCACCACAATGCTGAGAAAAATCCCCAACCTCACCCCAGAAACACAAGAAAAACCTTGTTTCTCTCTTTCAGGGCAGTCAAAAGTGTCTTACAAAGGCAGAAATAGAAAACATTTTAGATAAAAGGATCCAGGCCCCTCGCTGAAAAGGACCTCACACCACGTTGTGTGTAATTCCTACCAGAAACTGGTTTATTTACCGAAAAAAAGAGAATAGGATTTAATGCCAAGGCACTTAGGCCACAAATAAAGGACAACAAGAGGTGGGCACGGCGGCGAGGGGGGCGGCGGGGGCGGGCCAGGTGGAAATTTTCCCCCATTTGGATTATTTTCCGTTTCTCTGTTTACCCCACACGCCAGGTTCTTCACGTGGAGGAGCGGCTACGGCGGCTCTGAAAGGCCCAAGAAAAGGAAACAATAAACACGTCAGAGGAATTTGGACGTGTGCGGCGACGCGCGAGCCCTGGCGGCCCAGACCGTGGCGATTTGGCGAATCAAAGCGCTGCTGCCACGGCCGTCCCGAGGCGAAGCAAAATCAACATTTACCCTGAGAAAGTGAGCGGCCATGCTGACAAGCGCGCCGAGCCAATGACAATACAATGGCGGCGATGCTAGGAACGAGGGCGCCACCCACGTCGCTGAAAGGCCGCCCTTTCAGACGCCGCCGCTGAACTGTAAAACCACTAAAACCCCTGTCCTGCCCGTACTGTCCCATTCACTTCAGCCCGAAATAAGCCAGCCCTTTTCTCCCCGTGCTCCGTCGAAGGAGGCTAATTCTGGAATTACGCTCACGTCGGACCCGCGGCTCCTCGCGCCGGGCGCGGCGGCGTTTCCATGAATGAATGAAAACCCCGGATGCTGGGGGAGGACGAGCCAAATCTTGATCCCTCGTCATAAGAAGATAAATCTTGTTAGGCGGCCATTTTCCCCTGCTTCTGCTCCTGCCCCCTAAAAAATAAATAAAACGGCAGCGTGACCGCTCGCCGCCTGCAGCGACTCCCCTTTAAACGCTATTGAAAACAACACCAAAAAAAAATGAGCTGAAGCAAATAAAGCTGCCAGAGACTCGTGAGCCGGTGCCAAAGGGGAGAAAAAGGACTGAATTGGGTTTATGTGTTGGAGAAATGAAAATAGAAGCGCTTCGCCTTCGCACGGCTTTGTTACGGGATAATTAAAGCGTCCCGCTATCTTGAAGGCAGCACTGTCCTCTCAGTCACTTTTAAATCACATTATCTGGAGTAAATACACGTGAATCTATGGGGGGGGGGGGCTTTGATTCTCATTCATGCTAACACGCTCCCATGAATGTTCTGAGTGGCTGCAGGAAAACCTGAAATATCCCAAACGGGATCCACCGGTGACCTTAATTCATGTTTCAAATGCGACAAAAAGAAGAATGAAAGGTTCCTCCTCTTCCCCTCCGCTTCCCCTCCGACCCTCGTTCTCTGCCCAAGTGACACAGAACAAGTGGAACAGCCACATCACAACATGAAAGAGGAGACGAGACACCCCCCCCCAGCGGATTTTACTGTGCCAAAATCACTCTTAATATGAGGGCCGGGCCGCCCTGTCCAGGGGATTATCCTCCATAACAGGAAAGATTTCCAGCTAATCTATACAGGAATGCCCACTCTTTGACCCTTTCTGGAAGAGTTTGACCGTCGGGGCAGGTCTCACGGCCCGGATCACGTTTCTAATCTCAACGCGTCCAAATTTATGGAGCGCGGCAGGATCTCTGCTGTTTTTGGACCCGGATCGGTTCTTCCTGTAATGGTTTGAGCATCCATCATGAAGCGGGGAACGCGCCGTTCCCTGGCTCTGGAGCCGTTCCTGAGGTCAGGCTTCACCTGCACGTCCCCGAGAAACCAAAACCTGGCAGCCGGCGAGGACCAAGGTTAAATTTGAGGGAAACTTTGCTCTGATCCCAAGGATTCCTGCAGCTCTCCGTCTGAATCCGCTTCCCACGGATTCTTCCGAGGTTAGAAAGTTGCATTAAGTCAAATTGAAATTGTCGCCAAAACGTCTGAGGCTTCGATCTGTTACAGCTGGCTGATAACGGGACTGTCGGGACAACACCTGCGTCGCTTTACTGCGGTTACCATGGAAACGGTCCAATGTAAGCCTTGGATAACCTATCTGTAACTTGGATGGATGGATGGATGGATGATGGATGGATGGATGGATGGATGATGGATGGATGGATGGATGGTGGATGGATGGATGGATGATGGATGGATGGATGGATGGATAAAACAGGACATTTCTGGCAGGACTGCTGGTAGTGGTACTGGACCTGGTGGTGTTGCAGCCGGTACTGGTGGTGGTGCTGGTACTGGTGCTGGTGCTGGTACTGGTACTGGTGGTGCTGGTACTGGTACTGGTACTGGTGCTGGTACTGGTGCTGCTGGTACTGGTACTGGTACTGCTGGTGCTGGTGTCAGCGATGGCTGTTCAGGGAATCAGTCAAAGCTGAAAAACAGAGGAATCCTTGTGGAAACGTCCACAACAGCTGCAGTCGCTGGCTCTTGAACGCAGCTTTCAACGGACGCAGCCTTCCTGCCCCCTCTGCCCCCTCTGCCCCCTCTGCCCCCTCTGCCCCCCCTGCCCCCTCTGCCCCCCCTGCCCCCTCTGCCCCCTCCGCCCCCTCTGCCCCCTCCGCCCCCTCTGCCCCCTCTTGTTCCGTGCTGGTTCAGGTGTTCGGGGCAGAAGGAAGCGCTGGGTGGCTCCCACCCAGACTGGCTGGTGCTGGCAGCGGCCACTTAAATGCTGAGGAATGTATGAGGGTGTTGCTGGCCGGCCGGCCGGCTGGCAGGTTGTCCCCGCGGGGAATCGCTCCGTGAGCGCAGGCTGCCGCCAACAGCCTGTCAGAGGCCGATGAGCTCAGAGGAGCGGAGCGACGCAGACAGAGCCCGACTGTAGTCACCATGTGTAAGACCTTCCCATCCACAGCCCGGCTCACCCAGGGGACCACATTTCACTTTCATGGGTCTCCTTCAAAGGATGGAACTCGTTTTCATTGCTGCGATGCTTGACTCACCTGGACCTACGAAAAGTCCCCAAAAGTTCTACTTTTTATATTATTCCTCCATGAAATAATGGAATTGGGCCACAATTCTCTGAAAATGTCCACATTTGAGATGCAAACCCGTTTGGATGTCTGTGCAGTTGTGAAGGAACAGCGTGTTGCTCCACAAGCTTTCCCATTTCCCGCTCCATTTCACAAACCCACACGAGCCGGGGCCAAAACCGAACCTCAATTTCCACTTAAGCTAAACTTGAGGAACAGCCGACAACCCCAAAACCTCACCTCAAACTGACCGCAGCGCGACCGCTGCTGGCAGTCGCCCCCGTGACTGCGAGGGACCACTGGTCCAGATCCTGTCTGCGTTGGCCTCGTGGAAATCATCACTGGCCTCCGCGTCCGCTCCATGAATTACTGGCAGCCCTGTAAAAAGATCCCCCCCGAAAAAAAATTAAAAGGTTGGTCTATTTTGATGGAAAAGTGTAAATAATTTGACGTGGAATGTTTCTTCAGGCTTGAGTGAGAGTCTGGTTTTCCATCCAATGGACCAGTGTTCAGCTGCCAGAGGCCTTTCAAAAGCTCCTTTGACTTTATTTTTTTCGGGGGCCAAATTGTTCGCGGCGCGACACTGACCCCTTGTGGACAAAATAAAGAGGTGCGTAATTAAAGAGCCAGACCAAACTAATACATCCCTGATCGGGGAACTCGGCTCGATCGTGCCTGACACACACAAAAAAAAACACAGACCGAGAAGAGTTTGGAGCCATCAAAACCCACTCTTAAACCATAGGTAATTCGTTGAAATCATTTTCATTACTTCGTTTTTCATCTTTTCTCCCCCTATCCGCGAACTTTAATCAAATATTATTTGTGCATGCAGTGTTGTATTGTTTTGCACGTGGAAATTCATTCCAGATCCTGGAAATTGAATTCCAGTTGGAGCTTCCAAACCTTCTGTTTCTCATTAGAATCGTTTCAGCTCACGTATTAATGATATGTGTTCAGAGGGGCCAAACTTTCCACGGGATAGAACTCCAAGATTCTCATGACGGTTATTTAGTCATCCAGAGTCCAAAAAATTACTATTTGCACAAGCAGAGCACTGTTCATTCAAGCCTAACCCGACCTTTATCCCTTAAATACCTTGAAAAAACATCTCCTTATTTAAAGTCAGTCTAACCAGTGGTTTGCCAACTGCTTAAGTCAACTTTTAAATAATCAATTAAATAAAAATAAAGATCTACTGTACATACATGTAAAATATGTTTTCAGGAGTTTATTATGCCCGTTATATCTCTAAAAACAATCATTATTATATTTTTAACTGTTCCAGTACGAGCGTAGGTTTCACTGACCATATTCCGCCACTAGATGGTGCTAAGAACCCGTACTTACGTGGAACCAACAGATCGTTCTGCCTGGTCGTATAGTTTTAATGTATAAAATACATAAAACACTTTTTCCTCGGTATGGATGCACATAATATATGCTTCTGTTGTAATTTTCTTTCTTGCAACACACACCTGACATCTGACAAGTCAATCAGTCGATTGCTGAGTGTGTGTTTGTGTTGGTGTTACGTCTTTGATGTCTGATGAACGACTGTTCCAGGTCATCATCGTGATCAACGTCCTCCAAAGTCAAAGCAACCCCATTTCTAATCAACACATAGTGGTCACATGGCAGCAGTAACCACGGGAATCAATCACAGATGGGTGACATCATCAGTGTGTCTGGGTGGGAACTCCCATGTCGACTGTGCCTCTTTTTCCGCATCCTGCCCCTGTTTTCATTCGGCATGAGAAGATCCTCAAAATCATGTTTTAGCAAAGGCATTTGTAGCGCTCACGTCACGTGGGGGCGCCACAGCAGAGCGGAACCCCTCACTCAGACACTCAGATTTATGAGCCACTGGTGTCACTCATCGACCCCCAACGTGTGCAGACAAATACATGTTGGGAACAGGAGTCGTAGACATTCAAAGTCGCACACAACTTTCTCACCTGATCACGCGGCCAGGAAATGAAACCAGCAGCGTCTTCAGATGGACATGAGCCGCCGCTTCAGCTCACAGGTGCAAAGTCCACACTGCTGATCTGCACATGCAGGTTGGATTAAAAGAGTTAAATAACAAAATCAAGAATTGTTGACCATTTATCTTAGAAAGCTTTAAAAGGATCAGCGAGAGGACAACGGCTCCTGCTGAGTCGGATGTGTGTAAATGCAAAGTAACGTCTTCAAAGCTTCTGTCCAAATGTCCCCTCATGCTCGCTCGGCCTCATAAAGACAATTGGATAAAGTGCCATTACACATCTAATATAGATGTTCAGATCATCGGCGTGGAATCACTGTAATGGAGTTACGGAGACTCTCATTTGCCTCTTCTCCTTCCTGGGGTGACCTTTGACCTCAGATGTCCCTGCCATTCCTCTGCCAGCGTAACCCCCCCCCCCCCCGCAGCAATCAGTCACCAGCTTTGTTTGAGGTGCGCTCTATTTCTGCCAAACCAGGAAGAGATGATGTCATGATGGCTATCGCTTACAATGCTGCAGCCAGCTGCAGATGCACGGAGCCCATTCTCTCCCGAGGTATGACCTCAGCCTCGGGGGGAGCGCGGGGGGGAACATCTGCCCCATGATCTAGTTAGCAGGAAGCAGGTTTGGTCTGGTGCGGGGCGCCGCGCTGGGGACGCTTCCTCGCGCCAATCTTAGGGGAAACGCAACGAGCCGTCCTCTGAAAGGTGCATGGCTTGTCACAGACCATAATAATCATAATAGGAGATATAGGAGATGTGCTATAATGCTGAGCTTCAGAGACAGCTGCCTCTCCCCGTTTCCAGCCCTTGTGAGACACTCGTCCGGGCAGCTGCCGGTGCGTCGCTGCAACAAAGCAGATGATTGTCAAACGCGGGGCTTTAAAATGGAACGAGGGCTTCAAACTTCTAATAAAAGGCATTTGTTGTCTGCTGCTGAGTCATTTGTGGCACAGCTTGAAAACTGCTGCGTAAATCACCCCGGGCTCTTGAAACCTTAGACTCAGCGCGATGGGAAAGCGCTAGTTTAGCACTTTTAGCACTACGTTTGGGTTTAGATTTCGTACCGCTGCTTTGATTTTTTAAAACTAAACCTTAATCTAATCTATAATCCTTCGGTCTGTTTCTCATTCATCATCTCAAGGTTCGAATTGAATAAGTCTAAAGACAGACCGGAGTTTGCCCAGCAGGTACAAGCCAGCGTTTGCTCAGAAGTTGAGCTCAGAAGGATCTTCAAAGGTATAAAATGACGAGCACAAACGTGCGAAGCCAAGGGAAACACCCCGGATCGGACATCAAGCTGGCGAACATACCCCCGGGGGCAATTTACTCTCAAAACCCACTTGACTGGCTGTACGCGTCTTTAGAAATAGGCCGGTCAGGCCTTCAAAAGACTCAAACAAAAAGGCTTTGAGCGCACCTGAGCGCCAGCTGGCCGGGCTACAGGTGCGCCGTCATGTGTCGGCCCTCGACGAGCGGCCGCAGTTGCTGGAAGTTCGTCGTGTCGCCACCCTCTTGTGCAGAATAAGCCGCTTCGCTTTGACTGACAGCTGCGCCGCCAAGGGTTAACTGTCTCCCCCAGCAAGTGACTGTAGCAGCTGCTGCTGCAGGCTTCCCCTCCCCGAGACCACCCTCTGCACCGAGCCCGGGGAAACTCTCCGGGGACGTAGCAGTGTGTGTGTGTGTGTGTGAGTGTGTGTGTGTGCAGGGTCCTCGGGGAGGCTCATCTTACACAGCGGGTTTAGATTAGAAATACGTTGCATTGTCTTCTGAGGGGATCAAACCCCTGAAAGACACGTGAGAACAATCAATCGGGAGCGTCTGAAAGTCAGAGGACTCCATGTCACATGATCCTCACCTCTATCCGTCCCGCGGGCGACTCATCGACGAGCCTCGCCGCACGTAAAGGGACAAATCTCGCCCTTTAAAGCGGCGAGGCGCGAGAGCCGCCCTCTGATTGGTGCATCCTCTGTCTCCGTGCAGCAGAAGGGAAAAGGCCGAGAGCCCCCCCGGAGACAGCGTGCAGATATTACCACCCTGGGCATTATTTCCAGGAGGACCCGCTAAAAGCCATGCCAGACGGGCCGGGCGTTTGAAACGCGAGCCGGGCCGGTGCGCCGCTCCCGGGCCCCCCGTCGCTGCAGAAATTTTGATGGGCCCGCCAAGAGGACTCGGATGAGCGGGATGGATTGCATGTGTGAAAGAGTGCCGTCTAAACACGTGTCAGTCACCGTAAAGCATTTCCACCCCGCGCTAATTCACGGAAGCCGGTGGCGTTAATGTTGTAATCTATCCGGGCCGGGTGGGCCCACTCTTCCCGCGCCCGCTCAGAGACAGGCAGCGCTCCAATCCTTCTGAACGGCTCCGGATCTGCCTGAACCCTGATCTGCGGCTAAGTGGGCCCCGTCTCCACCTTTCGCACGCAACACGTTGGCTTTGCGGCCAAAGTCCTGAAGGAGCAAAACCCGGTATGTGCGTATCCAAAGGTCAAAGGTCGTTTGAATTAAAGGTCAGGCAGTTTCAATGTGTGATGTGTTGGTTTAGTTGTTGTGAACATAATAAAGTTGCACGTAGACTTTGACTTTGCGTGACCCCGGTACAGGTGCTCAGAACATGACCCTGCAAAAGGTTAATCAGAGCTAGCGTCGACGTGGACGAGCCGTGCCCAGGTGAGCGTGTCAGAGGTGACGCAGGAGGACCACAGAGTCCCTCCTGGGTCGGTGACGGCTCAGCACCAGGGTCCACCGTGTCTCAAGCGTTGTTTGTGTGACATTTGCTAACCAGTTTATCTGGATTACGCTTGTGTAAATACCGGTAATTTAAAAGTGACAGAAACGCCCGTGACGTTAACAGTCACTGTAATCACGCAGATATTTTTCCTCCGGTGATACAGTCACTACTAAGAGATCCACATATTGATTTTTCATTCTCTTTTCCCGCAACTGCATTAGTGAGTTTGTATGGTATCAAATATGATTTGACTCATTTAAACCACTTTAGAAATGCTAATATTTGCCCAGCGCGGCACAAAGAGATGACACTCTTCTGTTGAGTAATCACATTTTCCCACTAATCTTTTAGTCCCGACTGTAATTCCTGACATTGTGAACGAGACTGTCAAACGCAGGAGCACTTTAATGGGGGTAAGATATGGCTGAAGTCAACCTACTGCCCCCACTGCAAACACAAGATCTAATTAGAAATAGCATGCATGCGGCGTTATGAGGACTGGTGATTCCGTCAAGACCTAAATACTTAATGCCAGGCCTATTATTGACCTTATTTATTAAATTATTTAACCACTTAAAAAAGGTTCTCAAACTCTTTTGACTATCTAAATGTGGTTTGTTATCCCAGAATGCATTGCAAGCTGAGGGTGCATTTAATGAACGTGGAACACCGTAAATTTCATCATATTTTGAGTGATGTTTTCCCCCAATGCTGCGTTCAATTTCCTCAGGAATTAAAGTGATACCACATCAATAGCGTGCTTAAGTAAATGCTGATTAGTTATCATCCTCCTAATAAAAACTCCAATATGCGTTGATACAGCATCAGTAAACTATCTTTATGAGTACCCAAACTGTTATAATGAGATAAGATGCCATAAACCCGATAAAGGTTGCGTAAAGTCCTTTTAGCTCGGAAGCAAGAAGCCCGTAAACGTCTCCTGGTGAAACTCGACCTCAGTTGATGTTGCAGTGCGAGGAATCATTTCACTGTTGTCTTATTTTTTGATGGGGGGGGGGGGTCCTCTCTCTGTTCTTCATCCTCCTCATCCTCATCATCGAACCCCCCCGTACTGTTTTCCCAGATTTATGCACGTGCAGCTCGCTCCCGCCTCGCTCAGACATTCTGTCGCCAGCGCCGTGACGTCACCCGTGCCAGAAACCTCCTCCGCTCTGAACGTTCCCCTCCGCCAGTCCGCCACAGAATCTAGTCCCTCTCACGGAGGTGATCCTGAACTTCATTGATGAACTCGTAAATCTCCCGAACGAACCTGCTTGTCGTTTGTATCACACCATCATTGTTATTATTATACATTTTTAGCATCTTGATGATCATAATAGCTACTAATACCTTTCGCTTTGCAACTTTAGCACAAAGTTTTCAAAGCAGTTTAATATTTTAATTACCCCTGCATAGTTCGAGATCAAATAAAACTAAACAATAAACATCAATTGTCATTGGGAAATAGAATAGGAGCCTTTTCTGCATATAATGCACAGTTTCATATCTTTTGTTAGAAATGACACATTGATGCTCCCCTTCCTGGATTTATTGACAAGTATTGATCAGATGGTGTGGAAAAACTGCTTCACCTTTAATTTAAAAAGAACCCCCCCCCCCCCCAAAAAAAAAAAACAGCCGGTTTCTCTGTGGTCTGACTTATGTGTGCATCATTGTTTTAAGGTGAGACATTGGGATAATGGCATGTGTAAGCATGCTCCCCTGCTTATTCCTGCTCTTGTTCACCAGAGAATATAAATAGTGCTTATCATATCACAATCACAGCAATAGGGGAACTCGGAGGCAGGCTTAACACGGTGCAGTTCAGGAGTTCACTAAAGATAAAGATGGCTGTCTGTCACTTTAAACTACTGGACCTGATTAGACTCTTCATGCAGATTTACAGAAGAAATGATTCCTGGTTTAGGCTTCTTTAAAAATGTGTGCTTATGGTTACGGTGCTGTCAATAAAAGCTACAAGAAGTAGATAGACTTTAAAATGCACTGATCTGCTACAACAGAAGTTGAAATTGGCACTGGTCCAGCAAATGCATGGGAACCGTCTGCTTCCTTCTTTCTAAAATGCAATTACTTGAAAACAGACAACTAAACCCCTTTCAAGTGCAGTTTTGGGACACAAAAACACCTTAAAACAAACTCTTGGTGTTAAATGAGAATGCGTCTTTGTTCCGGCGTTACATAATGAGCTTTCACGCAGTGAATGAAGATGTTGGATGTGTGAAAAGTAGGTCTTGTTATTGTCAGGCCCGCGTCCCGCGGCGTGATACTGGCGCTCGGCGGAGGGTGAAGTGGCTCCGCGACTCCCTGACGCCAGGCCGAGCAAATCCAAGACAGGCAGAGAGAGCACGGCACACGGAGAGAGAGAGCGAGTGGGAGATAACAGTCTAAGGTACAGTAAACTTTCCTTTTCCTTTCCCTATTTTGAAATTAAAATGCTCCACTCGTCCTTTCTCTCTTATTTCGTACACGGCCGCGTTAGTCCGGAGGTGGATCTCAGCGCTCATCAAGTTCAGAGTTGGGAGCCTCGAACTTTTCTACTTTCTATCTCACACCGGAGTTGAAAATTGGGCCACATTGTTGGAGCAAATGGAGTATTTAAAGCAGCAACATTGCTCTCTGCAAAAGTGTAATTATTTAGATCACTTTCCGGGTGTTACAGAGACGCGCTTGCGCATGTTTTATTTTGGACATTATTAATAGGGCTGAAATATGGTGTTGAAACGATGTACATGTGTAATTACGCTAGTGTGTGTGTGTGTGTGTGCGTGTGTGTGTGTGTGTAGCAGTAGTCAGTTTATATAAACAGAGGTAGTTGGGCAGAAATGTTATATTGTGTTTATAAAGGCACCAAATGGAGAAATGAATAACAGATTTTATTCAGAGCAATATCTGATATCTGCTGCCTGATGACTAAAGAAATGTGCCTTGACAGCATATAACATGGTGCTGGTTCCAGTTCCCAAATGTCATCTCCATATATTTGCCAATTGTCTTACCTGAGTATTTATTAGATATTTATTGTGTTTGTTGAGACATAAAGAGGGCGGGACCTGCAGCAGATAGGTCGGCCCTCCTGACATTATTGAAGATGACATATCAGATTACCCAAAGGACAGGAATTTGTCCTTGTCTGTGATTTTTCAAATATCATCTTGCCTTCTGGGAGGATGCGGCTGATAATTCCGTCGAAATTGCAGGACTGTCGTTACTGCAGGAGGGCGCGATGATGCTCGTCCGCATTTATCAGCGTTGTGTCACCCCGAGCACCCGCAACGCGCCAGATAAACATTTAATCTGCCCCAGACAAGCATCTGTCCATCCGTCTATTATCAGAGCCACGGCAAAAAGAAAAGTCACATGTGCTGGGTGTAAATATAGGTTTGCAACATTCCTGTATCCACAGAGTCCGTCACAACAGCCGTGAACAGCGTCAAAATCCCGCTCTGTTTCTGCACAGCCGGGACGCCGTGGTCTGCCATGTGTCGGGGAGAGGTGTCCACCCCGACACGACGCTAACGCCACGCCGCGTGCCGAGCGTGGTTGACATATCGGCAGGAAACTGTTTGTTTGCCCCGTGTTGTGTCTGCAGCCTCGTGTCCTGGTCCCGCCTCGCTCCTGTGTGTGAGGGGAGGCTGTGTTCACGTGCAGGTGGTTTTGGCTCGCAGGTACATTGATGCTTTGGAGGGAGCGACCACGAGGCCTTGGAGAATCAACCCCCCCCCCCCCCCCCTCCCAGTCGATTCTTACATCCAGTCAATGGAGGCAGCGCGTCATGTCTGACTGTGGTTTATTTCCAGCGTCGCTGTCGGAGGATTTCATAAGACACGAGTGGCTGCTGCAAATTGCTGGCTTCCGAGGCCGCTTTTAGAAACTCGCTGTTTATTTGTCATTTTTAGAAGCAGCTAAAACGGCGATAGATCGGCCAGACCTGGCAAACAGATCCGGATTGCACGACGGCGAATCACCGACGTTGAATTGCGACAGCGAAACCGTGGCGTCTTGCGGGTTGTGCAACCGAGAGGTTGCTCATCAGAGACGCGTTCTTAAATACCTTCACCTCGGAGTCACCGGGTGAAAGTAGAAGCTCGGGTTGGCGCTGATAAGTTGACTGTGAGATGCGTCAAAGCGGATTCTAGCGGCTCAGACGATGACAGTTGGGACAGACATCAGCAGCATTGTGGTTATTGCAATTAGCCAGGGATCAATAAACGGCACCTTTGACTACTGTTTGGACCTGAAGTAAACTAAAGGTTATTGAAAGTAAAGGTTGAAGTAAACTAAAGGATGCATATGTACACTTAAAGCCCACAAGATGTAGATGTAGTCTGGATTCCACTGTCAAGAAGAGGTAAACGGGCTCTCAGTTGCATATTTAAGGAGATGTTTACTCGTCTATATGCTGGACTGATGATTGATTATGATGGTTGATTACATCACGTCCATTTTTCCTTTCTTGCTAGCCGAATAATTAATGCACAATAATCGGCATCGCTGTCAGTGCAGGGACACAAATAATCGCAATTAAACAGGAATTAATGTTGATCCGAGTGGGCTGTTTGGAAAGAGGTTTCTTGGGTGGTTCATGCTAGTGGACGTTCAGATCGAGATCTGAGTCAACGGTTAATCTGATCAGAGTGCTCCTACTGTGCACGTGTGTGTCACCCGTCTCTGCTTCTGACCTTCAGCGATGGGCTCCTGGTTACTGTGGTGGCAGGAGCCCAGAATGAACCGTCTGGGGTCCTGGTCTGTGAGGCAGGGTGGATGTAGAGGCCTGCAGATGTAAAGCCAGAGGATGCTGATCACGTCTGGTGGTCTGCAGCGCCGGTCAGAAACTCCTCCTCCTCCTCCTCCTCCTCCTCCTCCTCCTCCTCCTCCTCCTCCTCATGACACCGAGGACTTTGGCCTTCAATTGAGTTTAAGTATTTATATTTGCAATTTTCAGTGTTTCTACATTATCTTTGGAAGCGGAGCTGATGGGTGTGGCCCGCCCGGTGCTTTCTTTCTCTTTTACGTCTACGATCTACAATCGCTCGCTCTTTCCTCCAACCACCAGCATCAGGAGGAATCTCAACAGGGTCCCTGTGTGTGTGTCAGTGAAGTATAGAGCCCCCCCCCCCATCTCAGTTTCCTAATTGTGTACAACCTACATGAAATATGATGATAAAGAGCACTATAGTGTCCAGCTTACAGTCATTTTGGTGATGCCATTTTCTGCCTGTCGTTCTGCATCCTCCTCTCTGTTCTTCACTCTCTTCCTGCTCTCCTCTTTATAGCCAGTGACTCCATTGAGCGGGGGCTAATGGAGGCCCCATCCAGGACCCTGCTGATAAATAATTTAGCTTCTTTATAACGCTCTGTCCCCAGGGAGGGTCCAGAGAGCATCATTACTGCCTCCTCATCCTACACAGCTCAGGCCTAAATTGATTAACAGACACTGGAGCGGTGCAAAATGATCCATGGGGCTACTGTAGCGGCTAACAGCTCGCACCAGGTGGGTCGGAGTCTCCGCCCATCTGCGTCGCGCGATTTCACTCAGCGTTCCCATTAGCCCCGGGTTTCTGTCCATCCGGCTAACTGATGGTCGTAACAAGCCATCGCTAACGCAATAGCCGCGGCTCAGATGCAGGGAACGTTTATGGAGCCGTTTCGTAAATGATGATGCGCCCTTCAGATTTTTATGGGGGGGGAGAGCAGCGGCCAAGGCCACCGCTGGCATCCGCGGTAGTCTTCAGTGACTAAGAGAGACATAAATGAAGAGGCTTTAAGACTGATCATGATGCTATTAATACTAGGGATTTGTTTATATTGAGCTCGCTGAGTCATGAAGCGGGCAGTGCAGAAGTGATTGATTAACACAAAATGGATCGTAAAAAAGGGATTTCGTATTTTTAGTGCTCAGCTGTGTTTACGCGACTGAATCGGGCCGAACATCGGTGCGAGATAGTGGCAACAATGTCAATAAGTGTTGCAAAAGCAGCCGTGCAGGTTATTTGATTCGCTGATGTATTTTTAGAGAGCGATATTTGCCGCCGCGCGTCGGGAACCTGCGATGACAGTGGAAATTAAATGCAGCAATCAAATGTAAACAACTTTCAGAGGACGAATTTTCAGTGGATTTCTCGGAATTCCTTTTCATGTCTTACAACGCAAACATCCTGTTCTCTGCGCTGCATATGTATTGCAAATATAGAATAAGGGAGGCGCTGCGGCGCCTTCATATTTTGACTGCCTCGCGGACCTTTCTAAACTTGCATTGTCTGGAGAAGCAACACAAAATAATCAAGACCCTTTAAATAAGCAGTCAGATATTTGGGAATGTCAGGGGTGGGAGACAAGGTCTCCAGCTGCAGCCAACTACAGATGTTAGAATCTAGAGTCTCTTGTCTTGCATCTGAGATGTATTAACGTTGTCTTCCTGGAGCGAATCCTGGGCCCGGATGGAGAGAATGTTCCTGAGATGGACCAAGACAGGTTTTTAAGCTGGACAGGAACCAGAGTTTGCATTGAGTGGTAATAAAGATACTTTTGAAGTATTAGCGTGGATATAAAACCCTTTTTTTCATATTTTATCTATAGGTCGATGGTTGGGCAGTGCAAACTTTCGGCCATTTATTAAACAGACAAATTTATCTTATCTTTAAATCAAGAATTGTGAAACATTTTCCCGTTTCACACTTCTGTCCCAAACCTTTAGGAAACACGGAAACTGTAGCCTTGTGCCCCACACACGAGGTCTTAGCTTAGCTTTTGTAGTTGAATTCTTAATTCTGATTGATTTAATCCCCATATGGTGAATTTAGGAGCCTGTTCTGTTTTCCCGCTCTGCCTGTGTGGAAAAAGCTGCACGCCTCAGCAAGAGGAAGTGATGTTGCTGCAGCGCCGCCGATGACAGATTCGATGATGTAGCCGCACGCCGCGTTTCCTGTTCGTGGCAGAAATCTTTTCCATGAACAGGGTGTTGTATTGTAGTTCTTCCCTACGCCCCCCCCCCACCCCCACCCCCCCTAAAAAGGTCCGCCCCCCCGTCCCTAGCAGTGCAGTAGCTCTGTATCAGTTTTGATCAGCTAGTGTAATTTAGGAAGATAAGCTAACTTTAGATGCAGCTCGTAGCTTTCCGGTCAGCCCGGTGGGCGGGAGTAAGCACTCTGAACCCCCCACCCCCCACTTAACAACACGCTCAGACACAGCCTTGTTGTAAACAGCACCTGTTCTCCTCCAACTCCTCCGCCCCTTTTTGTAGGATGTAGCTGACAAAGATAGAAATTGTCATTCATCCCATAATTCGTGCTGCCAAGAATAACTGCAGAGCGGTCTTAATTATGTATGCGTTCCTGCGTGTTGGAAATCCAATATACCCCAGGATTTACTGCATCTGCACAGCACAGAGGTGCTGCATCGCCACCAAGCTGTTTATTGGATTCCGGAATGGCTTCAGAACTTTAACCCAAAGACAGACGTCACTAATGGCCTGTTTATACCTGTGTAATTACACTCACAAAAGAACCAAAGTCCTCTTGTTTTCCCTGTTAGAACCTAGAATGCGTGCACTCCTGGCTACTGAATTGTTCCTTTGGGACCTAAGTGAATGGGTGAATTTATCCCGAGGACGGCGTTCACTTCCTCTTTTTTTGTCCCGCTCGTTCCTGCACAAAATAAGCATTTGTCGCTTCGTGTTGATGGTTTGCAGAGCGTTTGCCTCAGCAGGTGGGGCACCGGAGGTCTCCTTCCCTCAAAGAGGCAACAAGCTGAGAAGTCAAGAACTTAACTGTTTCAGTTGTGCAGAGTCAGACGTTTGACCCCCGGACCAAATTCCCATAGGTTGTAGAGACTTCCGACTGTATGTAACGTCTGGCTGTAAATGACATCAGCCAGTGCGGGTAATGTGACGAGCCATACGAACAGGAAGCTATCCGGAGAATGCGCGGTGAGGGTGCATGTTCACGGGAGGGTGTCTGTTTCAACTCCCCTGCCCGTTTCCCAGAAGCCGTGAGTGACACCGCCGGCGATGGTGACATCATCGCCTCATCAAGCGCTGTTCCCACAATCTTCTGGCGAGATACGAGTGTTGCCAGTTAGAAGATAAAAGTGGGAACGGTGTTCTGTAGCTGCTCAGTAGAGCGTTCTCTGTGCGTGTAGCTCACAGATGCTAACCCCAATGTCCTTTCTTCTAGTGAACGACTGTCAAGAGGATCTGTTTTGACGGCGGGGAAGCTGGGGATAATCTGAGACTTCCAGAGGACAAATCCAGCATTTACCCTTTCCTTCCCTGAGACTGAACTCTCACACTTCCTTGAGACAGAGAGGAGAAGGGAGGCAGGCAGGCTGTCCAGCATGAACGTCACCTCGCTGTTCTCCTTTACCAGCCCGGCGGTCAAACGTCTGCTGGGATGGAAGCAGGGAGACGAGGAGGAGAAGTGGGCCGAGAAAGCGGTGGACGCTCTGGTCAAGAAGCTGAAAAAGAAGAAGGGGGCCATGGAGGAGCTGGAGAGGGCTCTCAGCTGCCCGGGCCAGCCCAGCAACTGCGTGACGATCCCCCGCTCCCTGGACGGACGGCTGCAGGTGTCTCACAGGAAAGGCCTCCCGCACGTCATTTACTGCCGAGTGTGGCGCTGGCCCGACCTGCAGTCCCACCATGAGCTCAAGGCCCTGGAGTGCTGCGAGTACCCGTTTGGCTCCAAGCAGAAGGACGTGTGCATCAACCCCTACCACTACAAACGAGTGGACAGTCCAGGTGAGTACGGATGGACACGACGGGACGGGACTTTTATAGAAGCTACATGTCCTTTATTACACGGCTTACAAATGCAACGGAACCCATGTTCAGGAAACACTCAATAAACTGGTGCAAATTTTATTTCAGGACTTTTGCACTAGTTTGGAAAGTGCCCATATTTCTTTCCAGTGGTGATTTCAGCCCATTCCGACTTCTTGCTTTCTCCTCTCCGCAGTTGTGTGAGCAGGAAAAGACACAACACAGGCGTCCTAAAATGATGACCATGTTTTTATTTGTCAATCATGCAGCAGTACTGGTTTAGCAATGTGCCAACTGGGGAAAAACCAGCAACCAGTGTTCCTTTATCTGATTAGGAAGACCAAATCAGAACCGAACCTAAATGCAGAATAAACGTTGCCGTTTCTGCAAACTCTGCTCGAGCCCCTACTAAACAAAAAAAAAGGGTCAGCTGACAAGACAGACACAGCTGTGTGGAGGGCGCTCAGTGTGTAAAGGGCCAAGTGTGTGTGTGTGTGTGCAGCAGGAAATTCCATCAGGGGGAGAGCGGGGGCTCTGATTTGGACATGCTCTGAGCTCCTATCGGCCGCTTCTTTTGCAAAATTATATTCACACAAGCAGGAGCACACACTCACACTTGCACTTATCTTTTATAAAGGAAAACACACACACACACACACCCTCACACAGCTGCACGCACAGTTTCTTTGAGGACGGCTGGAACAGGAAGCCGCTCACCCACACACAATGGGAGGAAAGAGCCGCTGCCTGCCTTGCACACTTTTTGTTTTAGCAGCGGGTGGAAGACGAGGATGAGGTGATTAAACCCCGCAGCACCTGTCTGTCCACGCTCCCCTCCTCCTTCCTCTCCACCCCCTCCCCCAGTACAAACACTTCCTGTCAATCTCCTGTCACGGTTCTTCAAAGCACCTGTTCTACGTTGGTCTTTGAAACAAGCTGCTGCTCTGGACCACCGGTCCTACCTGCAGCAGCACAGACGGGCCCCCGCCAGCCCCAGCTACTATTTCAACACTCGCTTTATTTATCTATCTGCGCAAGTATTTATAGGCACAAGTGGGGCAGATCTGTGGGGTTTGTGTGTGTATTACACTGTAACAGCCCCCCTCCCCCCCCCCGCCCACTCCCATCAGCTTGGATATTTACCCGAGATGATGAATTCCTGAGGCGCGGCCCAACTCAAAATGTCTTCTCGGAGCAGAAACCTGAGAGTCTGGGCCAAATCCTGCTGGCTAAGACTAACAAGCTGGAAGCTGATATTTGAAAAATGCAGGGACATCTGTGTTCAGAATGTTAAAAACACAGAGTTCCAGGAAGCGTTTGACGTTCGACTGGAGTCGGATAACTGGGATTTGTTGGGCTTTTTGAGCCGTGATTTGCATGCATGTGATGTGCAAGATGCTTGCATAATAATAAGAGATTCCGTTAATAACCAAGGTGGCGCGTCTCCTCCGTCAGTGCTGCCCCCTGTGTTGGTACCGAGAAACAGCGAGTTCAACGCCAAGCACACGATGTTGCCCCGTTTCCGCAACCCTCTACAGCAGAACGACCCGCACATGCCGCAGAACGCCACCTTCCCGGAGTCCTTCCCTCAAGCCAACACAATGCCCCCCGCTTTCCCGCACTCGCCGGGGAACAGCTTCCCGAACTCACCGGGCAGCGGCAGCAACACAACCTTCCCACATTCGCCATCCAGCTCCGATCCCGGCAGCCCGTTCCAGATGCCAGGTGAGTCTCGACCGTAGGTTTTTCTACAGAAGGAGCTCACAATCTTACACCAGCGTCTTTCTCTTTGATATTCCTCCCTCCGGAAAACAGAGACCCCCCCTCCTGCCTACATGCCCCCCGAGGAGCAGATGACTCAGGATTGTCCCCAGCCAATGGACACCAACCTCTTGGCTCCACCCTTGCCTCTAGAGACTAACAATCGGCCAGGTAACCATGACAGAGATTGCCTCTCTTACACACACACACACACACACACACACACTCTCTCTCATCTTTGTGTTCAAATGATTTCATCCACATAAAACTGTCTGCACCCGCTGACCTTGAACTGCAGGTGCAGTGATTTCTGGGAAGCATGCTCGTATCGAGACTCTTTTCCTTTTTTCTTTATCAAAGTCAGGATCCACAAAAGGCTCCGAAAGCTCCGGGATGATACCATATCCTGTCAGATAAATCCCGCGCAGCGTGTGAAAAGGGCCTGCCAGTCGCTTTACAGTCGGGCCTTTGTCTGTGGGTGCGAGCCCAAAGCCTCCGCAAATGAAGCCAGACCTCAGAGCAGCTTTATGAGGTCTATAAAAGCCGGGCCTCATGTCATCTCTGCTGGTGGTAATGACTCGGGGCTCGTTAGCGATTAGCTGCGCTAATTACCCTCAACTTTGAGATCTAAAATGCGGTGCAGTAATTGCTGCTATCTGTACTTTGTGGTTTTGGCTTTATGGTGCTGGTGCTTTGCACCATTGGCTGCAACAATGACCACTGTCTGGACTGGAACTACTGGAGCCAGAGGGAGCGTCCTAGTCCATTCATCGGGGGTTTATTCTTCCTGCTGCCAACGTGACGTTATATTAACAGTAACAATATTAATACGAGGTTATTTTGATTGGGTTTGTGCTGATTTTAGCACGCAAGAAATCTCCCCCACAGCCGTACTGGGAAGGGCCGTAGATGCGTGCACTGGAAGTTGGAGTTTGGGGAGCTCTTTCTTCTCCACAAGCTGCATCCTGTAAAGGGTGGGGGGGGGGGGGGGGGGGCAGCAACGGTTCTATTGTAGGCCAGCTTTGGGAAAAGGACAGACAAAACACACCTGCTAGCCTGTGCCACACAACAGAGGAAGTTTGGGAGAAGTATGCGCTTAGATAAACAAGGCTGATGCCTCGGCGGGCGAGGGCGAGCTGGGCCAGCTGGCACTGGCTCTGCCCCAGACACACGAGGCACAAAACCACGGCCAGGCAACATCCATCCGCTCTTTTTCTGCTCGATCGCAGCTCGCAGGCCGACCACAGACTGCAGATACGCCCTAAGATGCTCCCGGATTGATTTTAGTCAGGATAAGTGTACATAAACGTAGGTGGCGGGTCCCATGTGTTCATCCAGATCACCATTACGGGCTGCAGGGGATGGAAGAAATGCTTGTGTTGATGAGTGAGACGTATGGCTGAGACGACTCTTTCATCAGGCTCCCGGCAGCTCGTCTGCACATGTGTCTGCTCCGAAGAATCTTAAACATGCGTTGAATATGTCTGCGTCTGTGCGGCGCTAACCTCACCCCCGTGACCCGTTAATGTGCTTCCTGTGCAGATGTGCAGCCGGTGGCCTACGAGGAACCCAAGCACTGGTGCTCCATTGTTTACTACGAGCTGAACAACCGCGTCGGGGAGGCCTTCCACGCGTCCTCCACCAGCGTGCTCGTCGACGGCTTCACGGATCCCTCCAACAACCGCAACCGGTTCTGCCTCGGCCTGCTCTCCAACGTCAACCGCAACTCCACCATTGAGAATACCCGGCGGCACATCGGCAAAGGTGCGGGGCGGAGAGACGCCGCTAACGATTGAAGCGCGACCGAATCAATTAATGTTGTCGATAGACGCTGGAGACGAGCAGGAACAACAAATCGAGCAGACACTTTAGGCGCATCGATCTTGAGGCGACCGCACCGGCGATTTGGGGTGACCGAGCGTTCTTCTCTGCCCCCTCAGGTGTCCACCTCTACTATGTCGGCGGGGAGGTGTACGCCGAGTGTCTGAGCGACAGCAGCATCTTCGTCCAGAGCCGTAACTGTAACTTCCACCACGGCTTCCACCCCACGACCGTGTGTAAGATCCCCAGCGGCTGCAGCCTGAAGATCTTCAACAACCAGGAGTTCGCCGAGCTGCTGGCGCAGTCCGTCAACCACGGCTTCGAGGCCGTTTACGAACTCACCAAGATGTGCACCATCCGCATGAGTTTTGTTAAGGTGAGTTTATCGCTATCGCAAGTTTAGCGGATTTACATTGCTAGTAGCTACATAAATCTAATTTTTGTGATATTTCTTGCATTTTAGGGCTGGGGTGCAGAGTACCACCGTCAGGACGTGACCAGCACCCCCTGCTGGATTGAGATCCACCTGCACGGCCCCCTACAGTGGTTGGATAAGGTTCTCACCCAGATGGGCTCCCCTCACAACCCCATATCCTCTGTCTCCTAGGCCCCACCGTGCTCAGCCCCGCGGCTTCCCGCACCCCAGCATCGTGGTCAAAATAGCGACTACAGGTCAGAGGTCAGCCTGCGTTTCAGCCAGTCTGTTTTTGTTTTTGTTTTTTTTTCCCAATAACTGATAGAGACTGAAACTCACGCTGATCTGGGACCAGTGGGGCTGGGCAGGATGGTTTGATGTCTACTTGAAGGATATGGGATTAGGGCACATTTACCGTTTGGGAGAGGAGTCAAAGAAGTGAGCATGATGCAACTGGAAGATACTTGATTTTTGTGACCAACTGTAATAATTCGACCATCACACTCACCGTGATACAAGTATCCTCCCCGTGCTTGCTCCCATAGGTCTCTTTTTCATGTGACTCGTTACTACTTTGAATCTAAATTCGAAAGTCCAGATATAGGTGTATAGATTAAAGAGATTATGGGACATTCCAGGTCACCATAATGGCGGTCGGCAGTGACTTTGGGCTGTCTGTACTCATCAGATTTGGAGTTTGTTTTAATCATCTCTGGAAAAAAAACTGTTTTTAACAGCTAATGAATTAATACAGTAAAATATGACTATGAAATCCCTTAAAAATGAGAGAATAATCATGATGACAGGGGGGAGTTGGAGAGTTTAGGGTCTGGGATTAGTGTGGGGTGGGCGTGACACTAAAGGGGCATTTCACACTATTCATCAAGAAGACTAACGTTTAAATGTTGCTCATCTCGTGTGACGCTAGTGTTTCAAATTAATTTTAAGAGAGAATAGCCTTTAGATGTATTACACTATTAGAATTTGTGCTGTGCAGTCTGATTTTGCAAAGCAGAGTTTGGTCAGTGTAGCGTTCCACGTCACCGCCGAGGCAAAACCGCGTCGATCACTTCCTCTCATCAACTCAAAACTACGGCATCCTGGAAAACGACTGTTTTGGGGAAAAAATACGTTCAGCATCTGGTTTTTTAATCTGCGACCGAGGAATCCGTTACTGATGTCCCGATTTGTTATGTTTTTTATAGAAGATTCTGCCATTCGATTCTCGAGCTGTCCTTTCGCTCTGGAACTGTATTACTCTTTACATTCTTTTTGTATTTTTTTTGGAGCGTGCCATTTTCTTTTTCTTTTTTTGTCTGCACTTTCACACATTGCCTGTTTTTTTTTTCTTTTCCATTATGTTTTATGCTCCGTTGAAAAACAAACAGAAAAAAAAAAACCTCCCAGAAAAGCAGTTTTATTCCATGAATATCAAGCCTCGACTGGAAGATCCAATAAATTTGTTTCATTACTTGCAGCATCTGTCTGTTTTTTTTATGATCACTGTGTCAGAGCGTGCGTGTTTGCGTGTGCATCTTTTTATTACAGGCCACCCATGCTAAGAAAACGCATCCTGGTATTGTTGAAGACTTCCAGAAGCATCACTCACTCGGTATGGTTGTGTATCAGCTAACGCCTTAAATTGAGGAGGCTCAACGATTACAAGTGCATTCTGAAGCCCAACGGCAACAAATGTGAAGCATGATTGTGTTTTTCCACTAAGCTGGAAAAGTGCATGAAATCATGTGTGTCCCTTTTGTTTTACAGCAGCAAATTGTGACGGTGCTGGAACAGTTACAGCAATCTTCCAGGAAGCTTGTCTGGAGCTCACTGACCTACTTGTGCGTGTGAGTGTGTGTTTGTGCACACCGCAGCTTCATCTGACTGTAACGTGGGTGGTGTGGTCGCATGGTGGTTAGCGCTGTCGCACCCCAAAACCTTTTTGTTTTTAGGAATTCCTCAGACAAGCAGGTGGAGGCTGACAGACCAAAGTTGTTTATTGGCAAGGCTGAGATACACCCAAGCAAACAACATTGTCAGCTTTCTAAAAAGAAGACAAGACTCAACTCATTTGAAATACAAGCCGAGTATTATTTATCATTGTTACTTTTAGTGGTTTGCAAAATAGGAAAACAAAAATTGCAGAACAATAATCAAACCTAAATAGTTTGAAATAGATATCAATTAAGACTGTAATAGGTCCTATATTGGGAATTGGATGGATTTTATTATCATAACAAATACTTAGAAAATGAACAAAAATCATCAGTTGTTATGCTCCCGCATGTTGTATTGTGTCACATTTTGCAACAGATTCGGGCAAAAAGTGGTCGAGGTTCTTGGTCCGAGACCTTTCCTCTGCTGCCATCTTGTGGCCAAAATATGTAAACGTTTTAAAACCTTTTTACTTCAACCTACTTTTTTAACGCAATATATTTGTTATTGCTACACATATTTCGAAACTATTTATCATTTGCACATTTTTGGAAAATTTAAACCTATTTGAAGTTAAAACAAAAAAGAAAGTCGACGGAACAGCGGTGAGCTAGTTTGCTACGTCACCGGAAACAGGAAGAGAATGAATAACACAACACTGTAACTGAGGTCAGCATGCATTTTACATGGTTTGACTGTTTTCATATCGTGAATTGTAAGCACTTTCCTGCCATGTTTGTATTAAAGTTCACCAATGGTATAAATGTTGTTGACGCAACGAGCCGCGCGTTAATACGTAGTGTTAATTCTGCGACTTGTCTAGCTACTCGGGTGTTGATTAGCCTCGCACAGCTGGAATTCGTAACTGTGACTTTGGTTTCTCCTCTAGGTGGCCCGCAATCACCGCAGAATGCGGCCATTTAGCGTCTCCCTTCTCCGCCACATCACAGCCCCCCACACCCTCACCGCCCCCTTGGTGACGAAGACACGCTGCCTCCATCGAGGGATCTTTGCTGCCTCCTCCAGCTCCATCCAGAGCCCCCCTCCTGGCCACAGGAGATGTGCGCCGTCCAGGAGTGTGAGCACGGGGTTTTCAGAACATCAGGTCCAGGACTTGTGCGGACCGGAGCTGAGGCTGTTGAACAAACTCTACGATGGGCTGGTCGGGGGGCAGAGGGCGTCTCTGGCCGAGTGCATCACTTTGGTTGAAACTCAGCATCCGAGGAAGAAAGAGCTGGCTCAGGTGTTGCTGCAGAGGGTTCTGGCCTATAGAAAAGAGCAGGAAAGTCAAAATGGAGGGAAGCCAGTGGCCTTCAGAGTAGGTGTGTGGTTAATTTATTACAACCCTCTGTTTTTCTTGGCATCTTCTGGAAATTCCGTGCCCCTTTTGTTGTTTTTTTCCCCACTGATTTTGGTAGCGTTGTCAATTTTCAGGTCTTTCGGGGCCCCCAGGGGCAGGGAAGTCGTCCTTCATCGAGGTGGTGGGGAAGATGTTGACAGCGAGAGGACATAAAGTTTCCGTGCTGGCTGTTGACCCTTCGTCCTGCACTACAGGAGGTATGCTTGAGCAAAGCCATTTGAAGTATAATAGTTTGTTTTGTATGAAAAAGTGGTGGTTAAATGGCCTTTTGGGGGTTTTACAGTGTATGTGTGAGATTAAATATATATATTTATATATTTGGTTGCTTTTGCCATTCAGATGATGTAAACAATGTAATAAATGAAGCTTCTGGGCCCTAACGTAATATACAACATTTCTGTTGGCTCAGAAGCTTTTCAGAACTGACAGTTATTGCATTTAATCTCTGACTGGAGAGTGTTGTGGGGAGGTTACAGGGTCACAGTGATAGTATTAATTTATTGGTAGGAAATTGACAGAAAAAGTGCACTGATGCAAATAAAGTGAGCCCGAGGCTATTCCTGGGTCATCTGTGCTGATGCTACGTAAATCTAAGGTTCACGCATCTCCTCTGTGTCGCCGCAGGCTCTTTGTTGGGTGATAAGACCCGTATGACTGAGCTCTCCAGGGACATGAACGCCTTTATCAGACCATCTCCAGCCTCTGGAACACTTGGCGGAGTCACCAGAACAACTAATGAGGCCATTGTTCTTTGCGAGGGCGCCGGATACGACATTGTGCTCGTGGAGACCGTAGGTAAGACGTGGTGAATGCACAGTGCGCGAGCGCTTAACGAGATTCAAACTTTTCTTTTTGTCCTCAGGTGTGGGGCAGTCAGAGTTTGCAGTTGCAGACATGGTTGACATGTTTGTGCTGCTAATTCCACCAGCAGGGGGCGACGAACTGCAGGTTTGTGAAAAGCAGCTTCAGGCTTGTCATGAATTTGTCTGTTTGACCTGTGACCAGCCATTAAATGTCATTTATTTCCATCAAGAGGAGGACTTGATCCTGTTAATCCTGGATTCACAACATTTTAGAGGAATTTGGTGGCATCGAATAATGTAGATCATTGTAAAAAATAACACCATTAATGTAAAGATACATATATTACATACAAAGTAATTCATTTATAAGCTAATTTATTCACTTTGACAGGCAACAGCCCCCTTTATCACTATATTTTGTATCCAGGGCATCAAGAGGGGCATTATCGAGAGGGCCGACTTGGTGGTGGTGACAAAGTCCGACGGGGATCTGGTGGTGCCGGCCAGGAGGATCCAGGCTGAATACACCAGCGCGCTCAAGCTGCTCAGGAGACAGTCCAAGTCCTGGAACCTGAAGGTGTGTGTTTGTTTGCAACAGCAGAAAACTCTGGCGGGTTCAGTTACATAAAAAAAAGTAGTGTAGTGGAACATCTGCAATATGGGGCCATTTAACTTTTGTCTGAAGAGTCAGGTGACCTCAGAGGGGGCAGAATGTAGAAGGATGATGATGATAATGGCACCTCGTTTTAAGCACCGCGGTGACTCACTCATCCACCTGAATTCTTGGCCTTGTCCTTTTGTTTTCCCAGCATAGTGCAATACATCTGCCCAGTGGTCAGGGTGCCAGAAACCATTAACCCTTCCGCCCCTCTGCTTTGTCATGCATTTCACTGATTGGAAGCCTGCATGCACAACATAAAACCCTCAACATCAATCTCTCCTCTGCGCAGATGCTTATTTTACATCCATCAGCCTCTGCGAGGAACTGATGATGAGTATAGGCAGTGAGAACATCCAAAACATCCGGCGTAGCATTCAGTCTCCATTATGGTGATTTCCTGCATTTGCATCAGACTCGTATCAGGTCTTTGTAAAGCGATTAACGTCATGATGTAACGAGAGGACTCATAACCGGCTGATAGTCACAGGCCCCCTGGACCCATCGAGCTCGTCAAATTCAACCTCACCGTTTTGCCAGCTGATGTCAAATTTTCTCCAGATGATGCAGATAATTCCATTTCCCGTCAGCTGGGCTGGTGATTGCAGAGTATTGGTGGCTCACGACTGACGTCAACACTTTAGCCAAACTCTGTAACGCTAAGATCTCCCGAGGATCCGTCTGTTCTCGCGTGCAGAAAGACGGCAGGAAAACATCAACGCGAGACGTGTTTACACATGTTTATCTTAATATATTCATACAGGACCAAACTCTTCAGCATCCACGGGACCTGACAGGCTGTTTTGCTGTCAGCCTGTCGGTGCCAGATGTTCTCGGACAGCTTCGGTTCTGCAGTTGGAAGAGATTTCTATGGCTCCTTTGTGTAAACTGCTCAATTCCTCCCCCCTCGGGCGTCTGTCCACCTACCCGCTAACTGTCAGCGTGCCCACTTGCTTCCTTCTGTGCTGCTCCGGAGGTTCCAGGGTACTCAAACACAAGACTCACTCTGACAAGAAGTACCCGGTAAAATCGTATTTACAGAATTCTGATCCTGTCGGAACCGCAGTGCATGTGTCAAAGAGGTTGCGTGTTGTGAAGTCATGTGACAGGACCACAGGGGATCACAGGATAACTGCAAAGCCTTAAATTTAAGATAAAGACCGGTCTGTGTGAATGGTCCCAAACATCTGGTGTTCATCCCGACCTCCTTTCAGGTGATGCGAGCCTCCTCACAGACCAACGAGGGCATCCCGGAGGCCTGGGCCGTGATGCAGTCGTATCAGGACGCCATGCTGGCCAGCGGCGAGTTACAGAGGCGACGACAGGCCCAGCACAAAGTCTGGATGTGGAGCTTGATCCAGGAGAACGTCCTCCTTCATTTCAGTAACCATCCGGGTGTGAGAGGTGCTCTACCTCAGCTGGAAGAGAAGGTCACCAAGGGGGCCATATCTCCTGGCCTGGCTGCAGACCTGCTGCTCAAGACATTCTTGTCATCATAGGTACTCGTAAAGAACTGCTGCCTGGGGCCCGATGGAGCCAGGAAGGGGGCCACTTCAGCATCAGATGAAGTTTGGACAAAATGAACGGAGGAAAGTCCTTCAACAGAAACTTTCTCCAGGTTTAAGGTTAATCAGCTGACGATCCACATCCGTATTTTTAAAAGTGGACAGTAGCTGGACCTTGGACGTTATCGAAGGAACATTCATCTAGACTGACATCACTACAAGCCTTCATGATAACAGGGTCCAGGGCTTTGATACTGACCTGGGATCTGTGCTGAAATGTTTGAACTAGCCCTTTACATGCTGGCCTCAACCACCTGAACTGGTCCTACAGAGCAAACTCAGGATTTCTTAAAGTTGCACATTTCTTCTCGCTCAGTCGGCCCAAATGTCAGTCGAGACTTCTGGAAACGGCAAGTGGATCTCCAAAGTGTGATTTTGTGATACTGTCTGGTAACACATGAGAACTGGGCGATATTAAATCACAGCTGCTGTGACTCCAGTGCTTCAGCAGAATTTTTTGATCTGCATGAACAATCTAAACAACTAGTTGTGATGAAAACGTAGAATCTAAAATCTATTTTTAACCGGCGTATTGCAGTGTCCTGATTAATATAGGACTGTGACTAACGAGGTTTTGAATGTTTAAGACTTATAATCTGTTGCAGAAAACCTTGAGACAATACTAGAAACAAAATTTGCCACATTTTTGTCCTAAAATGTTCAATTGATTTTATAATATCAGCTTGATTTTGTACTTTTACACCTGGTGCTCAGATGGTGTTGGCAGAGTTTGGCTCCTCATTAATAACCAAATCTTTTTCATCGTGATTTCATCTTAGTGTTGGTAGTGCAGTCAGTTCAGCCATCAAGAGTGGCCAATTTTCAACAAAATGTAATCAACTAATTCTGTCAGTAACTCAGGAAAGACCTCAAAACTTTCATTATTCTCGCCAGAAATTCCATAACTACACAATACAAATATGAGTAATTTGCATGTTCTGTTTTAAATCAGAGCAGCTGTATTTTGAAAGAGCTTTTAGCATTTCTATAGTTATTCATAATTAAAAGAATATATAGTTTAGCTTTTTCTAGGCAAGCTGCAGCCGCTGGCCACTAGGGGGCCCCCCAACCCCACTGCAGCTCCGGATGCATTATCCTAATGACTGGGCCCTCAGTGCCAACCACCCTCCTCCTCACGGCCCCACCTTCCGCCCTCCATCCATTCTCAACACGCTTGCGTCAGGCTCCAGGTCACCCAGAGGTGAGGGCATCAGCGGCTGTCACTCACTTTGAGCAAAAGCTGCAGCTCCGGGACCGAGCCTGGGCGCCGGCCCTTCCTCAGCAACTCTCAATCCTCGCAGTGCTGAGCAGGGGAAAGAGCGAGGAAGACGAGTGTGCGACTGTAGGGCTGTCGTCCTCAGCCCGCGCTTTGAGAAGAAAGGAGGGGGGAGGAAATGTCTGCAGTAATCCATGTTTGCCCATGGTGGTCTGTTTAGGAAACAGTGAGCCTCCCCCCCACCCCCCACCTCTGGACGTGCTCCCAGGTCACCGCTCATTTGCTCCTCCCTGCATACGAGAGCAAGAATACCTCCTGAATGCAGATGGATTCATTAGGTCTGAGTAACACCCTTCTCCTCCATCATGCTGACACAAACACCAGAACCGCTCATGCTTTTCAGAGGGAAGGCAGCGAGTTCTGCAGCTCACACACACACACACACACACACACACACGCAGTCGTCTCCTGTGTAAACACCACCATGTGGTGGATTATCTCGAATGCTGCCGGATCGCGTTCGGCCATTTTAGCCTAAACACGGGCAGCGGCGCACATGTGTTCAGCATTTCCCCGGATCCAGCGCGTGTAAGCAGAGCGCCGGCGCCGGCTCTTTGATGAGGTTTCTTTGTGTTAGGCGGACGAGCTCGCATCGGCAGCCTTTCTCCCCGTCAGCAGAATGAAGTCAGAACTGTTTCCTGGCTCGGGACGAAACAAAGCGACGCCCTCGCGCCGTCGCCATCGCTCTCTCAACCGCTCAGCCTCCCCCCCACCCCCAACAAACGACCGAAACTTCGACGTCTCAGATGAGCGGTGAAAAACGGGGAGCCCACAAATGTCACTAAACAAAGCGAGCGTTTCCTGGCATCGACGTGGAGGCATTTTTCTTCCGGTTGGTCGTGTTAATGTCCTCGTCGGGCCCGTTTCCAGGGAGTGTGAGGGATGCCTGGTGCTGAGGGAAATGTCACGCCGGCCCTCCTACCAGACTGATTTAGGAGCTTTGAGAGACGACCGGTCACGGGCGGCTGGTTATTAGAGCCTCACGCTGCACCCCCTCTACGCTGGTGCTCATCCTCCTCCCACCTGACCACGAGCGCCGGGGCGCCGCTCTCCTCCCGACAGATCCCACACGTGGAAACGGTCGGTCCGTAGGACGTCAGATGCGCTCGCAGCGCCTGTCCTGATGTCCAGCTGGCCGCTCTGACTCACTGAGTGTGTGAGAAGCGTCCCCTCTGTGCTCAGGGACACTTTTTAAAGACGGCTGCGACCGGTACAAGAAGGCCCGCTCTAATGGGTTATGCAGAGCCGCGGCCAGGCAACGAGCGTGCACGTAGCACGCCGGTCATTACGCCGCTCTGATGGGTCACCGTGCAGCCTGTGTGTGAGGAGACCCTCATGGCGACATGTCTTATTATATCAGCCGCTGAGATGGATGTTAATACCAGGCTGCGGCGTGCACGCGGCGTGCTCTCTAGCCTGTAGAGCGATGAAACGCGGTTGTTATTCCGAGCGCATCTCCTCGCACGGGCTAATTCTATTTAACCCGGCGATTTCTGCTGCATGGCATGGTCAGAATGCCCCAGGGAGACCAGTGTGTACCCCTGCCTTATTACCAACCCGAGGAGGCGCGCACTCTCCCACACACTCCTCTGTTTGCTATGCGTGATTTAGCGGGCAGCCCGTGGGCCCGGCCTTCATCTGCAGGAAGGCACGGACGGAGCCTCGGCGCCAGTAATTGGACTTTAGAACTGATTGGGGAACTTGATTGACCCCCGGTAATGGATTTGAGTGAATAATTATTTGTAGTTATGGTTGGGAGATGATATCGGGCAGAGAGCGACCAATCCCACCAGTGTGACTCAGCCGCGCTGCCAGAGCAACGCTGGCAGCGCTCAATTAATGAAATCCAGCTGCTCGCGCTGATGCTGATCAAAAACACACGCGGGGGTCTGGTCAGGAGGAGGGTTATCTGCACCCAACCCTTCCCTTTCACACCGCCGGCAGACTGCGGCCAATCACAATAGCCCCGAATTCCTCTCTGCTGGAGGTAGGGGGCATTGAGGCCGACAACGCCGCCATTATTGCCGCGGTGCCAGCGGCGGCGATCGGCGCGGCCTCGCGGCGGCCATGCTAATGAGACGTTCCCGAAGATGGCAGGCAGCGCCCCCTCAGGACACCGAAACGCAATCAGTCTTAATCCGGGACTTTAATTGCTCGCCAAGTCCGCCTAAGTGAATTCAGCTGTTCCGCCTCTGCAGGCAGGCCGGGAACGCGGCGGCGTCGGCCCGGCGAACGTAAACTTGGAAGCGAGTTTGAGGCGACGCCAGGTTGGCAGTCCGACTCCCGGTTTTCACGGGCAGCAGTCAGACTTCCCTCCTCTCCGGCTGCCTTTACGCATAATTTGTCAGCTCCCTTCAGAAGATCGCGGCGGTGACATGCGGGGAGAAGTGGCGGCCGCCTTCTCTACCCCCCCCCCCCCTCTTTTATCTCTCTTTCTTTGCTCCGGAGTTGACCTGCGCGCTCCCACATCATTATCCCCACTGCTCTCCTCGCCACTGTAAAATTTCTTTTCTTCTCTCTTCAGTCTCCCCCTGTCATGTGTCCCAGCGACCCCCCGCCCCTCCCCCCCTCCCTCGGCGTGACCCCTCGTTGCCCTCTTGCCAGTCCCTATTATTTCTAGCTGCCCAGTGGCCTGGTCAGACCGTCGCTCCGGGGCCGCGGGCGCCTCGTGTTGTGACAGGTAACACTGGGCTGCACACTCTTTCTACTAACATGTGGAGGTCAGCCTGTCATACCTGTCCACAGCTTCGCTACACACACACACACACACACACACACACACACACACGCACGATCTAGTGTGTATGGATAACTGCCAGGCCCTAACCTTCAAGTCAGCAAACGTGAGCGATGAGCTCCTGCGCAGCAGTAATCCACCTTTCCTCCTTTGTGTTTACGAAGCCATCCGCCTGTTTACAGGAAACACTTCGTCTGGAGTCCAGAAATGTTCAAAAGTGGTGGGAAAGAATTGGATTCCTTAGCATCTGTAGTAATAAATGGATCTGATAAGCTCCTCCTCCTCCTCGGTACCGATCGGGCCAAACTTTCCATCACAGGAAGCGTCACGCTAAGCTGTTCTTGTCGTGCTGGTGTTTGTTTCAGCCAGCAGTTTAGCGGTGAGGGGTGAAACATAATAACTGGCAGCTCGGCTCAGCCTGGGATTTATGGGTCGGCCTCCATCACGGCTGCAGCGCCGCCTCCAGCTGGAGATTGAGCCTGTCCGCCACGTGCTTTTCTCTTTAAAAAGAACTTCAAAGCGAAGATTCAACAAATGATCAAAGCAAAAATCTACATCTAAGCAAGTTTTTCGTCTAAGATTTGATTTTTATGGTCTTTGTGTTGGGTTTCACTCTTCTAGCCACCGAACGTTCCAGTTAAAATTCACCCTTTCTAACTCCCTCTCTCCACCTTGGGGGGGGGGGGGGTCTTCAGGGGACCACAGGACACAATGTAGCCAACACAGGCCCCTCCGAAGGTCTTTCCTTCAAGCAACTGGAAAAGAATCTTTTTCCCTTTCATCTCCACAATCCATTTTATTTGGCCTTTAAAGAGATGGAATTTATGAATACATAAGAAGCTCTTAATGGAATCAGATTCTTGGACGAGGGTCCAGGCTCGTTCCCGGAAAGCATTTTCTGGTCATGATGTCTCGTTCCTGTCCAGCTGCCCTCCGTCGGCCGGTGATCGTCAGGTTTTGGAAGGTTCATCTCCGCTAATGAAGGCGGTCATCCCCCACCTGACCGAACAAGCTCCGTCCACCCCGGACAAGATGGTGGCTCCCCGGTAGTCCAGCGGTGGCTGTCGCGGCTGCGGCATGTTCCTGGCTGTCCGGACCAGCCGGGGCAGCGCCTGACACGTCCAGAGCTGCGAGGGCCAGCATGGCTCTGTCACAGCAGGCTGACGTGTCGGGGGCCGTTGCCAGGACACCGTGGCACATTTCGTCCTCCTGGACGGTACGGGAGCAAAGGTGTCAACACGGGCAGATGGACAAGCGTTGGCGCCAACTGCACTGGACCGTCCTGGACCGTCCTGGACCGCTGGCCTGTGACTGTTGGCCAGCCAACCAGCCAGACAGACGCGTTGGCACCAAGCGGAGGGGGCAGGTGTCCCGATCCGGTTGTGTGATTTAGACCGCAGAACAGAACCAAAATGCAAACTACTGGCGTTCTAAACTGAACCCGCTTAAGGAAACGAGACAGGTGACGATAAAATGATCCAGTATCTCTCGAGAAACGTCCATGAGCGTCCACATCGCTATGGTAACCAAGAGGGGGGGAAAGGGGGAACGTGAGGAGCAAATCTGTCTGGTTTGGATTAATTAGAATAATAACGGGCTTCTCTGTCGATGTCTGAGTTTATGTCCGTATATATTTGGATTTTATGCATAGATCTGATGCAATCCCATTATCTCCGTTAGCATATGTCCGCTTGTGCAGGAGCTCCGGTTTTACTGCGCGGCCCTGGCAGCCGCGCCTGCATGGGAGGGCCATTAATCTTGGCTAAATCAAATAAATCAAGTGCACTTTAGAAAAGAGCTGTCAGTGTAATTGTTGCGATAGCCGCTCCCCGGCTACTCCAGGGGGAGCTCTGTTGAAACCCGTGCCAGAGAACGCACGTTAGCCGCGGCGCTGTTGCAAAAACCTGCAGAAACGCACGGGAAAAGACGCCACCGAGCCTTCCCTCGGAATCTCAGCGCAGAGGAAGCTCAGACCAGCCCGCCACCGCGTAATTGGCCCGTCCGTCTTTGATTTCCCAGTATATGTGAGCACAACACCCCCGATGTCGCCGCCCGCCACGGTGATGAAACGTCAAATCTGCCTTCCTCGCGCATGGATGCGTTTGCATTCTAAAGGAGGATCCGACCTTTCCGAGGAGAACCACGCTGCTTTAGTGGGGATGAGACTGATGGGAATGGGAACGGCTGGTCGGCCCCCAACTCTGCATCAACCAATGGGCGCTAAACGGCTAACTGGCAACCTTGGCTACATTTCTCTGCTTGTTTTGCTGCCTGAGCTCGTCAGCAGACTCACATGAGCCGAGTGTTTACTTTATCACCTAATAGTCCAGGGAAACGGGTTTTAGGGTTCCAGCAGAGGGTGCGGGTCGTGTTCATGTTACGTTTACGTAAAAGTAACAGAAAACATCGATGCGGAGACAAGGATGGATGCAATTGCTGTTAATTTGTGTGACCTACTCTCTTCCCAAATGAGAATGGATGGAGGGATTCCCGACGTCCCGATTGGAAGATGGATGAGGGCGCAGCTGCGGCTTTAATTGATTGAAGACAGGAATTCGGTTAGAGATAATTGAATCATGGAAATCATTAAAAGCTCAAGTGCACGAGACAATTAGGAGAGCTAACCAGGTTGTGATCAACTCTCTGTGACGCAAGCAGAGTGGAGGCAGCCTGAGATATTTAAGGTTTCCTGACATTCGGGAGGGGCCGCAAACATTTCTTACCACTGTATCAATCAATAGAGGCTCTCTTTTAATATTGCCTCTCACTTTTGGCTAATTGGCCTCCAAACCGGCCGACCCTGCTGCAGGGGTCAGCCGGAGGTCAGGGTTCTACTTCATTACTCCATCCAGGGAAATGAGGAGCCTGATTAGTTTGGGCTCGACCTTGGGCTTTTCTTTTTAAGCCCTCTTGGTGCAAACTCCTTCCTTCAGGTTTCAGCACGCGCAAAGTAATAAATTCACATTAAAATCTGTCAAGAAATCTGGGGGGGTTTGCGGGTTTTTGTGCATTTTGAATAACCTTTGTGCTTTTAGGTATAATTCGTGTAGCTTCCGGAGAAGATTCCTGTTTATCAGCCAGTCTGGAGTGATGGGAACATTCGTCAGAGCAAGGAGCGGCCTGGATATGGCTCCTAATCCGTGCACGTGAGTGTCAATGTTAGCATAGCAATTTCCCAGTCATTGTCCTCCATGCTGATGGATCGCGGGCGCTCGTGCTGCGCCGAGGGAGGGGGAGGGGGCTCAGGGGTGTTCTTGGGATTTTTGGAAGCTTGTTTGTTGCGTCCCTGTAACTTCAGACGTTACGGAGAAGTTCCCAGCGGTCAGAATGGTGTCATTCAGTCAGTCTAATAGGTGGTGAGAGGGATGCCAGCGACGGTTACCCATAGAAACCAAGGGTTGTCGTATAGAATGCTATGGTAACAGGCCGTTCTGTTTCAGCTCACTCTCATTAGTGTCCTCCCCATCCTTGTCATCCTCTTGGACTGGCTGAACAGTTGCTCAGATTTGAGGCAGCCCCCAGTGGGGGTGGTCTGATCCCCCTCCCACCCCCCGCTGATTTGGGCTACCATATGTCTGGATGTGCCAGGCTCGGGGACTTGTGGCTAAAAAAAGCCCAAACAAAAAAAATCACCGCTGACCCCTAGAGGGTGACGTCTCACCCGGGGGGGGAGCAGCGGGGGGTGTGGGCAGGCAGCGCTGCCCCCCCCCTGCCCCGCCGCAGGGCACCACACAGTCCTGTAAACACACGCAGATCATCTCTCCTCGGTGTGCGTTTTTAATCCGACGTCCTTTTTGAAACATGCACTTCCTGCCCCCCGTCTGCGACGTCCACGCGCCATTAAGGGACTGAATAAACATGCCGTTTGTGCACGTCCCCCCCCCCCAGATAAACACAGCTATGAATTGCAGAGGAGCTGTTTTAGCCTAAACCCATGCCAAATCGATTCCAGAGGTCATTTTCTTCCTTCATCCTCTTCCTGTGTGCCAGCGGTCCTGCTCGCTGTGTGGCACCAAGACTTTGTCTGTTTATTTTCTCTGTTGGGGGAGACCTGATTCCACTTAGCGAAGGCCGGCCCCTCCACCGTAGAGACGGAGGTGACCGTAAAAGACCGTCTGACAGTAAAGAGGGGTGGAGATGTGAGGAAAATGAAGAGAAAAGCATGATCGGGAAGGGGGGGGCGGGCAGCTGGGAGCTCCCACAGACACGCACTTCTGTCTAAGCAGCTTTCCTCCCAGGGCGGGGTCACGGCGGGTCACGGCGGGATTACACTTTTGGCAAACAAGAGGGAGCTCCTCGCTCGCAAAGCCGCGCGCGGCTCCCGCGCGACTCGGCGGCTGTAATAACGCCAGGGCGGCGTGAACCTTCAAACAACAAAAGCTAACACGCTATCGATCGACCGCGGCCAACTTTGGCGAGGTGGTGTCAGGAGGTCGGCGAAGCGCGGGCGGCTCGGGCCGAGGTGAAGGGCCGTTATTGGGACGGAGGAGGACCTGGAAATCACACAACTCCTCACTTAAGATGGTAATTATCAGCAAGGCTGATATTTTAGAGCCAAAATGTCAAACAGAATGTGAAATAGTGACGTTTGACCACAGGATGAAGTGGTTTGATTTCACAAATAGGGCCTGACACTTAAAATGGTGACGTTTCTTTATGCTTCTCTTTCCTCGCGGCCATCATGGCGGAGGCTCCTTTCATCCTGTTCTTTAGTGAGACACCCCAGAAATTGTTGCTTCCCCCCAAAAACATGTTTCTTAATGTTAAACCTTTTGATTAATAAGACAATCAGCAAATTGACACTTATTCTGTTTGAAGATTTTATTGTTTTCTGTCCACACACTGGTCATTTTTTATTATTGGCAGTCAGAAACAAACATGTTTGACTTGGTTCATTTTCTCATAGCATCCAGTCATCAGCAGCCTAACTCAACACTCATGGGGGGGTCAGGTGGGCTGCCCTGGGCTCCACTTTCTCATGATTTTATTTACCATAAAAGTCTTGGTTGGAGACACCTCCCAGGGTTTAGTTGTGTATGTTTCCCCTTTTGGGGGTGGAGGGCTGGTGCCTGTCCCAGCTATGTGGGGGGCACCATGAGTGAGGGTCTGTGGGGCCTGATATGAGCAACTGGGTTTGGTTCTTTGGCATCTGCTCTTGGTGTCCTGGTCCCTCTGCTGCCAGGGCACCTTCCATCTTTTGGCCATGCTGGGTCTTGAACTGACAACCTTCTGTTTCTCAGCCCAGTTCCCAACACACTGAGCTACTGCCGCCCACCTCCCAGACCAGACAAATCCGTTTCTATCCAGAAATCCTTCCCCATTAAAGCCAGCGATAGCTCGATCTCGAAATCCAAATGAGCTTTTCTATCCCTCCAATCAATACCCCCCCACTGGCTGCACGGCTCCCCGCTTCCTAATCAACACTCATGGGGAGGTCAGGCGGGCAGGCGGCCTGCCCCGGGCGCCACTTTCTACTTAATTAATCAACTTTAAACACGGCCGAAAAGTTCCATTATTACACCGATGAAGATGAGCAGGAAGATGAGGACAGCCCCCCCACCCCCCTTCAGGATGCAGCGATACTTCCCCAGATGGCAGCGGAACACGCGGGGGTCGACGCAGGGGTCACGGGTCCCGCGAGCCTCCTGGAATCCTCACGATTTGATGAAAGTTCAACTGAAAAGTGCTTTTTCGGCAGCGAAATCCTCAACCGGCCGCGGATGTAAACACTGATGCTATCTGAGAGGAGCGGGAGCGACGGAGGCCGCGGGGCCCGTTCCAGGAGCTCCAGACCAAGGTGTTCTGTAGCTCGGGGGGCTAACGGTGATAAATGAGTCCCTTAATGTCGGCAAACACTTTATCTCTGCTTCATCTGTTTTCATTAGGAAGGGCCAACCTTTGGCTGGACGGGAACGTGCTGGAACTTTCATTACCGCGACACGTCGAGGAGAGGGAGAGGGAGAGGGACCTCCTATCGGTCTAATAAAAACACCCGCTTAGACGCCCCGACCGATTCTACGCCTTATGACGGCGCGCCGCCGCCGTTATAAATTAGACGATGCTGCGCTCCATAAAGGTGGTCGGGGCTTTATTTAAACTCATCCACTTGTTTTTTTTTGCAATTTATAACAGAAAAGGAATTATGCTCTTTAATTAAGGAGTAACACGGGTTTTAATAAAATTGTCAGCATATATGAGCTTTTTAGATGAAACTGCTCCCTGTTTATTCCCCAAGTTTAAGATATTTGTGTAAATATTGAGACGGGGGTGCTGGAATGTTGCGCCGTATTTCTGCTGGAGCCCAGAGTGGAAAAAAAAAGGTCAGCATTGACCCATTTGCAATTTAAAATCCCCACTGTGGCTTTACGAATTCTCTGGACCGTGATGGAGAATTTAATATCTATTTTGTCCCCCGATGGCCACCATAGGTTCAGTAACACCATGAACATATAGGTTGAGAACATGTAAACTCTGGCTGCTCTTTAAAACCTTAAATGTTGTTTTCTCCATTTTAGTTTTTCTATACATTTAAAATATGACATCAGAGCATCTGTGACATCACTTGGGATTTAGATGGCTAAAAAACACTTTTACAACTGATCTTTGTGATTCAGATGTGATGAAAAACACACAAACCAGCGGCGTAATATCTGATGTAAGCTTTACTTTCAAATCCTGTTACATTTAGATCTGGCAAGTTGAACATAAAATAATGCCAAATGAAGGAAAACAAATACAAAACAAAAGGTACAAATGATCTATTTACCAGTTATCGTCACAACCCTGTACAGCCTCAACAATGGAGTAATAAAAAAAAAAGAGAAAAGCTTTGTACAGCACATACCAAAGTTTGCCCAGAGTGCCAAAAGATAAGATAGTTGAGCCTCTTGTGATGATAAAACAGGTAAAGCTAACTGATTGTAGACAGTGCAGAGGGATGCAACTAAACAGAACCGAGAGTTAGTTTTAAACTGGAGAAAATCATGCATATAGTCGGGTGCTGCAAAGGTGTGCTGCTCACAACAGGGCCAAAGAGGAAACTTAAGTGCTTTAAAAGGTTAAATGTGAGCTCTGCTGTGGTTTTAAATGTTCACACTCGGTGGGGTGGGGTGGGGGGGCAGAGAAGCGCAGCACGATTCTGTGTTATTTAAAGGCAGACATCTTTCATTCCACACTTTTTGCATGGTTTTCTTCCTCTAATGGACCCTGACGATTAGTTTGACTCATTCCCAGGAGTCTCGGGTAGTTTCCTTCCACCAAGTGGCACTAGAGTATAAAAGATAACAGAGATAACGCTCTGGAGCGCCAGGCAGGGCGGGAAGGGGGCAGTCCAGGCATCGCACCGGGGCGGGATGTGACGGATTCAATCCTAACATCAGATCCCGCCACGGGGAACAGTTTGGTCTCGACAGTGCGTGATCCCTGTCCAGAGGTTTGATATGATTCAGGTAGGAAGAAAATAAGCCCGGGAAAAGCGACAATCATTTGGAAAATGCAATTCATAAACAGAAATGATTAAAAACAAAAAGAAAAGATCCCTTTACAAACAAGGGATTTTGGCTTTAAAACAACCAAAACACAAGCGCTATCACTAATGGGTAAAGCTTTTTTTTCCAAAATAAAATGCTGCTTAATCTCGCAAGCATACTTCTTTCCGAGCATTTCCTCTTGTTTTAACGGATAAATACATCTCTTAATCAAAAAGTGCAGCGCTGTGCAAAATTGGCTCGTTACAATTTAGCCTGGGACCTTTAGCTCCCAGAGAGCTTGACTTCTGTCTAATTTATGTAATTTTTCTTCATTTACTTTCTCCAGATTCAGACCTTAGTTCGCTAGAAATGTCCGCTCGTGAAAACCAAGGAGTTTTTGTTCCCAGCAACTGTCGCCCGCTCCAAAATTACAGTAACTTGGTAGATCGAAGTTTGCACTTTAAAGGAAATGAACATTAAAAAAAAAAAAGTTTAAGTGCTTTTGGCTTGAAGTGTAACTATATTAAGTGCAATTAAAACTCAAAAGCTGCAGGATGGGGGTCGGAAAAATGAAACAAAAAACGAAACAGTACCGTGTCTGCCGGCGTGACGGAAGCCATTGAACGCAACGCTGTACAAGCTAATGGCTTCGCTTCTTCATTGCACCACAACGGGGTCCGTATGAATGTTAGTAGAAAATGTTTCATTATGATGTAAAAGGCTCAGTAAAAAAGTAAAAATAACTACAGACAAAAAAAGACACAGAAGGCCGCCAAACACAACAACGTTCCCATCTTATCCAGCACGTCCCTGCTCACGCTTCTGTATCGCTTCGTCTCCATGTACATAAACAAAAATACATTCATTCAAGTCATTTTGGAACATTTTTTTTTTTGTACACAAAAAATTACAAAAAGCACCATTGAATCGGCCTGTGATGACCCTGGCTGCGGTTAGCTCGCTAACCCGCCGCTGGTCAACCTCCACGAAACTCTCATATAGCTCCTCTAAGTACAGGTGCATGATACACAGCTCGGCATATGAAGCTGCCCCGACCCAACCGGTCTCAGAAAAAAAGAAGAAAAAAAAAAGGTCTTTCGCTCGATGTCATTTTGCTGTTTTTAAACCCGCGCGTGACATTCAAATCCGATGGTTTTGTCATCATAGCTTATCCTCTGTTGCGCGAGCGTCGAAGGGAGAACTAGCTAACGTCACCCGCACGAATTTCTTCTGAGACAGAGGTGGTTTCAGGCAGCAGCTACGCAAAACATGGTTTCACCGTTATACAAAAAAAGCCAACAAAAATAATACCAACAATAAAAAAAAAAACAGATGACAAGGGGGGGGGCTACAAAACTATGTACAAGACTGATAAATAAGTGTGGTTTGAGGCCTTGCTTTGGAAACGTGCCTTTTTTTCTCCCCCCGCGAAAAGCATTCCGTTCCATCGGTTCTGTCCACGTTGCTAACACTTCGGGATATGTCGGGTTTAGCTTCCTCGTGACGTCAAAAGCTAGTCGAAACACAGAAACAGGCATGCTATTCTGATGCATAATAGCAAGAGACAAAAATGCACTAAAATAGAGCACTTGCAAGTTTTGTTTCGTCTTTTGATCGGAAAAGAAAAAAAAAATCTATAAAATTGAGATACATTAGGTTCCTCAGATAATGCAACTGGGTCCAGGTCATTCAGACATTTAAAAACAGAAAAAAAAGGTAATAGAGAGTAGTAGCTGTAATAATTCGATTGATAGAACTGATAAGAAAAGCAGCTTTTTGATATAAATGCATTTGTAAGCATGTACAGCCTTTTTCTCTTATAAATGTTTTTTTTTTTCCTTTAATTTGTCTGGTCCAGCTTATTCTGCTGGTCTGATTGGAAAAGCTCCCCCCACGGTGGTCGAGTGTCATTCAGGTCACCATGCGAGGAGTGAGGGGAGAGGGTGGAGGAGGCGGGCGAGGTCACACAGTTTTGGCCCTCTCCATCAGTCCCAGGTAGGCCAGGAAGGAGTGTTTGTGGGACGTGGGGGAGGGCGGAGAGCGGGAGGGGGAGGTGGGGGACGAGAAGAGGAGAGGAGGCGCCTCGGGCCTCCATCCGAGAGGAGGTGCGAGTGGAATGTGAAGCGGTTGTTGGGGGAGAACAGGGCGGTGAGGGGGATCAGGCGGTCGCAATTCCTGTACTGCTCGGTCGGGCGGCGCGAGGAGGGGGCGACGAGGGATGGGCGCTCGCCGCCGCCCAGGCTGCTGGGATCTCTGAGCAGGCGGGGCTGGGGGCTGGTGACGTCCAGCTGACGCCGTTTGCCCAGCGTGATGGACAAGGCGACGGACTGGAGCGCCTGGGACGCCGTTAGACTGGCGAGGGGGCCGTCGCCGTCACCCCTGCCCAGCTGGCAGGTCTCTGGGTCCTTCGCTGGCGCCGATCCCCCCGGCGACATCCTCCGGAGCAGCGGCTCTTCGTGGCCGGCCTCCTCGTCGCCCTCCTCCTCCTCTTCTCCTCCCCCCGTCCCTCCCGCTCCGCAGCTCTGGTGTTTCTTGAGGTGGCGGCTGAATACGAACGGGTGTGTGGTGGTGAAAGGGCACTCTCGGCAGCCAAAGGTCTGGCGCGGCGCGTGCTTCAGCTTCTTGTGCAGGTTGAGGTTGTCCTTGCGCTTGCAGCTGTAAGAGCAGCGGTCGCAGTGGAAGGGCCGCTCGCCCGTGTGCACGCGCACGTGCTCGATCAGCTTGTTGGCCGTCTTGGACAAGTAGCCGCACTGCTCGCACTTATAGTGGTTGCCCAGGCGGTGTCCGCGCATGTGGGCCTCCAATGAGGCCTGGTCTGGCCACAGTCCCTGGCAGATGCGGCAGCGGTACTCCATCTTACAGTGCGTCTTGAGGTGGCACTCCATGGCCGCTGGACGATTGGTGGAGTAGATGCAGAAAGGGCATCTGGGTAACGGGAAACAAGAGGCAGAAGAAGCGAGGGGGGAGAGACGGTTAGAGCGGCGGCGCACGCTCGGCTGCACGTAACACACCTTGAAATTTGATCACACAAAACGATGAAAAGGAGGACGGGGGGGGGGGGAGGAAAAAGTGTGTGAGCAGTTGTGTGTAGTCATGGTGATGCGTGTGGTTCAGTGGTGGCTGGGCTGAGGTGAACAGGTATGCGTGTGTGTGTGTGTGTGTGTGCGTGTTTGTGTGGTGAACAGGCTGAAGAAAAGACTGGAGCAGTAGGACATGAAGGGAAATGAAGGAATGGAGTGGCACTTACATTTAAATAGCACCTTTCATCTGCTCTGGGCCCCAAAGCGCTTCACAAACCCTGCAGAACAGAATCACCTCAGAAAAATCCTCCAAATGATCAAGGCCCTCCTCTCCCTCTCTACACACCCCTATAAACACTTCACATGGTTACTCAAACCCCGTCTGGTCTTCAGTAAATAGAAATTTGCTTTATACACTTTGTGAACCTTCACCCATGTGTGCAGATATCATCAGGGAAGACGAGCGAGAACGCTGATCTTCCTCCCTCTACTGTTACTTTCCCTTTTAAATGCTAATTTAGATTAAATAAAAGGCAATCTGGCTTCAGGAACAACACCAGACAGGACAAAAAAACATTTAAAATCCCTTCACATGTTTAACTTACACACCCTGCAAAGGTTACTGTGTGTTTGGGTCCTCGGGTTTGGTCTAAGATTAAAGCCTACGGGAGCTTTGGCAGCTTCCTAAATGCCGAGCGTGGAAATTTTAGCATTTCCGGTAATCTGGGAAAGTTGAGGTCATCTAAAGACGGCACAGGTAAAAAGATGAACACACAGATCTCTGTTTATGACAGGATGAGGCGGCTCGATGACTCTGCACATGCACGGGCTGGACTCATGAAAACAAAGATGGGGTCTTAAAAATGAATCGCCAAATCGGACGCATCTGAAATTCTGATTCGTCAGAAACGGTGCCACCGTGACTGGTGGGAACAACGGATGAGCGCCGCGTTCTCGTCTGAAATGACACAAACAATGTCAGAGTACAACAAAGGCTCCTGTGGGACGATGGGGAGATGGGGATGGAGGGGGAGGCGCGTGAGGTGCTGCGTGTCGGCACAATAAAACCGTCTTCGTCGTGAGGCGGAAATAGGCGTGTGTGTATGTGCAGAAGTACCAGCCGAGTCACACACCTTCATCGCTATCCAGGGGTGTGCCAGTGTGACGACGGTGCGTTCAAGTGCAACTAGCAGGAAACGGTACGGTTGATAGACCGGCTGTGGGACGGGGGCTGCATCACTAGCTCCGCCCCCTCTTCCTCCTCATCCACCCGTCAGTCTGGAACAGGGTGGATCTGGAGTCATCTGGTCACGTGACCTGTGACGCTTCCTCGCCGCGATTCCCTGAAGGCTACTGACCTTTTCTACCCCCGAGTCCAGTTTGGACCGCGCGTATCGAAGCCCTTTATGCTTCACGTCCTGTGTTCATGCCGGGCGACCACCGTTCATCATGATCCTTCCAGGTCCTAGCGATGCCGCTCTTGACCCAATTTCAGTCGTATCACTTGAGCCAATGATTTAAACGTGCCGCTTTTACCGAGTTTCCCCCACCTGGGGGGAAAAAGCGGTGTTCTGGAAGGCGGACATGATCAGGTCCTCGCTGGCGCCGCTGTTAGCAGTGGTCAGGAGAGCACCGCGCCCCGAGGCCGGGCCCACTCCCGCCCCCCTCTCTCCTTCTGTTCCACTGCAGACCCGGAGACCGCAGCCTAATGCGCCACACTTGCCAAGAGAGGCCGTGGAGCTGCGCTAACGCTTGCATCATTTAATTTGCCGCCTGCAGATAATGAGCATTAAAGTGAGGTTAAATGAATAAAGACGTGTTGTTGGACCACTCTTCAAACAGACGACGGATCCGTTTGTTTGCTGAAGGGTTAGATAAGAAACAGGTCTAGATAAGTAGCGACTAGCACACCCCTGGTACGCCGCGAGTCTCTGATCCTGCACATACTCGTGTGTGTTTTGCACCAAATGAATTAACAGCTTGAGGGGTTGGGGGAGGGGGAGGGCCGGCGGAGTTAGGAACCTCTGTCTGTACTTGCTTTCCTTACTTCAGCCCTCCAGACGGGACGGTGTGGCACTTCTTGTGCTCCAGCAGCTGCTCGGGTGTCTTGAGGAACTTGTGGCAGACGTCGCACTCGAACATCCGGGTGATGAGGTGGATCTGGAGGTGGCGCTCGTACATGCTGTGCGTCTTGCACACGAAGTTGCAGAAGACGCACTCGAATCCTGCAGAGGAAGAGTTCCGCTTTTAACGGCTTTTGTTGGGCTGCTCTTCCAGCTCGAAGGACAAAAACGGCTGTGATCATTTCTTAGTCAAAATCCATTTGGGAACATTTGATTGTTCATATTTCGGGTTCATTTCCTTCAGAAATCTGTTAAGAAAGTGTATGTAGTGGCCACGGTTCCTTGCCTTTGTCGGGCTTGTCCTCAGTTCCTGATCCCGAGTGGCTTCCAGAGCTGGACTGGCTGCCTGCAGATGAGGGCAGGGCCAGAAGGCCCCTGAGTTCTTCGTTACCATGAGTGAGGTCTCCACCCTCTGAGCTGTTGAGTGAGTCGCTGAGAGCCGAGAGGGACGAGGAGGTGCTCTTGGTCTCGCTGAGGGGACTCCTCGAGTTCAGACCTAAACAGGACACGAGGCAGGAGGCAGGAGAGTCTTTTAAAGGTAAGACGGAAGACGTTTCAAGGCTTAAAATGCACCAACTCCCTCCGTTCTGTACATTCACGTGCAAACTGACGTATAATACGAGCAGGCAGCCCTGACAGCCCTGTGCTCCGGCTGAGGCCATGCTGCCAGTCAAATCCAGACGCAGTGTGCTTTTATCGATTCCGCTCTCTGAGTGTGCAATTCACTGGGACGAGAGAGAGAATTAGAGGAGGAGGGGGCGAGACGGAGGGAGGAGTGCGGAGCGCAGGTCATGGCTGAGGGAGCTAAGATGGTGGGAGCATCTCAGGGCAGAGCTCAACAAAGGGCACTCGCTCAGGGGGGAGAGAAAGAGGCAGGAAAGGCTGCACGCGTCCTGAAACGGCTGACCCGTCCTTTTAATGCAGAGCAGAAAACACGCTGGAGCGCTTTCACCACGGACGAAATGATGAATTGCTTTCAATCGTATCGCGCTATAGGAGGGTCATGCTAGCGCAGGCGCAGGTCTGTCGTCTCCACGGCATTTAACACGCCCTTAGGTCCTGTTAGAACACACAAAAAGGCCAATGCTACAGGGTATTAGCGAAAAGGAACGACGATGACACTGAAAGCGCCTTAACGCACAAGTGTCATATTTTCTCTTTTGCTGAAACGCGTCTTTAACGACTGCCTGACACCCTTCGTGATACAGGAACAGAGATGGCGAAGCGAACCCGGCAACAAGTTTAAATCACGTCTGCTTCTAGGATTTAAGCGCAGACTCTTGTTCCGACGCTCTCCAGGCAGCCGCTGGACAGCGCTACGGGAATTCTTCACGTTTAACGTCAGAACGTGTAACGCCACTACGTGTTGGGCTGAGGCTTCCATCATCTATTGCGACGCTGTGATAAATGCCGAGCTGGGCCGAGGGACTTAAAAGATGGCCACAGTGGCACCGTAAACCCAGCTTGTCTCCAAAGGATCCAAGGCCTATTGATTTCTCTCCCTCATGCACGATAAGAGCCCACCTTCTCAGATAAACAAGACCCCTCAACGGTCCAAGCCAGACCGTCTTAGCACACACACACACACACACACACACACACACACACACACACACAACACACACACACACACACACACACACACATAAATGTGCAGCCAGACACACGGAGAAAACACTCGAGGAACAAAACGTCAGCAATAAACTGGACAAAGCTGTTTTAAACAATAAACCTCATATCGACCAACAGGGGTTCACACCGGCGACCAGAGAAGGTCGACTGCAGGAGGCTCGCGTGTGAACCAAAATTCTTTCCCTTTTCAACATGTCAGCTCAGCAGACCCACAACTGCCTTAAAAAAAGCCTTGAGCTGAAGCAGTTAATGTTGACTTCAAAAAAAAAGACTCAAATGAAATCTTGAAATATCCAGACAGATTTTTGTGGAGAAGCTAAACCTGATGATAATTAATGCATTCTGACAGGAACGCTAAATGTCACATCCCAAAAAGTGTGAGGGGAAATAAGCGAGAAGCTGTGTGAGCAGCTTTAACCTGCCCCCAGACCTGTGCAGCCACAGCTTGGACGCTTTTAAAGGGAAGTTCAGCGACTTTCCCAGAAACAGTGGAGGATACAGCTGCAGCTAATGGATTAAAACCTGTGCCAACTAACTCTCTACAGAGGTATGTACTTTATTTATAAATTGTTTATGTATTAATTTCCCTAATAGTAACAGTTTGTGCAGCTTATTTATGCGCGCGGGTGTGTGTGTCAATGTGGTTCTGGGCAAGGACACAGACATTTTGTGGATTTCTCTGTGCTGCACCGATTTCTGACGAAAACTGATTGGAAACCAGCCGTGTTTTAATCAGTGAGACAGTTTTTAAAGAGGCAAAAGTAGAATTTGTCCACATTTTATCAGCTAAAATCCCTGTAAATGCCGTCCTAGCAATGCCGCTCGGTGGGGACGCCGTACCTGCATGTCCAGTGCTAATGTGGTTCTTCATGTCGGCCTCCTCCATGCAGGCGTAGTCACAGACGCTGCAGCACAGCGAGAACATCCACTGCTCCTTGTCCACATGGAGCGACATGTGGCTGACAAACTGAGCATTCAGTTCCGTCTGGAAATCGCACACATGGCAGCTGGACAGAGAAGAGAGAGGAAGTGGAATGAAGACGGCGAAAATAACAGAAGGGGGGGTAGGGCAGTCAGCTTCAATGATACATTCAGGCTGCAGAAACTGTGAGTGATACCACTGTAAAAGCATTTCTTTTAAAAGGTTTTAATTCCCCTGCTGCAACACCAAACGACTGGCTGGTTTTTCTTCAGGTTTGGGGTAAAAAAGAATATGCTTAGGCTGTGTTCTTTAGGTGAAATTACATGAGCACCTCTCAAATGCTGTCAAAGAGGCTAGATCATTTTTATTAAAACAGCGTCGTCCTCTCTAGTTGGAATCTTTGCCCTGTTCCTTCCTGGCAAATATCAAAATATAGGAAACTACCAGGGTGGGTTTATCAATGGAGCATTAATTAAAACATAATTAGGAATATTGTATTCCATTTCTGTGCATGAATTCTGTATTCCAGACTTAAATAAACCCATCTGGAGGAGGTGATGAGTTTATCCTCAAGATCTCAGTTACGGTGACAATATTAAAATTAGATGCAACAGCCAAATGGAATTATGGACGCCAGTGTGCAATACAGTAATGATTAAAAAAAGTCAAACCGGAGCAGTCAGCATCCAGAGTGGATGTGGGACAAAGGGGTTGTGTTCAGATCCCTCCTCTGTACCTGTAGTAGTAGGGGGAGTTCTTGCGCTCAGTGGAGTCGGCTGTAACGGCGCTGACGATCTGCTCAGCGTCCGTGTTGACCAGCTTGACAGAGTGGATGGTCAGGTGCTGATTGAGGTTAGCCCTACACTTGGCTGCGTAAGGACACAGGTGACACTTGTACTTCCTCTCTTCTGCAACAAGACACAGGAACTCAGGTTACTGTAAACATGACCTCAGCTGATATTATATGAAGGTGGGAGCAGCTTCTGAGCTCTGAAAGCAGGCTTAAATGTAATTACTTAAAGCCTAACTGTGCTTCACCATCAGCTGACCCCAAATATAACTCTGATCCTGGGAAAAAAGGAACAAAAAAAATATTTGGGATGGCTGACAAAGTTAACCTTTCCAGCAAAGTGCCTTCCTATTCTTGCAGATGTGACGCGAATCCAAAAAAAGGCTGTTTTATTAGATTTGGACATTTTTCTGAGAAGAAACTTGTTTTAAAAGTCTCTAAAATCTCAAACCAAATCAATATTAACACATCTCCTCCCTCCAGCTCCCAGAAGCGCGCGCACATGTGCATACACACCACTTGCCCTAAGGACATGAAGCCAGGCAACCTTTATGTCGCCGGGGAAACCAAAAAGACCATCACACTGACATATGCCCCTGCTTCTGCTCTCTGTGGTGTGGCCAAGCTGTTCACAGCCAATGCCATCAGATGGTGTGTGTGTATGCAAAATGTGAGAGGCTGTCCAATTGTGTGGGGGCATTTGGTACACGAGAGAGCGTCCGTTTGTGCGAGCAGTAATTTAGTTTGAAATCTCAATAAAGTCCTGTTTGATTATTCACTCAGGCCACTATTAAAATTCCCCTGAAAAACCAAATAATTACAGGAATATATCATTTATAAATCCATTTTCTCCTATTTTTTCATATCCCACTTTCTATTAAGTTAGCATTGTTAGCAGATTAACAATGTTAGCAGATTATTCAGACAAAAACAGGGGCCTGGACCGAAAAGGCCTTAATCGGGTCAAAGTTTAGCCCTGTTTGCAGGAATTCCCCTATAGGAGTGTGAGGGTGTATCGGAAAGAGGGAAACCAATCATGTGTATGTGTGTGTAAAAACTATGTGAGACATCTCTCTATCTGGCTAATTAGCCGGGCAGTTTTCCCAGTGAGTCTAATCACAGTAGTAATCTCTTTAAAGGGAGGGTAATCTAGTCTAGAAAGGCTTATTTACTGAGTTTGGGCAGTGCGATCACAGCAGCTAATGCCTACATGTGACCAAACCGAGGCCAATGCTCGTCCTGGGGCCCTCACCTGTGTGCAGGGACAGGTGTCTGGAGAGAGTCTGCTGTCTGCCAAACACTTTTCCGCAGACGGGGCACGGGAAGAGCTGTTCGTTCAGTCTCCACTGGGCGATCCCGTTGCCGGGCTCTCCGTCGTCCTTTTCCAAGTCTGTAACGCACAAATAGCTAAACGTCAGTTTCATTTTGATGGAGCCCTCACACTGAGCTCCTTTGACCCAAGTGTGAATGAATGAGGAAGGCGTAACACCAAAAGCATAGCATCCTGCTCTGTTCTGAGCTTTAGACACTTAGGAAGGGACGGGAACGTACACGATTAGGGCGTAGCGTTTGTCGAGGAGACGAGGACACGAGTGCACCTTTCCTGTTTGGACCTGGCCGTGAGGATGTCCTGAAGCAATCAGGTCTCATTCTCACACTGCCCTGTGAGCTGTTTTATTTCGGCCCCAACACGAGACAAATGTTGCCAAAAAGTGGACTAAAACGATCACATGCTTAAGTTCTTTTCAGCTGAGCTTTGCGACGCTTGTGCAGTATTCTGAGAAGGTGCTCGCATGCCCTCCCACCACCAATCAGATCCAATTACTGGAGACGGCGCAGATTTCCATGCTAATCAGGCTGCAAACCACCTACTCTGCTCCTGGCCTCCACCCTGCTACACCGACAGGCAGGAGAGGCTGTAAGGTGATGGAACAAAAACCAGAGCAGAAAGAAAAGACAACAAGAGAACACAGACAAACAAAATAAGACTTCCTTCTAGGCTTTAGAAACTGGGAGGATCAAGCATTTTATTACCGCACTGCTTTAAGACATTGCAAAACGGCACAATAAAAAGTGCCGCATAGCAAAACTAGATTTAAATGATCTGGGAAAAAAGGTATAAATCAATTGTTCATTTTCCTTAATTACATTTCCTGACATGTAATCAAAAAAATCCCATTCCCTTAAGGAAACTGTGGGGCTAATTTGTTCATCCGCGGGACCCGTGTTGCCTCCGTTAGCTGGCGGCACAGAGGCCTCCACAATCCCACACCTACAGTTGACACATATTATTGCTGCTCTCCTCAGTGCATCTGTGCCACTGTTTCCCCCATTAATCAAAGAAATAAAGACGTGCTTCGATAGAATCTTAAGAATCGAAGGTTTCTCCTTTGGATTAAGCACCACAGCAGAGAGGGCAGAGTAATTCACGGGGTACTATTTAACAGTGCCGGTAATGTAATTTAGGACAAGTACTACATATTAGACACCACAGAAAATGACCTTGGTCAAAGCATTTGGATTTGCACAACACTAGAAAAAAACAGGAATTCATTCCTGAGTTCAGGCGTACAAAGTCTTTTGCTCAGTTTCTTCCTCTTAGAGCCAGAAGCTGGTGGCAAAATTCATCTGAACAATCACAAAATGCCCATTTATATGCCCGGACAAACAACAACAGCACTCCTTGACACAGTAGAATACAGGACAACAGCTGACGGGTTACAGCGTGTGTGTGTCCACTCTGCTACATGTTTGTCTGGAAAGGACTCCAGAAGTGGAACTGGTGTCGTGCAGCCTCCAGAGAAAAGTTTCCTAGTGTCAGTCAAAGGTGAGGAGAGCAGAGAGCAGCAGCGGAAACAATTTTAGACTTTTTAGAAACTGCAAAAGCCGCTTGACTTGTTTTATATACACAAAATGTGACATTAAAATCCTAAACAATGTGTGTCACAGATCAGCAATACTGCAAAAGATGGATCAAACGTATCCACAGTTTTGCTGATATGACCATTGGCTAAATTGTTCTTAGGTGACTTAAACCAGTAAATGATGTTTCATCTCAAGAAGAACTGAAAATGAACACTAGGTGTTCCCAGTCTTGTGGCAGATTGATGAAACAACAAGCTCAAGCTGCATTTTTAGTTGAGCACTAAACTATAAAAGCAACACGTGGCAGCGAAAAGATCTGCCCCGTTTCGCCGTTTGGCTTCTCTCAGAAATGGAGGAGAAGCGTGAAACACCAGCGAGAAGCAACATCTCACATTTGTGACATTTCATTCAGAGCAAAGGCGCCCTGGTGGTGAAGGTGTCACAACAGCAGACATCAGTTAGAGCGACCTCAGCCAGCCTGCAGCTCATAGACATTCTGACCTCTTACATTAGCCGGCATCTTCCCGTGATGGACGATATCCGACTACAACGGGCCATCCCCGCTTCTTTTCTCTGCGGTCGCCGTCCGTGCGTGGCTTATTCTTATTCTTAACTTATCCTGACTCGCACGTGGGATGAGAGGACGGCTCCGTCGGGAGAGCCACGCAAGGCGCCGACCCGGGAAAGGCGCTAATGATTGAGCCAGCCAGGCGGTGGCCTGGCTCCTGAAGTGGTTAAGAGATCAAGTGTTGACTTTAGAGCCGAAGAAAAACCAGAAATGTAAGATTGGGCCTAATCTAAAGGAGGAAGAGACGACAACGTGTGGAAACAGTGACACGTGTAGGCAAACTATTTCCAATTTGCTGCAATTTAAACAATTTTAAAATTAAAATTTGACAGACATGAATCAGAGAAAAGAGTAAAACTGCACAACAATAAAATTGCTGGCAGCAGAGGTTGGCTCTTAAGCTTAAACACACAGGGGAAAGGGGAGGTGGGCCGGGCGAATTAACTTCCAGGACACTCTTGACATCTAGAAGCCAATCAGATTTTCATTAACTGGCAGAGGGACAGGTGAAGCTGGCACAAGCTAATTAACCTCTGGATCTCTCACTGCCACAGGAACACAGAGGGAAGTTCTCGGATGCCAGGGAAGAAGCCTGGAGAGGGAGATGGGGATGCCCTGGGCAGAGGTTGGGAAATTTTGCAGAGAGGACAGACGGAGCTGGAAATACTAAAGGAGAGGGGGATTTACTGGAGAGGAAGGGGAGGGAGCTTGTGCAAAGATGGTTAACTCGGTCGTATAGTCTTCAGAAAGTGTCTTTATGCGCTGTAAAATATTAAGGAAAGCTCTTCTGGTGACAAGTCTGGGGTAAAAATTACTAGATGAACCAAAAATAAAATAAAAAAGTCAGTGTGGCTTTGTTGTGCATGGCTCTTACCATGAAACTCTGCCTTGGCTGACGAGCCAGCCTCTGCCGGGGAAGAACTCTTGGAGCGCGAGTTAAAGGGTGATTGTCTGAAGCACTCGTCCAGGAAGGGACTAAAACACGACACACAACACACAGTTACGTGTCCAGTCAGCCAAACATTAAAATATTAGTCATCATAGACTTATGTTACATATTTACCTGTTTATTCCTACCATGTTACTGTCTTTGTGGTTGTTGGATTTGCTGACCTTTTCTAAAAAACAAAAAAAAGGACAGGATCAGTTATGTGTGCTTGTGTGATGACGTGGAAACCGCTGATGTGTGTGCATGACAACGGCAGTTTAGAGGTCAAGTGTGAAAGACTTTTCACTCGACGTTCAGATTTTGAATCTGCTGCAGGCAACACCGCTGCCAAGCCCTGAGTTTGTGTCTCACCCGAGGGGAAAAAAGTTAGGAAGCAGGTCCATAAACTTCCCGCACAGCAGAGACACAAGCACTATATGATGCTGAATCCTTGAAGTTTAACTTGTTCTAGTAAATCACAGGTTCAACATGCCAGCAGGAGTGTACCGGCCATCTGGAGGAGAGGGAGTCTCTGTGGTGGGCCCGCCGACCTGTTGGCCGAAAATAAGCCCAACACGAACAGCATGATGAAATGCACAAACAAATATAAAAATAATGTGTAGGGTTTGGTGTTAGACTACCCAGATGGCATGTGTGTCTGCTCCCCTTTACACCTGGCATTAAAATCCATCTCTTTGGGACTGGACCGCATTAAAGTACAGATTTGATAAATCTGCACTAGCATATTTAGATCATTCTCGTCTCGACTGCTGAAAAGTGCTGCTGGGGTTTTGGGTTTGTTTTGGTTGATTGTGAGCTGTTGAGGACATCCGGATAAAGCTTTCGCTGCCTCAGTCGGAGCCGTTGAGACTGACATCATTGGTTCTGGGATTTAGGTCCAACATTGGATGAAATAAGAATCTCTCTCTCTGTTCCAGGTCGTTCTCGCAGCCCCGCAGCTGAAAAGCTGTGAAAAACTACACTGATAGTTTTATGTGCGTGTTTTGTTAAGAGCAACGTTAAAGATTCCTTATCTGCCGACAGAAACTACACGAACCATCTTTTTATGTTGACGGTGCATGTAAATCATTGACGCTCCATCTGGATACCGACGCCGCCTCCACTCGGGACGAGTAAGGAAGCATGAATTAAAAACTGCATTTAATAAATGCTGGATGTGATGCCACTGATTCATACACGCATTCTTTCATCCATGCACGTTCAAAAGAAGAAACACTTGTGTTAGTCACGAGGCTGCCGGGAGAAAAAGCCACCACCTCAGTTCACCTCTGTATACATACATCTCAAGTGTCGCCTCTAAGGGAGTCATCTCTGGTCCCGCAGGGCGGTTTGTGAACTAAAATCCTTCCCTGAATGCAAAGGATTTTTGGAGGCACCCGAGTGGTGATTAAACGTGCTGAGAAAGAAGCTGACTTCCTAACGGCGGCTGCTGCGAGCGCGGACCGGTTCTCTTAGAGTAATGCGGTGAAAACCATTATGCAAAAGGCGAGAATGGAGTCATATGTGTGAGATTCAAGGCGATGCGTTGAAGTGAATTTCAAAGCTGCAACTATCTCACTGCTACTGATGCGCCTCTGAGGTCCTACCGCTCTGGGTAATTCATATTGATTGCTCATTGTGTGACAGCAGTCCACTGCTCAGCCCCCTCCCCATCTAAACCGAGCTCCGAGGGGTGGGGGGTGTTGTTGCCAGCAATGCCCTGGTCTCCCTGGGTGGGCACGCCACGTACCCCTGTTGCCCTCTCTACCCTCCTTATCCCCCCGCCTCGCCACTACAACCGCCACCCCGCCCTGAACACCCCACTCCATCACACTGCTCGCCAAGGACAGAGGTCTCTTTCCAAGTTGCCATGGAGATGTCGCACGGGAGAAATGTAAAGGGAGGGAAGGGAGGAGCAGGGGGGAGTACGTGTGCAGCCAAGTGTGCTTGAGCCGGCATGTCTGAAAACGAGTCGAGGGAGGGAGGGAGAGAATGAGAGAAGGGAGGCAAGAGGGGGGGAATTTGTGCAGACACCACTCCCCATGGGGACCCGTGTCAGTGTAGAACCATGTTCCAGCAAGACTGAGTGGGAGAGATTGTGGGAAAGACTGTCAATGTGTGAATATGTGTAAGAACAAGAGACACGTTTTGTTTTTTAACAGATCTTGTTCTATATGGAATTTATCTGAAGCGACCGCAGACCGGATAAAACCGGAGGGTGGGGGGTGGGTGACAGTTTTCTTAATCTACCGAAATGAACAGCTATCTGCCGCCTCAATGTCACTTTAACAGCCACGCAGGTAAAAAGCACAATTTCGTTTCATCTCGTGCATCCTTGGCTCGACTCCGCAGACGCCAGAGAGCGCAAATGAAAACATGTGGCTTTTACGGGGGAGCATTATAAACTTCCCAAGGTTCGCGCCGCACCACTGCCGGGAGGGGGGAGGACACGGGCGATGCCTCGAACCGACATACCTGACAGTTTGAACAGGAGTTCGGAGGCCATTTTGACAGATATGTCCTGGGAGAAGAGGTCTTTCTGGGGACGGGCCAGCGTCTCTGGGAGGTTACTCATTGGCTCACTCTTCTCACTTGCCCCTAAAGTGCTGAAAGCCAGCAGGTGAGAGGCAGGTGGGGGGAGTTCTGCAGAGGGTGGGTCCACCTCCATCGGCTCTGCCTTCACTTTCACCTTCTGGTAATGGGTGTCTTTGTTGTTCTCTGCAGGACATGATTACAAAAAAAGACAAAGATTATGTCACATTGGTGCATTTTTGTAACGCGTATACTTCGCGCTGTTCACACCAACCACAAGTGTGAAATATGCACAATCCACCAGGCTGACAGAGTGAGATCTCATAATCTTTACATTGATTCACTGCCCCTCGGCCTCTTAGAAGCCTTAGAGTTCTCCTGACGGTTGTGGGGCGCTGCAGTATGACTGGAAAAAAAAAAAAAAAACACCACCATTTATCCTGTGAATCAACACAGTGCACTGTTCACATTATTTTTCCACTTTTTCTGTGGAAAAGTTTCTTTTGCTAATTTCCTATTGGGATCACAGGAGAACTGGGATCTTTCCCAGCAGTCACCTGGTGAGATGTGGGAACACACCCAGGACAGGTCCCAAGGCACATGCAACACTTACTTACAACCATCCCAAGGGGCCATTACCAGCCTTTAGTTATTAAATAAACATAAATGAGATTATTGATCGTCACCAGTACTGTGGAATGAATGGCTACAGTTGATGGAAATGAAGCTATTTAACACACTGGATACAATTCCATTTTATATATATTCCAAATTATAAGAACAAACTGGAGGCCAAAACAGGGAAATCCAAACATCAGGCAGAACTCGAGCGTTAGCTTTAAAGCCAAGCTGAGCCAGTTAGCATCTTGTCATGTAATTATTAGGGCACGAGGGCACTGGGAGGTCATGAGCTGTCGGAGCTCAACGGTGCAAACAGGAAAGCCGCTAAAGTGCATTAAATGCCAACTAAGGAACAAACTGTAATTACAACTGTTGGGAGGTTTTAAACTCAAACAAAAGAAATGATAAATCTGCGTGGATACAAAGACATCTTATCTGTTGACTGCAGCGATGGCAGGAGGCAGCTCTTCAGCGTGCTGACAAACAAGAGCAAGACAAAGCAGCAGGGTTGACACGGCGCAGCTGACATGGCAACTCAGCATGATTATGGCATATATGAATTCGGCAGGGCACTGGGAAATGTCGGGGGGGGTTGGGTTGGAATGGTTAGTAGAGCAGTAGGAGAGGGAGAGAGATACAAGGCAGTAACCCTGTGATAACCCTGCCACCCCTCCCCACATCTCTTTTGAACGAGGCCCCTGTGAGGCACTGAGATTGAACCTACAGTCTACTGTATTGTGCATGCGTGCATCCATGGGTGGGGGGGTAATCTACAGAATCAGTGTTTGCCTGTACATGTGCTACTGTTTATTGTTAACACACTAACCCCCCCGTGCCTCCGTCTTAAGGTCCAGGTGTCTGGTTTAATGGTAGTAGCCAGCGTGTGGGGAGACACTGACAACCATCAGTCCTACTAATCCCTTAATCAGGTGGCCAGAACTGGCCAAGAGTAACCTAGGAGAGGCGGATGGAGGGGCAGAGCAGAGGGGTAGGGGGCACCGCTCGGTCAGGGTCAACCAGGGGACACGCCAGCTTCCGTCACTGGATCGCAAACCTAATGTCAGACAGAGTGGACAAATGGAGTACAAAGGGCCTAATATGGATTTAGGAGGGATCACATGACATGAAATAAAACATGCGATTGTGAACGCTTTGATGCCACACAAGCGTTAGATTTGTATATTGCCCATGCCTCTGTGATATACCATCAGTAGATCCTTGTTGTCATTAAAAAATGTAAGTTATTGTGAGAAGGCATATGCTAAGAAAGCTGGAATTTCATCGCAAACTACATGGAACAAACACCTATAAAAGGAATACAGAGAAAGTAGAGGCACCATCATCTACGATAATGAAGAATGTATTTTCAAGGTTTTGAAGGAACACCCAGAAGATGTGCACACAAGAACACAAGTGCATGAATTCAAATAGTGGCAATCGTGGCTTTGATGTGAAAAAGGAGGGCCTGAACTGGCTCTGTAATGTTCATCACGTTTTGCATAAAACACTGATCTCATCGGCTCCTTCTAATCCCAGTAGAGCAGCACTGACACAAATATGACAAAACACCTGAACAATGTCACACTATCCTGAAGAGGCGGCTTTAAATTTACTTGCCTCCAAGGTTTAAAGGCTCCGTTTCCATGCTGTCCATTGACAGTTTAGAAGAATAAGAATATTAAAGCACATACAAGTGTCCTTGCCTTTCTGGCTGTTGACATACAATATAACTGCTCTACGCTCCGTACTTATGATTCATGGTTTTTAAACAATTGCTAATAGATAGTGTTTATGTGTCGCATGGTTCCACAGAAGCTAATGGAAAACCTTTGAAAGACAAGATCTGATTAAAAAAAAAAAACAGGTACTTTGCAGGTTTACAAAGAGTTTGAATCTTATAATGAGGGAGGGTGGTAATTTGAATGCACTTAAAGCACTACACATATGCACTTCTGTTCAGCTTTGGACTCCAAATGGAAGTGACTGAGCATTTTGCGATGTTGTTTTTAGTGATCAACTTTGACCTCAGGTGTCTGCTTCAATCTGTAGGGACGTGACAGCCTGTTCTGCTGAAGATATGCCGTCAGAGGGTACAGAGCCAGGAGAGATTTGCAACTTCACTTGAGACAAAAAGTCACATACCATTAGTGATTTAATGCACACAGAGTCAATTTATTGCACTGCTGTCATGAAACACAAAAACGGGAACTTTGACATAGAGACGGTGAGTCAGACGGAGGGAGAGGCAAAGACAGGGAGGAAATTGTCAAACAGTGCCAGGAAAAGAAGACCCGGGGGTTGGGGGGGGGGGGGGGACGGGATGAGAGAAAAGAGCTGTGGAAGGAAAAGACAGATGAGGAATGGCTAAAGCCTAAATGACAACGTCTCCACCTCCATCCCCCCTCTTCCCGTGATCCCGGCCTACCCTTCTCCCTGCTCTGTTTTTCCACATCTCTCATTCCCTACCCCCCCCCATCCCTCTCTTTGGCTATCTCAATCTCTCTATTCTCCTGCTCTCTTGCCGACCTGCTCAGACAGAGGGGTGAAGAGTTCAGGCGCTTCAAAGGCAGCAGTGTGGAGACTGCATGTCATGTGGGAGCCACAGCAGCCTTGCCTGCAGACTTCACAGGCAGCTGCTGGTAGAATTGATCCACAACCAGCTCTCTTCCGGCCGTGGCTACATCTGAATCATCCAGAGCCGCGTGCTTGATAAACAGCTCCTTGAAAACTAGATGCGTGCCTTTGAAAGTGGCCTCTGCGCAAAAGCGTTTGGCCTGAAAACTGGCTGCTTTCTAATCACGCAAGGTCAAGGGAAAAAGAGAGGAAATTACTAGAAAATAATGTGTGATTACAGGAATACACGCAGGAAGCGAAGGTAAAAATCAAGGATAGAAAGGGATAAGCCCCGCATCTCTGTACAGAGAACCATCGGCAGTGATGAGAAGAGATGAAAAAAAGTGGAGTAGGGAGGGTGGGAGTAAGAGAGGTCAGCGAGCGGCCACAGTGAGGGGGCACGATGAGGAAACTGTCAGAGTCGTGTAGAGCTTAACATAGAGTAATACTGTACAGTTGTGCCAGACTCAATACCTGCTTATAAAGTCTGCTGGGATGTGCTATTTTGGAGCAACTCGGTTCATTTTCCCAGAATAAATAATGTTCAATACAAATATAAGGGTTGCTATATTATATACATTTCCAACACTCCCTTTGCTTGGTGTCTTCTTTAAAGAAGTGTCTTATTTAATAATATATTTCTCCCTTTGTCACTTCACAGGTGTCGACCAGCACCCAGTTGTTATGATAGATTTTTTACACCTTCCACTGTGTTTTTGTCCTAAACTAAGACGAGTGAGCCAGAGCGAGTTGTTTGTGTTAACTGGCCATTAAAAAGGAATAAAAAGGTTGTGTTTTCTTTCAGAACATCATCATTACGACGTGCAGCAATAGCGTTATATATGAAAATGCATTTATGCAAAAATGTCACAAAGCCCATTTGAATCCGTTACAATATGCGGTGTTAGTGTTTAGGAAATGTTTTCACTGCCGTTGACCAACCTCTGCAGCTACCTGCGAGGCAGGTGGGCATGCACAATAAGCGTTTCACCAGCGCAGGACCATTATGCACCGTGATTCATTGTGAGCACCTCAAGCAAAAAATACACAACACAACATTGAATCTGTGTGTTGAAGGAAAGAAAAATGAAGCACTAGTAAAATGATGGGGAGGGATTGAGAAAAAAAAGAAAAAAAAAAGAATCAAGAAAACTCTTGAAAAAGCTGTTAATGTTATGGACTGACAAAACATGGCATGTCAGTCAACGGAGGCATTCTTTTGCAGGGATGCTGGTTGGAGTCAACTTCCTGTCATTATAAATGGCATTAATTATCACTCAAACTGCTCTGGCCACTGCTACACTGTAATGGACAGCAACAATCACCAGATCTGGTGGAGATAAAGCGCTCAATCAATCAAAACGTGCATATTAGAAAAAGGGCCCAGAAAGAAAAAGCATTTAATAGAAATCTAACAAGCACAGTAGATGACAGAGAGGCTGCAACGAGTCCTCAGAGGCATGGGAGGCCTGTTCCTTAGGAATGAGATATGGTTTAAGCAAGTACAACGTGTGATTTCACACCTATTCTGAGGGTGGCTGGATGGTGAGTGGGTGGCACGGCTGTTACCCACATGATGCCAGTCTGCTAGGGCTGCACCTTGGGCCCTGTACCCCCACAGCTACCAACCCCCACCCCGCCGGACGAGTCCGCTCCCTTCCTTTGACGTCATGTTCTCCTTGTCCTGCAACACCACTGCCCATCTGTTATGACACGTTAGCCTCTGGCGCCAGGGACTATTTAGCCTGGTGTAATTAGCCCCCAGACACCAGCAGCCTGGTTTTAAGCAGATGTGGGGGAGGTAGCCCCCTGCAAGGCGACCAACCAATGTTTGATAAGGACGGGAAAGAAGGGGGGGTGGGGGGGGTGACCCAGTTAAAGAGATGATGTAATTCATGCTACAGCACAAAATGCAAGAATAATGACACCCCGCATGTCTTGTCCAGTCCAGGAATGAGCCGCAGAGAGCTCTCTCTACTTCTACTAAGAAAACAGGCACCTTTAAACAAATGACTGATTAAAACTCTCGTGTCCTCTACGTCTGTCCTCTATTAAGAAGCTTTACCGTGTCTCTGTGCTCCTGTGTTGCCCTTTACGGGGGGACAGGGAGAGGTTGGAGTGCAGACGCCCTTGAACCTCACGACCATAATCACACGTGACTGGATTGGCATTGACCTTTTCCTGGCTCTCTCCTTTCCTCTTCGCCATCTCCGTCTCCTTCCCTTCCCCCCAGGGTCATTTGAGGGTCCGGGCTCTTGTCAAGGCTGTCACTCTAGACAGCCCTCTCCATCTACCGCCCCCACTGTTGCCATGGCAATGGACGGCACTTGCGCTCCGAGGACTGTGTGAGGGGGCAGAGGGAGCCAGCGGATGGATGAACGCTGCGGCATCTTTCCCTAACCTAGGTCAACCTTGCGGAGCTAGTGTAAGTGATGGGAGTGGATGCATGCTGGCCATGCAACTTGAGGACAAACGCAGGCAGGATCAAATTTAAAAACTGCATAAACGATGGTGCTGGAGGGATAATAAAGGCAGAAAATAAGAGTAGTAAGAATCAGTTAGTCACTTGGATTCTTTTCAGATTCTCCAGAATTGTATTTCCAATAGCGTCCCCCCCCGCTTTGTTACTGTAGTAATCATATCGTTTTTGTCTTCCCAAAATACTCGCACAAAAGCACACACGGGCTCGGGGAAGAGTGACCTGGGGGCAGGCAGTGGAGCAGCACACGTGTAGTACCATTGAGCTCGCAGCCAGCATGAATCACTGTGAGCAACCGTCAGCCCAGAGAGAACAATGATAACTGGTGTGTGAGGTGTCTATCAGACATGCACAAACTGGCACAGGATGGAGAGCCGAGGACGGCTCTACACCCCACTGCGCCGCCATCAGACTGTGATTTGCATGGTAATTAAACACCAGAAAAATATTATCCTCTGGTGTTTCGTTGTGGAAACTTTAAGGACGTTCAGTTCTCGCTGAAAATGGCCTGTATTTCTCTGATGTTAATGGGGGAAGCAGCCCTACTGGACCAAACTAATACCTACAGGTAATCCCACTCTTGGCTGTCAGAGTTGCAATCCAGCGACTCACAATGGAACAACACCTGAACTGGACCCCATTCTCTGGAATCTCAATACAACAAACTATATTTATGCAAATAAGCAAAACGGGTGCTGTCATTAATGTGGATTAATGACAGCACATTAATCCACATTTTCCTGTATCATCGAAGTAAATAAAGTAACTGAAGTAGTTCGGTTAATTCAAGACAGTGAAAGAGAAGCAGTTGCAGCGGTGGCTGCTGATGTTTATACTCAGCATAGCTGAAAAGCCTAAATAGAACAAGGAGAATCAGATCTGCCTTTGAGTTTGTTCTGAAGGTCATGAGAACAGTTAAACGATGTCAAAAGCAGCCACATTAGATAGATGTGTTTGAGAAAAATAATCACATGGAACCATGTGCGCAAAGATGGGGAGAAGTAGGACGAAAAAAACCCCCAAAAAACAGGCGTAAAGGCATTTTCCCCACATCTCATCATCAAGGATCCACAGACACCATCTGGACCAGAAGTCTCAGAGGAACAAAACCACCCTGAAGGTGTGCAAAACGCACATTTCAAGTTAAAACTGAACAGTTTTGCTTACAGCACCTATCTGGATTGAAATGTGCTGATCTGCAACCTTTAAAAAATGCATTTAGAAGGTGAGGGGGGAAAATTTATAACATTTGTATGTGTTTTTCCTAACACAAAGCTGAGAAATATACAGCATCACATGCATTTAAAACCAAGAGTGATGTGAACGCATAAAAGAAGTACCTGAAAGCTTCATCAGCAGCTCAGAGGCAACCTTCATGTTAATATCCTGGCTTAACAGGCTGTTCTTAGGGCTTCCTTCCCTTGGCTTCAGCGAGCCTGGTCGCTCTGAGGTTGCTGCAGTTCCTGCTGACCCATCTTGGCAGAAAGTCGCAGGGAAACTTGGTTGGACTTGGCTGTGGGAGTGAGACGACGGTCTGGGGCTCAGCGTTTCCTCCACTTTGGGCTCTTCTTTAAGGTGGAATGGAGACTTAAGCGCTTCCCTCTGGTTAGCCGCTGCAGCCAGAAAGAAGAAGGAATGAATTAATAAATTAGAGTACAGTGATTTAAATTAAACATAAGGGACATTTTAAAATCTTTGCTAGCGCCAAAAATAAGAACGCTGATTACCCATATCTCAGCAACACTATTCCATATATCTTTTTTTTTTTTTTTTTTTTTAACAGCAATATACTAAAACGTCAGTGACAGTTTTGTCAGATTTTTGTGACCAAATTGCAAATGAATATGGAACGACTAAGTGGCCAACAGTGATTTTTAACAGTGCTGTCACTGCAGCTGACACCACAGTTGGTGAGGTGTGGGCCAACACAGTGGGTGCAACCTCATGACTGTCCTCTTCCTTCGGTCTTCAGGGCATCAGCAACAAATTCACAAGTCATTTCTCTCCTCTTTTTTGACTTCACGCTGCTCCCTCCGCCTCCCCATCCCACTGATGTCTTTGCACTGAATTTATTGCTCTGTTCCACATTAATCCTTATTTCCTCATCCCATCTCAGCCTGGACCTTGTCTGAACCCTCTTCGGGCGTAAGGACATACAATTATTTCTGTACTTCTGCCGAGCACGATAGCAATCAGCAGATCCTTATCAGCCAGCTCTGCTGGATGGAGCCTAGGTTGAGGAGCGAAGCGTCACACGGATCCCTCCGCTCAAGTCATCTTCAAGAGAAACTAGGCCACATCCTATCTGCCTATGATGAATAATTAATAATTAGACATGGAGAAACTTCCGATAGCGGCCAAGAAAAGAAGACCGGGCAAATGCCTGTGTCTCCTGGGACATCCCAAAAAAAAGAGGTTTTTCATATTGAAACCTAACAAGTGCTTAAAATTGAAGAAAAAAGAAATCAGAAAACAAACACACAAAGGCTATCACTCTTGGATAGTCCGCTGTCCAGTGTCCTCTGGCCCCAGCAGAGATCCGTTCCACTCCTCACCCTACCGCCTCACCTAACATCTCAAACGACCAGAGGCCTGCTGCCCCCTGCCCGCATCATCAATCTGTGACGGCTACAGTCTCTCTGATTAATGATGATCTCTGCTGAAGGGACAGAGGGCTGGGGGGGACACTGGATACGGGGTTGAAAGGGGGGGACAGGTGTTGGCGTTTTGGCCACCCATGCGGTGCCACAAGGCAACATTGTAGTGGGCTGCTTCTGTAGTACAGTATGAAGCGGGGAGTAGGGTGAGTTAGGGGGAAGTCAGGGAGAGGAGGGGGTGGAGGCTGCCGGTGACCTTCAAGTTCAGGGGCAGTGGCACGGGGTCGCTCACAGCACCAGCTGGAAATGTCACACCATCTGATGTCAGCAGGCAGGCTAAGTATAACCTGGTCAGCACCTGGAAGGACGTCCTCTAATTAGAAGCGTGTTGGGCCATGTTGGATCAGACAGGGACAGCACACTTGGTCACCACCATGCAAACACACATAAAAATACACTATCCTATTTGACCACACTGGCATTTCTCTGTAAATACATCAGACAGAAATGCCAGGCTGTATTACAACAAGTCTAGGCTGCACACACACGCTAGTGATACAGACGCAACCCAGCTCTTAGCACGTTCTCAAACTTTTCCCCTCTGGCCTAACAAGGACAAACTCAACCCTGGGAGTCACATTCACACAACCACGTGACTTCACTGACCTTTTGGATTGCTGCTATAAATAGGATGCATTTCCACCTAGAATCCATATTACAGAAGCCGATGAATTATTTAGTAGTATAATCGGCATATTTTTGTTCCATTAAACCGATGGCTCACTGACGACACAGCTTACATTCCCTTTCCAAATTTCACGTTAGCAGTGGCAGCAAAGGCACCTGGTCTCCAGCCAGGCGTCATGTTAAGTGAGCAGAGATTTGGGGAGGTAATGGGATAGCTTTGACTGGGCGTCTCTTCTGAGTTTCCTGCCCGCGTGAGGACGTATCAAGGCCAATGTCAGCTTCCTATGCATGGCACTGTATGGCTGGTTCCAGCTCAGCATTAACGCCGCCATCAGTTCGTCTCCGTATCATCACACCCATCTGACACCTGCCACCGTTGCCGTTTCCTTGCCCATTTTCTCCCCTTCGCCACGCTTTACTCGCGTGCCTCATCCGTCTCGCTGCCAGGCGCTTGTCCACTCCGCCTCACCTTTAGCTCCGTGGCTAGAACTGCCGTCAAATAACTTCATTAGCTTTCCACCTCTGTCACGCCGGCATGCTCCCCCTCTGACAATTGGCTGCTGTTTTATCACGGTGGAGAAAAAAAAAAGGCACAGAGATCGGCAGGGCAGGTTGAGAACCCAACAATAGCTGACAGTGTGCTAGACACCGAGCAGTAATACTGATGGCTGCAGTGGGATGTAGCAACCAAAGGTTATGCACAAAAAGGCTTGCCCCTCTCTTGGCACGCATCACTAATAATCAGAACTAAATAAAGACAAACAGAAAACTAAAAGTTTTTAAATACATCTCATGACTTGGGGCCAAAATTTCAAATTAATCTTTGCTTCTAAGGGTGTGCTTCTGTGTTTCTTGAGCTCTTGATATGAAAATGTCTAGTAACATGGAATAAATACCCTTAAAAATACTCCAGAGTTTTGATAAACAATGCCTGAGATCCATTTTGCCGCAGCAGGGGGCGCTGCATGCAAAATGCTCTCCCAGGATCAGATAAATAAGACAACTGCAGATGCATCTTGACAGATGCAACACCTCCCACAACCCCCTGCATGCCAATTATTCACACCCATCCGGGGTCAAGCTCGTCGCGCCTGTGTCACCGCAGCAGGGGAGTGAAGGGGGTTGATGTTTGGAGGGTGTGCAGTGCCCACTGTCATTATTAACTCTGGGTCCACTGGGCACGGGGAAGGAGCTGTGAATTTCAAAGTGCCCCGGTGGCTTTCATCTCTGAATCAAAATGTGGATCACACTGGATCGCTACCGGTTGTGGCAGCATGCAAGGATTGAAATCAAAGGATATCAGTATAACGCTCAATGGAAAGCAGGGCAACCCCCCAAAAAGGATATGCTTATTATGTCAGAGGTCGGGAGGAGTTCACTGGCTTTTAATGCCCGGGGAACTCGATGCAACTCCCTCTTTACCTCTTTCTGCCCCGCTTGCTGTCACTTTATCTGTCTCCTTTTTTTTCTCGATCTTTCCATCTCCAAGTTCATGTACGGCCCCAGCTCCTCCAAGGCTCCCTCTCCCTGGCCCTTGTGGGATTGAGACACTGACACAGCAGCGTAAATGCAGGGGGATGAGCCGCTCCTGTGTGCATTCAATCGGAGTGTGCTTGGAGGTCAAAAGAAATGGAGTCTAAAGGTCCCAAGAGGAACTTCACCTCAGGCTGCTGCGTAGCAAGATCTGAGACCAGTTCTTCCTAGTTTCTATATTTAACTACACCCATAAAAAAAGCAGAACTCTATGATCAAAGAAACTACATTCATTAAAACTCATCGACATTTCCTCAAATTCAACATCCTCATCCTGATTTTCTTAAAATATCTGACCATACTCCTTGAACGATGCACTGACTAAGATGTCCGCCACTTGACACTGGATGACTTTGCGAGGAGCCATTTTGGCTCCCCTGGGACTGCCGTTGGCTTGATTGTGCAGTCTGGGAGTGAAGTGCGGCTGGCACCCAGGGGGCATCCATGTGGAGTCGGGGCATGTGAGATTGAGGGGGAGTTAACTAAGTCTGCCCATTCCCTGTGCATCCTGGCAGGGTCACAGGATGGTGCTGAGGGCGATAATCATTTCAAATTATAAATTCCTTTTTAATTATGAATTATGCATAAATTTTTAATTAATCTAATGTTCCCAGGGTTTTTTCCCTCCCATCGTCAGTCAAGATCTCAATCTAATTACGCTGTATTAAGCAGGAGAGTGGCAGGCATAGCCTCGACCCTGATGCTGAACCTTCAGTCCACCTTTTTCTATCAATCTCGCCATTGCCTCCAAACACTGCCTTTGATATTTTGCAACATGGTGAAATGCATCTAAACACGGGCTTTGTGCACCTTAGAGCAGCACGTTTCCAAAGTTGGGTCGAATAATGCTGCATCATTACTTTATAAAGGTTAAGAAGATTCTGCCCATAATCAAAGGCAGAAAGTAAATTACACAATACTTTTTCCACAGTTTATGGAAGTGTCTTAATGACCAACAGTCACACACAGGTGGTGACCAGCTACACCACATTAATTCCATAAAGGCCCGAATGGGGGAAAGGAATTCAAGACAAATACATAACTATCCTAAAACATAAAATAAAACAAGTATCACTCCTGAAGGGCATTAAAAGTTGGGTTCTTTCTCCCCCACTTGGAATTTGTGCAGCACATGTTTTGCAAATAGCATTCCTCTTAAAACCAGCCGAGTTGGTGACGCCATCTTGACCCTGCTTTTGGTTTACAGCGAATGCATCGTCTTCCTGCCTTTGCATAATGTCGGACGTTATTGTTCACACATTTGAATCCTGTAACAAGAGATGAGGTGTGGGAGGAAAATAGGAATCACTAAAAAAAAACCACTGTGCCATTGAGGTGCCTTGAGAAGAGCACTTAGGCTCTGATTGTTTCAGTGGATCGAAATCAGTAGCCAACAGCAGGGGGCATTAGGGTTAGCTACCGGGCAGCTGTCGAGGGTCTTTAACTTTGCACAAGAGAACTAAAGAATTGGGCTTTGCCAACAGATGGAGATCTTCTTCGTAGAACTGATAAATAATCGAAGAAGACAGAGTCATATTTCCTGACAGTGAAAATAAGCCTATATGCTGCTCATGTCATGGCACAGATGCAGTCATGTTTTCGAATAATATGCACAGTTACAGGCTGGCATTCACGTGCAGAATCCTCATGGATCAGTTTAAAATCGAAGCGCCTCCAAGCCATTTTTTTTTAAAAGAAAAAAGAACCTCTATTGTTGCAGCAGTTGTTCATTGTGCGCTTTTGTGATGACCACGGGGTAGGTGCCACAAAATCAGTTAGATCTCCTACATTTACTCCTGAGAACTGCCTATAAACTGATCAGAGTTCTGGTAGTTTATACCAGTTAATGCATCCAGTGACTGGGATGGTTAGTTCGTGGAATAATCTACTTTGTGGCTTCTTATTTTCAAAGAAATGACAAAAAGTGTCAAATACTCCACTAACTAACCATCCACAACACATTTACTTCTACAAAATACCACTGTCAAAGCTCGTAATAACAAACAAGCATGGACTTGGATAGTTGTGAAAAGGCTAAAAGGTTATGTCCTACTTCCCTAACATGCTCATGGGTCATCACTATCCTTGTGCGGGAGTGATGGCATGTCTGATATTCTCAATATGCATCATGTTGAAAGCCTGAAAAACAACAACTCAAATATAAGTGTCTGGAGATGTCTGTATGACCCATGCAGCATGTTTTGGCACATGTGCAAACTTTTTTCCCCACTCAAACATCTTCACAAACTCAAAAACCTTTAAAAGCAATTATGCGTTAGCAACTGTCAAACGTTACAACCGTCTATTCACGTCTTCTCCCATTGTCTTAAAAACCTTGAAAAAAACAGTTTGCAGACAGACACTGCAGCCTTGACCTGGAAAGATAAACATGAAACTGTTTACACTTCTTACAAATGTTATTTTTGGTGACAGCGGAGAATCAAAACAAAACTTAAGGCAAAAGGGGAGATGAAATTGAGCTTAAGATCAGAACGCCTGTCTTCACGTTCAAGTGCAAAAGCAGTGAAACGCTGAGGGAAAAAAGTGCAACTTCACTGACTGGAGTTCCAAAGTCAAGTAGAGAAAACGGCACAATAAAGCAAAGACAACAATTATGCATCAGAAAAGTCAAGCTGGTGCAAACCGTTTGTCTTTGTATTTGTTAAAGACACAAAGTCTGACGTTACTGCATATGGACATTTTAAAAAAAGAACTCTAAAGCCCAGTGTTTAAATAACTTAATGTAATCCTCTGACACAATGTAACAATAAAAACGGGTGCACTGACCGCTGTGAATGTCATGATGGGTTTAAGGTTTTAAATATAAAGATTTTCTGGTTTCAAATTACAGAGAGGATTTGGGTAAAAAAAAAAAAAATTGAAACATTTTGAGGAGTTAACTCAGTTTGTTAAGTTTAACATTAACCACACTGACGATAACATACAACTTCCATTCTAAACAATAACTCAACTGACCTGAGAGTTTCATAAGCAGGTCAGTGGCAGTCTTGGTACTGATGTCGGGGCTGAACAGGGAGGCTGCGGTAGGACCACTGGGACTGGATCTGACTCCTATCCCCACGCCTGGTAGATCCAAGGAATTTGCGCTGCTGTTGGGACGGTCCCTGCACATGCTGAAGGGCGAGAGCACGGAGAGATCCCTTTCCTGCGGCTCCTCCTTGATGTGGATGTGATTGGAGGAGGCCTCGACCGGAGGCGACGTCTGCTGCCGAGTGTCTGACTGCAGCGGGGACATTTCTGTCCCCCTCAGGTCTGCCAGGCCGCTGTCACCCATCAGGGAGCCTTCGCCCTCCGTGTCGGTGGTCAGCTCCTCTTTCACCTTGACTTCTGAGCGGGGGAAGTGCTGGTGGCAGCGCATGTGGAGCTTCAGGCTGAAATGTCGGGATGAGGTAAAGGGGCAAAGTTCACACTGAAAGGTCTCGCCCCGGTCCTGGTGCTGATGTACCTGGAGAAAAAGGAAAGGTCTAGTTCCACATTTGCTTGTGTGGACCCTCCCCATCTTTGAGATGTTGGTGTTTTTTAACCCCCCACCCCCCCTTTAATTTTGCAATTACATTGGCAGTTACAATAGGCGTGAAATAAAAATGATGTATCTGGGGATGAGAAGTATTGTCTCACCTTCATATGGGACTTGAGATTGTCTTTGCGAGCACAGCGAAAAGGACACAAGGGACACTGGTGGCTTTTCAAGCCTGTGTGGATGACCATGTGTCTCTTCCAGTAGCTCTTGCGTTTGATGACCAGTCCGCACACAGGACACTGGAACGGTTTTCCACCATCCTCGGGGGAGCCTGGGTGGTGCAGAGAACATTGTTATTACTTAGAGGAAGCAATCAGGGAGCTTTAAAAGCAGGTATTTAAGTACACCGTTTCCCAAAATATACTTACTATATATGCCTTTCTAAATATAGACTATTTCATTGATCTGGAAACAACTACTCTACAACTAATGGTTAAAAATATCAAGAGGCGTACAATACAGAATCAGTAGAACAATGGTTGTTAAAACTCACACACCTGATTATTGTTTTTGGCTTTATATCCAGCATCTATTACCGTTTAATTGGTCTTATTAGAAAGAGGCATGATTGCATTACAAATTCTACAAGAGGCTGTCAGGATGGCTTCATAAGTATTCCAGTGCCGTTCCATGAAAAACATCTGGTAATCAGTGTTTGGTGAAATTACTGTGCTCAGCCATTCATTGACCTGAGGTGTAAAACCTCGAGACTGCCTATTTGCAACAATAAACTGCCATCTGCGGCCCAACCTCTCCGAGCACTGCACGGGATCACAATGCAAAAATGACTTCGGCCGATTCCGAGTTGAGCTCAGTAAAGCAGAAACAGAACAGGGGACAGGAACTGCATAGGATAGGACCGTGATTTTAATACTTTAAGCATGTTTTCCCCGTAACGACCACCCTGTTTAATAAAAACAGAATAAGCACCTCTTTTACATTCACTATGCACAACAATACGGTGCACTTTTATGGTGGAAAAGGGGACAATAAAACAAGACATGACAGTCAATAATCAAGGTCATTTTTTTTTCCAGTCCTGCGACCAAACAACTACCTGCGTTTTTACATCACGGTTCGACCTTGGCGCTTCGAGGGTTAGAGCGGAACCCCTTTTTAACATGCAGATCACACAATATTACATCGGCTGCCTCATCTGTCTGAAGTCAATTGGATCCAGCCATTTTAGATTTGGCGGGGTTGGGACAGAAACCCTGAAAAGTGCCCATCCATCTCCTTGAAAACATTCTGTTCCTGCAAATGCCTACTTAGAAAGAGTGTGCACTCTGTGAAAGAGTGATATTTTTGTGTGGACCCTTGTTTGGGTTACATGTCTGTGCAGGAGTACACACTTACAGAAATACTGCATGGCCCTTTGTGAGTTACTGAGAGGTGGTGCATGAGAGTGAGTCCAAGCTGTTAGTGTGTGTGTGTGAATGTGTGTGCATCTGTATCCACTCAGTGGAAAGTATGATGTGTTTGGCCTCAACTCTGCTGTGCTGATCAGTGCAGAGGGCTCTGGTTAGTGGGGGTTGAAGCCAGGAGGAGGCTGCAAAGATGGATATGGACTCCAGGGCTCCCCACTGTGCAGAGCGCACACTGACAGCCCCCTTTTGGCAGCGTGCACATCCGAGCACAAACGAGCTGGTTTGGGAAGGCAGCGAGGTCTCAGCCTAAACCCCCCATTGAGCCCACAGACCTTTTCCCAGACTGGAAGGCCAGCCAGGGCTGTTTCCTCTCGGCCACGTTCTCTGCTCGGTTGACAGTTAAGCTATGGCTATGCTCCATGCTACTTCAGCGCCAGTGAAGTGAGAAGAAAACCATTACAAAACTAGAGAAAACATGTCAGCGAAGTGCAGAACTGCGCTTTTTCTGACAGGATTTTGGCAACTGCTAAAACCTGATATACCACCACTCAACCCCGACAAAGAGACCATTGTTTTGGTTTTTTTGCCGTTGCCCTTCCATTGCAAAATTTCACATTGTTTTTATCAGTAGTTTGAATTTACATGCAATTAACGATTGCGCTTATTTAATTTCAGTTTCGAAAACTGAGCTTTAATAGAAACTCTGTTTCAGTAGTCTTAAAACTTTTATGAAAATAAAGGGCTGCTGTTAATAAAATGAAGAAAAAAAAACCTCTTCCGCATTGTTTTAATGGAACTAAGGGCAAAATCTGTGGCTCTGCTAGTACATACTGTGTCACTGGGGCAAACAGAAGCATTGCTTTACAGGTTTTCAGCATTACAACTATTAATACAGCGAGGAAATGAATGTGTTATTATTAAGGTTTACCTGTCTGGCTGTTGGGTTTGCCTCTGCCCTTAGGAGTAGACGGCAGGAGCAGTTCTAGGCTCTGGGTGGGTGTTGACGGTTTGGGGGCCTTCTGGTTTTTGTCCAGTAAGGGCTTTACATCCTCTTGGAGGACAGCGGCACTTGCCAGGGAGGGACCATCCTTTTTCTCTGCCAAGAGGTTACCAGCTGCCCTGGCCGCCACCTCTTTGAGCAAGGCAGCAGAGGAGGTCATTGACACAAGTGAGAGAAACGAACTGGCAGAGGCTTGGTGGTCGGTAGCAGCGCTGGCTGTTGATGACGCTTGGCTCCTCTCGCTGACTTTCTTGGAGAGTGCAGCGAGGGTAGAGCTTGCCGATTGCGGGCTGAATGGAGAGTTGAAGGCATCGAAGCGCACCACATCATCTCCCCGACCACCTCCTCCGAGGGCAGACACTGCAGATGAGGCAGAGTTTGACGAGGACGACGACGTTGTCGAGGAGACCACGGCGTTCTTGTCTTGAAGCACAGCATTTGCCGCCGCTTTTAATTTCTGGATCGCAGAATCCGGGGACAGGCTGGAGCCGCAGGGGGTGGAGCAACTGACCGGTGGCCACTTATCTGCAACACCTGCCCATACAAAACCACTGCCATTGCTGGGAGTGACAGAGTTAAAGGGGTCAAGGGGCTCTTGCTTAATATTGGTGATTGAGGGTGCCAAGGAGGCCGGTGATGCTGAGCCACTGTTGTTATTGGCCAGTTTTCGAGCAAGAGCACTTAACTGCTGAGCATGGTGGGAAGATGGAGAGAGGGTCAAAGGCGGGGCTAAACCTATTGGAGGAGATTCTACTCCTGCACTTCCCCTGGATGATCTACTCAAAGGATCCCCAGTGTCAAGTTTTAGCGACCCAGCCTCTAGGAGGCGCCGCAGATTGCTGCTGAGGGGTTTTCCCAGAGCACGAGACGCTGCTTCGCCATACAGTGATGACACTACAGAAGAAAGCGTGTCCTGGGCTGTAACTGCTCCTCCATCAAGTCCGAGAAGTTCCAAAGAGGCATGATGGACGGGTGTGGGGCAACCCAAGGAGCTCTCCCCTCCACAGGTATCTGTGTCTGCAGAGCCTCCAGGCCGTTCTTCAGGAGAGGAGCCCCTGGGCAGGAGGAGCTCATCCTGGGTGTCGCCATATGAGGATGACTCCGAACGCGTGTCAGAAGCATTCCCAAACCAGCCTTCCTCCTCCACGGGACCGTCATCAGGCCCTCCTTCTTCATTGCTGTCTAGATCTGGAAGAGATGAAAAACGCTTCAGAACATAGAAACAAACACAGTCCAACATTGCTCTGAGATGATGTGCGATGCAAACGTTGAGCAGGCTTTTTTCAATTTAAGCATCAGAAATCACAAATGATAAATATTTCTTATTAAGAGACGAGCAGAGGGCCCCCGTGTGAACATTAGATATCGTTTACCACTGCAGGATTATTAGTACATTTCTTAAATGTCCATTATTGCTTCTATGATACTGCAGTGTATTTAGTGACCCATGTATTTAGTGAGTCCATGATGAGATTGTCACTTTCAGCCCTTAACACAGCGGCATGGCCTCCAAAAATCACATAGAACCCAAATGTTTTTGCAATACAATGCCGGCTTTCCTCGGGGTGCACCCAAGACGTTTGAGTAATTTAGATTTTCCTGTCCTTTTTTAACCATATTTTTCCCACAATTGCTCTGGAAGAGCCTAGTAAAGGGGTTACCATGACAACGGGTCCTTCTGGGAGGCTAGACAGCAAAGATTAGGGTAATGGAGGTTACAGAACTAGATTAATATTCATGAGCCTGCAGATACCACCGGAGAGCCAATAAGGATAGGGTTAAGGTCACCAAGGGTCATTAATATACACTTCATGTATCAATATTCATAAGCAAAACATTACAGCTTGCCAGACAAGGGCGAACAAAGAAAAGTGAATATTCCTAATACATATTAACAAACCTCCATAGGAATATGTCAAAAGCACCAAGCCTGGGCAAAGCAAAATGTCAAAACTGACCCCCTCCTCTATACTTTATTCAACACAACCTTGTGAAATATCCAGGATAAAAGATATTTTACAAAAAGGACACAGTGCAATTCCAGAATTAGGGATGCACAGGTCCATTGTTGGCATCGGCATTTTTTCCAAACATTTTGAACCGGTGTTAATGACAATGTGCCCAATCTATTCAATCTACTTTGCTTGGTAAGACTCTATTTCTGCGCCCTCCCGTGTGCAGCGTACGTCTTTACTTCCTACAAAATGCTTTAAACCTTTGCTGAATAAATTGCCACGACAACACGTCTTACACACATAGAAAAATACATCCCTCCATTTAACGTAATATAACGCCAACAAACAGTCATACATAAAGGTTTCCAGTTCTAAAAAGCCCACAATATCCGTCCCTGCAAAGTGGCTCAAATCTGCGTTTATACCAGGGTGGTTCTGTGCTTTTCATCAGCAGCTTCTGTGTACGACACAGTGGGTCCATTTTTAGTGATCATTATATTGCACAGAACCCACCTGCGTTCAAAAGCTTATTTTGACCAGTTAAAAATTACCAATATTGTTGTGGGTGGGCTTGTTTAAAATTTTCAAATATATGCCTGTGAATTGTTGTGAGATCGTGAGGAGAAACAGCACATTAAATCAAAGCTTTCTTTCAGTTTTCAAAGATTTTCCCAAGCCGAATTCAACATGGAAGTTAATGGGAGCGAACACCTGACTTGATTTAATATTCTAAAACCAACTTTAGCGAGGTTGTGAAGCATGATTACATTACATGGCTATCAAGCTTGTGTTTATTTTGATTGTTATTATCAAATAAGTAATTCAACACATTTACATCCTTTTATTTAAAATCGTTGAAAAACGGATTACCATATTTTCTGGACTATATGTCGCTCCGGAGTTTAAGTCGCACTAGCCAAAAAATGCATAATAAAGCAGAAAAATAGATATACAAGTCGCGCTGGACTATAAGTCGCATTTTGGGGGAAATTTATTTGATAAAATCCGAGACCAAGAACATACATTTCATCTTGAAAGGCAATTTAAAATAATGATGGATTAGCTATAGGGTTGAGGTATGCTAACGTAAATATTTTAGCTACATGACCCACAACGAACTGAGTACGTGTCTGCTTTGTTAACGTAACATATTAACAGTTATTCAGATGACTATAGCATAAAGAACATCCGAGCAAGTTTACCAAACAATCAAGTCTAACTCCATAGACGAAGCACCGCCTCTTCTTCTGCGTCGCTAAAGGAACTCGTTCCTCAGGTACACACGCCTAGAGCGCCCTCTTGTGGTTGTCCATGTGAAAATAACGAACATGTGAAATCCTGTAATAATGTATTTATTTAACATAAGTCGCTCCGGAGGACAAGTCGCACCCCCTGACAAACTATGAAAAAAAGTGCGACTTATAGTCCGGAAAAATACGGTCAGGTCAGGTCTGTTGTTGACTTGTACAAAAGAATGATCGTGGTCTTTTGTTTGCGAGCAATGAGACATAGGCTACCATTTGTTAGGTATTGCAGCATCTATCGTGTTTTTATCAGACTGGCTAAAATCAAATCATCGGTATCAAAAGGTGGAAAAAGCAGATTTTGCATTCCTCATAGAAATTTTTGCTAAATCTCTCACACACGACATACATCACACGTACCAAAGCTTGTCTCTACCCATATGACCCAAGCCTTTTGGGCCCGTTCTGTTTACAGGCAAAGGCAAAATGGTTGCCGTGGCAACCCAACCCGCCAACCTATTGGCATCATTAGAGTTGGCCGACATCTGGTAAGCCCTAGTTCACAACGGTGACCACAAGCAGATCTTACTCTCCGACTGCTGCCCTCTTGTTGGAACAGATATCAAACAGGGTTCACACACGATCCAGTGTCTTCTATGTTCCTCAAACTCCTTTTTTAACAAACAAGTTTCACATGTCAAAAATCGGCACAAGGACTTCTATTGTTATATGCCCCTGTGTCCTGTGCAAGAGGTCCGTGAACTCTCGCACTCTTGTGAAACTTAATTAAAAACACAATAGATTATGGAAAATACTGAGGACACGCATACAAAAAAAGAACGACCCTTTTCATTCTGTTGGGAAGGTGAATGAAAATGCCATAATGCATTGATTATGAGAAACCAATTTCACATGCTCCTTGAAGCCATTTTGCCACCTGAGGAGGGTTAACAGGAAAGAAAGAGCGCATAAGACAGAGAAAGAGCCAGTGAGTCATGCAGGGCAGGGCTTGACCCATTTCCATGTGACATGCAAAAAGCAGCAAGAGCCACTAATGGCTGTAATGTAGTTAGAGGGAAATCACTAGATTGCTGACCCAAGGTCTGGGCTTTGAGGCTGAACTCTCTTGTATCCAAGGTTCGCTCTTAAACCTCGGGGTTAGGTGCAACCGGACGCAACACTACACCACGGGGCTTTTGCAAGAGTGCTACAGCGCACTGATGCACTCCACTACCGTGGGTTTGTGTGTCACAGGCGAACAAACCCAGAGGCGGAATGACATTTTACAAGGTCGTGCTCTTCAGCCCAGGCTCTACGGGGCCTACATCTGAGCTCACTGCAGCATGTCACCATATGTATGGTATATACATGTGCACTTTCTTTTTTTAAGTACGCTGCCAAGGATGTGATTTAATGCTGGAGTCAAGCCCCTGAATGCATTCAACTACTTTTGCCTTCTATACATCGGCTGGCTCAGCGACAGTAACCGTGACACCCTCCCAGCACCGCCCATACCCCCCTTTCCTCGGAGTGATGGAGGCACAGAGATACGGGCTGAGGCGGCAAGCGTCTGCCTCTGCGAGGGAACCATTTAGCAGTGTAATGGCGGGGATGACTTGCATGTTGAGACAAACAGCTGCGGGGTGCTCAGCAGTCTGGATCTGTTATCACTCACACATGGGTGATTCAATGGTGCACAAGTCTGCCTCCGTGGGCCACAATAAAGTATAACACCGCCGTATTACAAACAATCAGAATAACAGGCTGCGACAAGTCAGAGTGCAAGCAGAGGCTACATAAAGAGCAGATCACGATGCTGGGAAGCTATCAAGCATAAACTGCCTTGAGATTGAACAGAGATGGAGTCAGCAGCTAAAAATATTCTGATGTTGTACCTCTGTGACTTACTGTGTTTGAAAAGCTGCGTCGCGTTAACCTCACACAGAAAGAGACACGGAGCTCACAGTTTGCAGCTCCGGCTGAGAACCCGTGGACATTACAGGTAGCGTACTTGTTCATTGTTTCAACACGCGGTGCCATCAACAATCTCCATTTGTGAACTTGGCAGGATTATTTTGGACGGGTTTTTCTAGGTCAGAGAGTTGGTGCGTGTGTGTGCGCGCACGTGCATTCAGTACATGCGAGTGTGGTGCAAGAGTCAGCCAGATTTTACCGTCACACAAAACGGTCGCTGGTGAAGAGCAAGGGCACTTCGGTGAAGGTAGGTCAGGGGGTCAGCCACCACATGACTTGTATAAGGCTGCTGACTAATGTCTCACTCTTACCCGCACACACATGCAAGCACGCTCATGCACGCACAGACAGAAGGCTATTCTGTGACTTAGCCAGCCATGAAAATTGGCCTCAATGACCCCAAGCCTGAAAACGTATGGGGGAGTGGGGAGGAGGATGAGAAGGCTGAGCGAGGAAGGGATAGATGGAGGGATAGTTAAGGGAGGGGTTGATTTGACTGGGCTGGAAAGAAGAAAAGGCCATTAGCCGATTAAGGCCGGCCGGGGTGCATCGATACTGTGCTGATGTCAAAATGAGAGTCATGCCCATGAGCCAATATAGCAAAGAGAGTAAGAGAGGCCATGAAAGAGGGAGCACAAGCTTGAGAGAAGTAATGTAGGTCGGCAGATCTTTAAAATCTCAAAGGCTACGCTGACCACACAGCTGTAATAAAAACAGCCCCAACATAACGGGACGTATATAGCATAGCGCTAAAATGATTAGACTTAGACCTCCCCTGCTGCGTAGTGTCCATGTGTCACAGGCGGGCCAGGGTATCAGGATTTAGGGAGGAAGGCAGCAGTATAGATTTAGCAAGGAAGGAGCAATGGTGGTAATTAAGTTTTGGCTGGACCCTGACGGGGGTTGCCACAGCCACGGGCAATGCTAATGAGCGCGCACGGTGGTGGACAGGGCTGCCTTATTAGTGTCTGCTGGACAATATGGTCAGAGAGACGCTCTACTGACAGACTCGTGTCTCTGCAAATGTCTGACAGTTCTCCTGGGGAGGAATGTGATTCCATTAATATGGACACGCTGGATCCAGATCACTTCTATTCACTTTTTCATTATCTCTCACTTCCTTGATCTCTTTCACACATCTCTTTCGTCATATCATGGCTCCCATCCTCCTTTTCCCCCCCATTACCTCTGCCTTCCCGGAATAAATCTTAAAATAAATATGACAAACGTCTGGATCGAGTACACATTACCCTTCAAAGAAGACAAATATATACGCATCAGTCTGTTAAAGTGCTAGTATTTATTCCTTTGTAATATCGACACAGTTTTACCAAAGTATGTACGTTATTTTCATTTTTGGAAGCCGATGAAGCAAGTCATCAATCGCGGGCGATCACAAATTTTGTAAACTTCTTTCTGGATGTTTGAACTTGCTGTGTGTCCAGCGTTGGGAGGTCACGGTGCTTTAAAAGCCTACACAAAATAAAGACTCTTTCAGACGTACTGTACTTTTTCATACCATACAAAAAAGTGCACATGTGTCTTCAATTATGTGGTAGCTGAGGAGGCCAACCGTCAAACATTGCCCTCGTCATTATTTGTATCGTCTTGATGGCGCTTTCAAACAGGAACCTACATCTTTCACGCCCCCCTCCCTTCAGCTGATAACATGTCACAAAGACAAAAGGAGCTCATCCTTTAGCTGGATTCTGAGGTGAGATGATATTCTCACAGGGGATCAGAGTTCAGGCTGCGTGGCTATATATACATAATGGCGGTTGAGTCGTATTGAAATGTAGTGCAAATTACCATCTGTGTATTTTCAGCCATGGCCTCCGTGGTTTGTGGGCACTTTGGGCAGCATGCCAGAGGTGAAACAGGAAGGAGAAGTGTTCCTTGAAAAGAGTGAGACAACCTATAGCCCCAGACCTCTGAAATACCTCATCGCAGATGAAGTGCACTTTGCCCCCAGTTTATTTTTCCCTGACATCTTTAGCATCTTGCATTTTTTAAAAAGCAGCAACTTGTTTATAACCTCAAATGTGTCATTGAGGCCCGTGGATCTAAAAGCGGTAGCTGTGCAGACGGAGCCGGTATAGCCATTGTATCGACATAAGAATGACTGCGATGACAAAGCAACGGTCTCTGATACGCTTCCACTAAGCAGCAGTTAATTATGGCGCAGTATGTTTTGGGCTGGCGCTCTTTCATGAGGATTGTGATTCCAACTGCATCGGCTACACAACTATTGTGACTCCATACCGGCGACTGCTTTATGGACACTGAAAGCACCACTGAAACAAATACAGTGTTCGCATTAAAACTAATGTTTAGCGGGGATGTGTAAGTAAGTAAGTTGAACGGGCTACTGTGATGAAGTGTTTGCAGGGAATTTCTGTCAATTTTATACCGCACCTGCAACAACTTGCTGAAAAATGTGATTATGCTGTGAGGGCATTGTGAAAAAAGACTGAGTAACTAATCGCCTACTAAAACAGTTTTTCTGGTAGTAGCATAGTTCCACATTAGGGTATCTCACCAAATGATTAGCGGTATGATTCCAGCAATAATCTACATCCCATGCTTCAAGCAAACTGCATGACCCAGCTAATTACACTAATTGGCAATGAAAATGGAGCAATCTGTCTGGTCACAGTCCCAAATACAGAGTAAAAAATGCTTGAAATATCTATTTCAGACCAGATGAGCAAAACTCAGATCTCACCGTATGAATCCTCATTTCAACCGAGTGACAGAGGACTGCGGCTGTCTAATTACTGAATCTGACAATCAAAAGGATTTTTTAATGCCACGCTCGAGTCATTTTTATCTTCGTCAGAACTCAAAAACCAAAGCGGCACTTTGTCACTCTACCTCCTTCACCAAAGCAAATAAGCACGCTGTTGATAAATGAAGGAGACTACAAATAATGCATCCTCAGAAAAACAAAGCATGAAGTAAAGGCCACCTGAGTTAATGGTCTGTCTAATATATCAGTTGTTTGATGGTGGCTAAAACAGCAACAAGACGCATCATCACCGACCATCACGGCAATATGGAAGGAAAACAAGTTTCCCGTGCGCTTAATTTTGGCTTTATAGAGAATTATGTGCACCCTCGGATGTAGGGTTAGGGTTAGTCATGTCTGTTAAAGTCACCGCTCATGTATCATACCAGCAGCCCTGATAAAAATAGTGCTTGTGTCAAAACAGTTGCTTTCACAACATACTGTATGTATAGCGTCTGTACTTTGGGTTTTCTCCTTTTCTGTGCTAATCACTTAACTGAGGTACATCGCCATGGTAACATATGCTGCACTGCTAACCTGCTCTGCAGGAGTTTATGCTGAAGATCAGGATAAATGCCTTTTACAGGACTGACCGACCAGGAGGAAATGCATCCCATCTCCTGTAGAAGCCTCTAGTTATGGTGGGCGGTTCATGAGGTTCTCTGTAGGGGAAGGATTTCATTATAGCGTTATGCTACCCTGATTAAACATGTTGAATCAGCATTGGGCCCCGATGAAACGAGGGATCAATAGGACTGAATGTTCAGCTTTAGCGTATCAGCACAGAGTAATGGAAGTGTGCCAAAATGTAAATGACAAATTCAACAGGGTGCTCACTGAAGACCGTGTAAACAGGTTGGTGGGAACCAGGAACAGGTACTGTTCTTTACTGAGGTGCTCTGACGTGATGCTGCATTTAAGAGCCCTGAAAACAGAGAGACAACGAGAGGTCCATACGTTGAAATGTGCTAAGAAATGTTAACGTGGGCCGCACCTACAGAGCATTAATGATATGAGCCAAGTTGTTAAAAGGTTAAAAAAAAAGCCTTGCCGTGTTGACAACTGTTAACAAAGGGTTGTTGCCGAGCTCCGTACGGCCACTTCTGCACGATGTCAGCCATTGTGAACCTCATCGCCGCCATTCACATATATATATCAAATAAAAAATAAGTATATTTTCATGGTTTTAAATGCAAGATGTAATGTCCTCAGTTTCTCTCTTTTTTGGGTCATTTCAATTTTTCAGATAACTATAGCAAATGAATTTTTGAGGTTACATCCAGTGTTATTTGATAAAAAAAAATATTTCAAGTCATGAAAAATTGATGTCATTAACAGCAAAGTGTCAATTATTTACAAGGCTAAATCACATAATGTGCATGACCTGATCTGCTCATGTTCAATTAACGGGGTCACATCGGTTCCAAAAGCGCTAAATTTCTTAAAATAAGGACGTCAACTGATTTAAGGTTTTAATCAGATGAATCACAAAGTAGCTGTGGATTAACAGCAATTAATCAAATATCAAAAATGTGCCCGGCGAATTCGAATTTTCTCTATTCATAGTTGTGGCAATGAAAAACAAAGCTACACAGGCAAATTTGGTGTTGCTACAGAACTGATTGGCAAATGGCACAGCATTCATGAAGTGTAAATTTAGTCAGCACGTACATAAATTGCACAAAAAAGTAAATACATTGACCCAAAAAACTCATTCTTTGTCACCACATTAATTTAACCTTTCAACAACTGTCTAAAATTAAAACACCTCTGTGCACGCTGTGCTCTTTTAACCAGCCATCTTCACTTTAATTAACCAAAAACATGAATATTCATGCACATCGCTGAATGCAATAAATGTGTACATTGCTTTTTTATATCTACACACCTCCTGACATGCAAGCAGGATGCTGTAATGGTCCCCCCCCCCAGGCAAAGAAATAACATAACTTAACCAAGACGTGAATGTCGCACTTTCGTTCTCAAGCAGAGAGGGTATTCTTTAAACAAGCGGAGTTTGTACAGTTTTTCTGGCGCGGTGACACTCCTCACAAAGGTGACTGTGTCTCTGAGGAAAAGAAGTGAGAGAGTAGGAGGGTGCAAGGTGGGAGTGTGTGCAGCGTACATGGATTGTTTGGAGATCAACCTGCTGGCGAATAGGACACTTGGTTTTAAGGGTCCAATGTAAGATCCAGTGGGAGGTGTTGGTAGAGTGAGAGGTAATTCTATAAGCACACGTATGTATGGAATCTGGGTATAGAGAGTTTTAGGCAGCGCCTATTAGAGATGAGCTGAATGGATGGTCAGGGAGAATAAGAGGAGAGGAGGAAGAAAGAGGGAGAGAATCTCCAGGGCTGAGGGAGGTGGGGAAGATGCCTTTATTTATGGTGGTATTGCTTTGACAGCTGTTTGGCAGAGGCGCCCAAGGCAGTGTCTGCTTGAATTTTAGCCTGTCACTTAGGACAGGGACACTAATCAGCATTGGTCCCGGTTCCTACCCCAGGAAAGGGGGAGCACTTTCAGGCAATTATTGAGGAAAAAAAAAAAAAAAAAGGAAATAGACTGAGCAAGAGAGGCAGAAGAATTGCTATGGCACAGCAGGAAATGCTAACCGCTAACCTCATTTACATGCAGGTCCAGGGAGAATGGAGGGGGGAGCTTATTCCGTTTCCAATCTCCATGTTAAATGCTGGCCAGGGCAGCTGATGGGAATGAGAGGCATTGTTCACCCCATGCTGTTCGTTCCCACCCTGCTACAATACCTGTCTCGCTCGCTTTAAAGGTATAAAAACAGACATTATCTCAGTGATTTCAACCTCAATGCGGAATTTATACGTACTGTATGTGACACCAGATGAATGTGGCTGTTTTCATTGTGTGGAGTGTATACTGCAGCCCTCCGCTCTGTCATAACCAGGTTGTGACCCGAGGCTGCCGCATTCAAAGCCATCCTTCACCCACTGAGTCTGTTCCATGGCATAATGATTGCTATGACAACCATCACTTAAAGCCACGGGTAGGTGGAGGAGAGATGTCAGCTTCTCGTCTACTCCTCTGATGATCTCATTTCTGGCTGGCAGGTACAACAAGGTCAAAGCACCCAAACTGGCAAAGTGGTTGCCGGCTACATGCAAATGACAAAAACCCCGTTTCCAAACAATTACACTGGCCTGTCTGAACCCACCCAGGCTGAGGTACTGAGAACAAGGTGGGGGGATGAAACAAAAGAAATAAAAATCTGGGGAGCAAGGGAAAATGAGACATAGAGGGAGGGATGGCGGTCTTTGGCCGGCTATGAGCACAAAGTCTGGCTGTGCGTGCCAAATGAGGTTTTTAAACGGTTTTTCTGGGAGGATTTGTGCTAATCTAGAAAACCTTCTGGAGGAAGTGCAAATACATCTGCCGTTGACCACTCCCCTGTAGAGAACAGGGGATTAATGACACGGCAATCTGAACTAACATGGCCCGCACTCAAAACACTCATGGGCAGTGGGAGCATACGGGCAATCACGGGCTCAGACGTGCGATTGAGCCGTTTTTAGCACAGGCCGCGACCCAAATCTATTCATTGATGATCAAATTCAGATTTACCCAACCTTGTTTGTTTCTATTCATGGTTGTAATCCTAATCATTTTTCACTCGCAATGAAATAAGTAGAGATTACCTGCAATGTCGGCACTGACAACGGCTTTCTCTGAGGTGACATCATAAGAGAAACTTCTTCAGGCTTTTGTCCCACAGCCAAAGCCTTCCACTCTCCTTTTAGAAATGATATATCGTCTCTCCAGGGAGCTGTCATGGCCTTATGGTCATACTGTTCTATAGTTGTAATAGCCCCCTCCTTCCCTCTACTTCTAATCTCCAATAAAACAGATCCTACAAACAAAAAAACATGCAGACAAACAGCTGTCGAGCTGGCCAGTCAGAGACATTAGCCTGTGGCATGCTCTTTACTGTCTGAAGGTGCAATGTGAAAACTCTTCCACACCAAGAGGAGAAGTGCACTGGTTAGTGCACTAAAGGCTAACTAGAGCCAGGCTGTGCTTCTAAAGGAATATCTGTTTGCATGTGTGTGTGCAAGAGGCCTCCTGCCCTCCTCTACCCACACAGGAAGTGAGGTCATCTCATAGCACTGCAGTGTGCAGAGTGCATTCATTGAGGGTGACAAAGATCGTGTTGGCCAAAAGCCATTCTGAGTCCCCTGGCAAATACGGAGCTAAACAATGACATAGACCCAACTGCCACTTAAAAAAAAAAACAAAAAACATATCTTCATCCTCAATAAATTGTGCGTTGAATCATTGTTTGAAGGATAAGCGAGAAAGGAGAAAGCCAAATGGCTAACCCTAAAGCTAAAGTGCATCATGTGCCATGCTGGAAACTTTTTGCAATTCATGCTTGTTTAGGATTTAGCACGTCTTTGTCTTCACAGCCCAAAGGTAAATGCACGGCTAAGACCACTCATGTGTTTGTTACGTCCAAGCAATGTAATTTTTAGTGTCTTTTAGTGTCTGCCGCGAAATGAGAGTCCAACAATAAATCACATCCCTGTTTAGAGAGGACGTCTGGCACGACCGGCCGACTTCAGCTCCACAGACCACCACCTCCTCCTCCTCCTCCACTGCCGCCTCCTCTCCTCTCATGCTCTCCATCCCTCATGCCTGTTAAAGGCTTGTCCTGCAGGGCCTGGATACACTTGTGTGGTACAACAACAGAGAAACCGCCCAAAGCTCTTAACAGCTCTTCCTCTTCACTTCCTCCCTCCCTCCATCTCTGCTGCCACCTCCACCACCACCACCACCACCACCAGCTCCTCTCTCCCTCTCTGCTCTGTCTTTCCCAGCTGCACCGGCGAGCTGTTCCGTATGAACTGCTGCCAGCTGAAAGCCTGCTACTCCTGTGAGATTGCTATTACTCAGTGCAAGCAGGGCTGTGTGTAGCCAAAGGGCTGCTCTCCGAGCTGTAGATCTCCATGTTGTGACTTGTCAACACGGGAAAAATCGTTACTGAGGCTGAGGCACTTCCACTCGACACAGAGGGGGTCTGATTGAGACAGGCCAGACAGCCAGGTACTGTACTAAAAGGTATTACCACCAAGATTAGGATCAAGTCTGTTAGCTGATTTTGGGCTGAGAGAATTCTCCCACTTCTAAATTGAAAGATGAATCAAATATATTTCCACAACAAACTGCTTTTTAAGCTAACAACACTATTAACCCCACCATTAACCACCAGTTAACACGACCCACAAAAGTGGCCCAGAAGCATCACAAGAAGATACACAACTGAATTTGAGATAATTAAATACAGAATCAGCCCATCAATGATCTTTGTTACCGTTATGAACTAAAAAAAAGGTCAAATCCACTCTCAGTGAGGCTCAGACCAACCATCAATAGTCAGCACATGCACTCCTCTATTAATTCTGCATAACCTTTAGTTTGTTGAGTAAAATTAGGGGGGGAAAAACTGTTCAATCTACATGTTAAAAGCCCTGAATTCAACATTGAAATTTGAGGAGAAAAAAACAACTATTCCACTCGAGAAACTTCCCGAATCAAACAAATTTCCTTTGGTCACTTCCCTAATTTAAGAAGGCTCTGGGTTTCATCGACATCAGGGTTTTTCAGAGACCCTCAGTGTGTGACAGAACGGTGTGTGTGTGTGTGTGTGTGTGTGTCCTGTGATGGACTGGGGACCACAGCAGGGTGTATTCCTGCCTCCCTCCCAGTCATTGCTGGGAGAGACTCCAGCACCGTCATGACCGTGACCTGAAGCAAAGAGCAGTTAACAGAAAACAGAAGAATGGAGTTGATTTCCTTATGAGCAAAGACCCCACAGACTGCTGGAGAACAAGCATCAGCAGTCAGGAGGTGGTCAACCTTTTTTGATGACTTCTGAAGCTGCAAGGGGCGGCACATAAACAATCACGTGCACGTGCGACACACTCCATCCAGCATTTAAGGCTGCACCAGTGGCGTGTGGAAGGGATTAGTGACAGAGGTATCAGGACACACTCGCTGAAATTCATTTCTCTGTCCTCCATTGGGTCACGGTAGGATTGGAGTCCATCAGGTGGAGAGCAGGACGCAACGAGGCAGAAAAAGGGGGCATTAATCTAAACTTTGGAGGGGTTTGTTTGATTGAGAAAAGCAGTCGTTTCCCTCTCCCGGTGTTTTCTGTTTTTATTCCACACTCTTTCTGTAAAAGAAGCAAATGAGGGCTCCGTCAACCAGAGACGCTGCCTGAAAAAAAATGAAGCCTTGATCTTTTTTTTTAATCTCTCTGCAAGTACTTGGTTTTAAAATGGGCAACACCTGATATTATTGTACTACCAGAAGTACTCAAATCGACAGCAAATTTTCCTTTCTGAATAAAGTATTGATCTCTACTGTCTCTGGTGTTAGTGAGAAGATGGTTGAGGAAGAGAACCTTCCAAAAAGCTGATATTTGGCCAACTGTTAGCTTTTGTCAAGACTTTGACTGTCCATAATCAACAGATTGATCACCCAATGATGGAGTCTCTCAAATCTTTTGATATCTTTCATCTGAAAGTTCAAACCTGTTAATGAATATCCACTTATAAACGAATAAACCCAATTGCCCAGGTAGAGCGTGTGTGTGCGTGTGTGTGGGGGGGGGGGGAGTCTTGGCACAACCCACCCCCAAATGTGATGCTGCGAAATGGAAACCTCTCATTTTCTTTTCCCTTTATTTCCTCTTAAACCAATGTTTTTAAGCCCCGGCCCCACCAAGGTCATTATAATCATAGCCAGTGGAAGGGAGCCAGTGACCCACCATTACTGTAAGGTAGAGAGCCTCCCAGCCTCCCAGCTATTGGTTGATATTAAAAGAAACACAAACCTGGACAGAAATGTTTAAAATCTTGCTTTTTTCTATGTAAATGACCACAGAAGGAGATGACAAACATTCCTCCCAATAAACCCACGGCTGTATAATCCTATTAGGTGTCAGTATTTTACTGTCGTCCTGACTTAAAAGGCGATTGGAAATAGTTTGAGTGACCGCTTCCACTTCAGTCTTTTCGCAAAGCCAAATACATGAAATTTTAAATGGTAGCCTACACAAAATGCGACCTCCACAGAGTATAACCTAGGAGTGTCTAACAAGGTTGCCAAATTACACAAGCAACAATGGCAGGAGGTCAGGAAGAGTGGCAGTTTTCATTGTGACGCCAAAGGTCGTGTTTACTTGTCAAAGTGAAGGAGCCATACTGTACAGTGACCTCTATTACAGGCTTACGTACCCACAGAGACACACAGATCTAAACACATGCCAATTGTTCACTTTTGCATGCGTGTGTGTCGAGCATGCACGCTTAAAGAATAGTTTCCTTTCACAACCGGCGCCGCGGAAGGTAGGAGAGCGCACGCAAAACATACATTTGGGCTCGAGCTTAAATAAAGCACCTCAAGCTTGTGAAGCCGCCGTATTAGCCTGGCCTTCTCCGCCACCGATGAAGAGATTTGGGGCTTTTTATTCTGCGGGTTGGCTGGCACACCACTAGGGTGTTGTTGCCTGAATAATGAAAACACACAGACTGACAGCGGATGGCACGGGGGTGACACTTCAATTCTGGAGTGGGAAGATCCAAAACAAAGCACAAAAAAGCTCCTGACAAATTCATACTTTTCTGTGACAGTTTGTTGACTGAAAAGGGAAACAACTCCTGAATCAGAGAAGGAAAAAAAGACTCTCCTGTAACACAACAGCGTTTCCATACTGTGCCTACGCGGGATTACAAGAAGTCGGACGCGTGTTGGTCGGGTAGCTTAGCTGATCACGATTATAAGCATGCAAAGCATCACAACAAAAGGTTGTTTACAGTAAATTGGGCCATATGGAGCATTCGTTTGCCACAATAGTGCTTTTTTTTTTTAAAAGAAAACTTTAAAAGACAAACTACATGGTGTTATTTGCATTTGATGATAATGAAATTAAATCTGCAAACAGTGTTATGAATATATTTCATTTCACCTGCAACCTCCACTTGTTTTCCATCAACGCAGCGCTTTAAAAATCTATCCGGCATTATTTGGTGGAATATTTCTCTTGTCTGAAAAGCTGATAAGCCATAAAATCAAATCACAGGTCATAAAATCGATTGCAACTGGTTATGTTTTTTGACTACTTATTGGGCAAAAAGAGCACACATAACCTAATAATATGCACATGTCCCTGCTAATAAGGTGACTGGCATTTCAAAGCCATACACAATGAGTCATTCCAACCAGCCAAGACGCTCCCACACCGCATACTCTTAATCTCATCACGGACGAGCGCGCAAACACAGGAGCGCGTCCTTAAAAATCAGAAAAAGCAGGCAAAACAGCCGCCTAATTTCTTTTATGGTTCCTTTGTCTGCACGATTTTAGACCTCACAAAAAGTAGATGCTTGTGTCTCGTGCACCTAAAATCAGCGCCTGCTATGCAACAAAATGGGTAAAAGCCTAAAGGCTCTCACCTTCAGCTATCAATCAGAACCCTGGTTCAGTGCGCAGTCCAGCATGTGCGTGACACGCTCTTTGTACAACATGCACTATCTCTCACACGCTCACTCAGACAAACAACTGCAATTTCCCCAAGTTCAACCATAGGTCAAATAACTGAGCAGTTCAATTGTGCAGACCGCTGGTAAAACTATAGCATCATGTTTAAGGAATCACTGATCTACACAACTGACTCTAACCTGATCCACTGGTGAACGTTAAAAAAAAGACAACTTTGGGTCGTGGCTGGTTGCACACAACAGCTGGAACAGTCTGACATTTAATAAATGATGAAGACAATGTCATGAGCCTTTCGGGTGTGCACAGTGTTTGCATTCCAATGCCTAAATGGGGCCGTCTGCTTACGCAGTGAGCTTCAAGTGCAAAAGATGTCACCCTCGGACGACTCTAATGATGGTTGTCACCGCTTCGCTGCCATCTGAGCCATCCTCTAGTGGCCGGGGGGCGCCACTGCAGCCTTTTTCATTATTTGGCCCGATAAAGGCACAATACCAACATCCAAGATACCGTGGGTCATATGTGCAAAAGTAAACCGGGCCCCCGCTTCCATCACACCCACGGGGGGCACGACGGGCTTCTGTCTCCGTGTCGCCTCCGTTTCAGCCACCGTGGCGGAGCACAACGGTCGTTTCCCTCTTCCGACCACGTTTATTGATCGTAGTCTGTCTGCAATGAATGGCTGCAAAGCGAAGGGGGGGAAAACCCTGAACTTCAGGTGACCGACCATGGCTCTGACATCGCCTTCATGCAGACTGGGAGGGGTAGAAAAGGATGTTGGTTTTTTGGGGGGTTTTGGTTGTTGTTTTTTTTAAACACAGAATGGTTTTAGGTGGGGGGGATTAAACCTTTTCTCACTTTCTGAAGTCGAGGCTTGCAGGGCGCCAAAGCTATTCAGTTCCGCAAATCGGAAGCCAAACTATGAGGCTAAAGTTGGACGTTTATTGCGGAGGAAATGAAGTTTACCGAGCGTTGCTTGGATAGCGCGATTGCTAACTAGGAACGCCGGAGTGTGGGGGTAGCCAGACCCTGGCTCGTCTGATCCGACTGACCCTTCATTTTATTGCGACCAGACTCTCAGTTCCTCCCCTTTTCTACCCGAAAAACCACCTAGCAGCGGCGAGCACAGTACCGAAAAACGCTCCGCCGTCCGTCCGTGACACACAACCGACACATATGCCGACTGACCGCAACCTTTAGCGGCAACGGACCTCTATCGATTCTACTCTTAATAAAGCCACGTATCATTTATCCACTCAATGCCTGGCTAACGTTACCCATCGCCTACAACATGGCTGCCTCGCTCGGACCTAAAAAGGGAGAAATAACCTACGCCGAGTCTTTTGTCTCTTTCACCTCTTTAACCCTAAACTACTGCGCAAAACACACGGGGAGCCGTTAAAATCGAGCAAATCGAGCGAAGGACTTACGTGAAGGCAGGCGCTTGGGTTGCTCCTGCTTCCTCCTTGGCATTTTCCCCCGTTTTTAATCACATTCTCGTCCTTGTTTGGGGATAAGAAGAAAAAAGGTTTTTCCCATTGAGACCGGAGGCGCCAGTGATGGCAGGGACTCGGTCGTGCACCTGGCTTTGCTCGGTTTTTAAAGTGTATTGTCGGGGAAAGGGAACACAGGCGGAGGAGGCGCCGCTGTTGTTGTTGCCGCGTCTTGACTATGGCTGCTCTCGGTGCAAGTGTGTCTCCGAGCCCCTAACTAACACTAATGCAGGGATCAAAGGGCAGCAACAGCAGAGCAGGCGCGCGCGCACACACGCACGCACACACACACGCTCGCTCGCTCGCTCTCACACACACATTCACACGCTCTCTCTCTCACACACGCGCGCGCGCGCGCGAGCTCTCACGCGCACACTGCCGACACGCGCTCGCATCCGAGGAGCTCGCCCCCGAGAGCAGCGTACGGACAAGGTGCCCCCAAAGCTTTCAGGGTGTATTACTGAAAAGAAAATGTGCGCGGAGGTGGAGGAAGGGGGCTGGTGGTGGAGGGGGGGGCAAGGGAGGTTTAATTTAGCAGAGAGACCGCGCTGATGGACTCGGATTACGATTAGGGAATCTGTTTAATTTCCTCCGAAAGCAATAAAAAGTGAAAGACGGCGAACATTTGTGAGGAGGGCTCGGCCGCGAGACGCCCATGATTCCGGAGCAGACGCACCTCGAGACGCTCACCTGGCATGGAGTGGTCACGTGTTTGTGGTCACAAAATGACGCCAATTTCCGAATTAAATTGACTCTGCCTGCTAGCTGGTGACGATTTGGACGTTTTTATTACATGTCCTGCGTTGCAAAAAGATTGATTTGTTATCAGTATTATGACAATAACCCAATAAGTAATTAAAAACTCATAAAATTGACAGGTTTCGCTGCAGAGTCAAATGTATTTTGGGATCACCGGCCATCAAATGTCCCCCATACATGTGAACATGTTTCATTTCAAACAAAAACTGTCTATTAAAAGAATAGCCGAAACAAGGGGGTCTGGTGCGCGGGAGCCTTTCAGCCAGGTTGGGGGGGATAACAGGTGTCAGTGTCAGGAAAAGGTCCAGCAATTACCTAACTTAATACAGTCATCTCCCCATCAAAGTTGAGCTGGCCGGAGCTGAATCCTCCCCCCTCTCAGCTGGGTGTTGGGGCTCTTTCACAGCGCAGGCTGTCCCCCCACTCCCCGCTGTTGGACTCCTCCAGGCTGCGTTCTGTTGGCCTGCCGCGTTCTTTCACACCTCAGCCGTGTGTGAGGAGAGCTGTGTCTTCATCCTTCCATCCCTCCTTCCTCCAGTTCTCCTCCTGCCATGCATTCCCACCCACCCACCCCCCCCCCGGTGGAGGCGCAGGAGGCTCGTTACCGTGGCAATTAGTGAAAAGCCCAAATTAGCCCTCTTGGCTGTCCACAGGTGACAAAGACACTTTGCATTTCTGCTAATTAGGAAACAGAACAACATGATTAAATGTGGCCTATCAGGAGGAGAGTGGACAAACATGGTCCACAAATAGATGATAGTTATATATTGTTGTATCTGCTGCATGAAATGATTAAGACATCCCATTATGTTTTCCAATTGTGGAGAGCACAGTGTTGTGTCGCAATGCTGAATATGATAGATTACAGTGTATTTTTTTAATAAGCTTACCGGGTTTGGCAGCCGTTTCTCAAGTGGACAGACTGCGTCCACGTCCATCTGCAGGTGAATGGCCAAAGAGCTGATACAGGGAAAAAATCTTTCTGGTTCCTGCATTTTTCTCACATTGTGGGTATTTTTGCAGACAGCACAAAATCTGCATATGGCAGGACCTCTAGACGATTTCTCAAACTACCTCGGGGGTAAAAACCTCTTCAAGCTTTCAGATTCTATACAGTATACAAAGTTTTGTGTGCAATTTTAAGCTCAAACTCCTAACGTTTTAACTTTTTAGATGCCATTCACTCAAGTTTTGCGGTTTCTATAATTAGCGTCTGTCCGAATTATTGATGCAAACACTTTCACTCGGCAGACAAAGTCGTGCAAAATCCAAAAGGAATTCATCGTTTGGTTCCAATCTCGTCGCGTAAGCGGTTTAATTCTGAAGGAAATACGTGTTTTTGAGCTGTTAGTGTTTGTCCTGACGGTGTTTTTGTTCCCAGTTGAGCGTATCACCGCGGGGAGGTCACAGCCTGTTCTCTGACCCCAACAATGCCAGGCAGCTGAGGTAATGCTGGCAACAGCAGCAGCCTACAGATAGTAGCCATGGCAACCGTGACATGACCTCACTCAGGGTTGAACCTAAAGGTCACCTTATCGTCACTCCAGGGACGAGCGTCACAGCAGTTCTGTTACCAGTGACGCTCTCAAATTTCCCAGCTGGAACACACAATGTAAACATGCGCTGCCGCGTTAGGCCCTGAAGGCATCATTTACAGGATTTTTTAAGAATTAAAATGCATAATTATTTTAGCCAGTATTACTTAAAACAAACAGTAACCAATAACACTGCCTCTGCTATTGATGAGAGCCTTAAAGGCCAAGATTTCTCACTGTGGATTTAAACATTGTTTTCTTAAAAATAAATTAAATCAAGGGAAGATTTAGACTTATTTTGCAATACAGTCTATTGCAGGTTTTCTGGTGATTACACTTATTGTCAGTGGGCATTATTGCTAATAATTAAAACGGTTCCCTGCAGCGCTGCAACAGCTAAACGACTTTCAGGTGTTTCTTGAAGCAGAATGGAGAGAAATCAGCTCAAACTTGTATCTCCTGGAGGCAAATCCAACTTCTCCCAGTCCCTCCCTCTCATGTAGCCTCAGAGGCCACGTGGGCAAGGCTGTTGGGGCTAACGCTAGGCTTGGCCAGTCAGATGTTGCCCTGAGGTAAACAGAAACATCTGTCCCCTGCCCAGCCGTGACTGCCGCTGAGTGATAAATCCTAGCGTGGCTGGTGCCAGTGCTGTCCGGCATGCCACCTGTCCCCATCCTACACGGTAACGCTAACCCAACCCCTGCGCGTCTGCGGTCTTCACCCTGTTTGCACTCGTCCTCCTTCATCCTGACAGTGTGACAGAAGCAGGTGGTTCACTCCCTTTTTGCCCTCTGGCCTTCTATGCTCTTGCCCTCCGATGGCACGTTTATGAAGAGAGCAGGAAGGGTTGTCACCTAGTAAATACCGCTGGAAAGTTCAGGGTATGATAGTTATTCAGGGGTGTGCTGGAATTCCAAAGTCTGCTCTATTAATTGCAGAAAGCAAAGAGCACTAAAACACCAAATAAATGGTGTTTTTTTTGTTATTTATTTACAGAGGATGCCACCCATTAGCGAACGAGCCTGTCGGCACATGCTACATTTCCCTGCTGCTATTTCTCCCTCTCTGCCCTGCTTCACTGCCGCGCTACCACATTTCCCCTCTCTGTTCTATACTTTTACTAGCGCAACAGAGGCAGGTGGCCAACTTCCTGCCCTTTAACCTTCAACAGTTTCCCTGCAGTAGGAGGACGCACACACGAGAGGAGGAGCCTAGGTTGCCCTGGGTGAACTGGGCCAGAGGTCTTGCAAAAAGGCACTGGTGGGAAGTGAAAGTCTTTTGAATGAGTTATTTTAGCAGTGCCAAGGCGGACGGGCTGAATGATCGGGCCGGTTTTGCCAGCTCCTTCACATCTTCACATGAAAAACAGGGGATAAAAACAGAGTCTTCTCTCAGTGCTAAAAGGAATCAGCGAGCTGAGCAGTGACACACCTCTCGCAAGAGCGGTTGTAACAGTGTGTTCTTTCATCATTTCAGGCATCCAGTATATTTATTACAGAAAGTCACAAAACATTAGAACAGGAGTGCTGTCAGCCGCCTGCTTCTAAATCATTTTTTTCCCTTAATACCGGAGGCCGAGCGTGGCGAAAATAATTACAAAAAGTGTTAGCTCTTCATCTATCCACCCCTCTGACCTTGGCTGCTTGACTATCATTTCTCTTTACAGTATCTCTGAATTTATTTTACAAAAGGCCAGTGATAACAAATGCAGGAGCAGTTTAACATTATGTGTTCAGCCAGATTACTACATCAGTTTCGCGTATATCTGTGCACGATTTGCACGTTTGTTTTTGCACTGCTGCACGCGTGAGTGTGCGTCGGTAGATCCCATCACCTCTCATTGTAATGGGGTGTCCTGATGACTGTGTCGTCCTTCTGGCCTGCAGCTTGATTTTTATTGCCACGGTCTAATAGGATAATGGCCTGTCAGAGTTTGGATTAGCTTCCAAATCACAAAATTAGCATCTATAAACAAAAATGAGGAACGCGTGCGTGCACATAAATGGCAGAGATGTCGGTGTATCCAAGAGGGTGGGCTGCTTGGCTGTATTAATATCATATGCTGTGCATCCTAGCAAACGTCTACCTTCTGTTTGTTACCAAAATATTTTAATCTTTCAATGAGCAATGATGCTTTTTAATTGATGATGATACATAAGTGACCCACTGTAAAATAAGGTACAGCTCTGACAAGTTGCTATGGGGAATACACTCCCGGCAAAGGTTTCTTTTTTATGATTGGCTTGCCCCTGATTTTTTCTCTCTCTCTTTCTCTTTCTCTGTCTCACACACACACATGCACACAGGTATACTGTAACCAGTAAAGAGGTCTGGCATGCTTTTGTAGGAACATGTTTTGTCAGCAGGGAGCAGGGAACTCTATGCAGAGGAGTCTGCCCTTGCACTGCAGAGTCCTTTGTCTCCCTCCATCCCCAAGCTCCGCCTCTCCCTCCGCCAGCGCTCCAATGGGAGAGCCTTCAGGTGCTGACCTTATCGGGTGGAGGTCAGAGCCAGGTCAGGGATCTGTTGCTAGGCTACCATCAGATAAGTGGCTGGGGTAAGCAGCAGTGGGTAGCTCTGTCGTTCAGGGCTTGTCATGTAATCTTGTTCATTTGCAGACTATTGTCTGGACGTCAGAAAGGCTATCTGGCGCACGCTGTTGCAATGAAACACATTAAAATATTAAAACCGGCCATGCTGAGCATTGGCAAGCGCCTCTTGGCACATGCATTTTTTTACAGCCATGCCAACTGTCAAGCAGTAACATGAGCCCCTTCAATGCGCTCACATGTTTGGCTGTGTTGAAATTTCACTTGGAATAGGAGGGCGGGCTCCATTTGTTGTTTTGTCGCCCTCATCCTTCAACATTTTTTCAAGCCTTGTTGCGGGCAGTTTTGTGTGGAAAGCCACATTAAAATGATTCTTTGTTTAAGAAATTACCAGAGGCGGTGGTTAGCAGAAGATGGATGGTAAACATAAACCTAATTCCAGGTTAAAACCGTTGTGTACGCACTGTCAGCAAACACCCTGCTATAAAATGTAATATGTTTGAGTTAAATGGATGGATGGCTCTGTGGCAGCAGCACTGTGCGCTACATCATCCTACAACCCAAAGGTTTTCAAGTTGGGTTCATCAGCTGTGCTCACTTACCCTTCATCCATCGACAATATTGCAACTTTTCTACATATACTACCTCGAGCACAAGCGTGACTCATTCATCGTGCAGGTTGGGAAGACATCTTTGTTTGCTAACCCCTAACCTTTAGTCCTCAAGTGCTATAGCGGCTAGCATGAAAACAGAGGAGCTGCAAAGGGAGGAAGAGAAGACAGGAGGAGAGAGAGTTGTTGCGTCTTCACACAAACATGGTCTGTTCTCCCACTCTGCCATTCCACCACCTGGACCGAGCTATGTGGGAGACTGCGCCACACAGTGACGAACAACACCAAACAAGACCATTCCTGTTCACGCCGTTGCTCTTATGGAGTGAGATTGGCAGACGCGGCGTGTGTCATATCGCGGGTTCCTCCACGGTGACACCTGCCTTTCGTCAATGTCACCCACTTAGCCGCACAGGTTAACCACCGGGGCAGTGGGGAGGGCGGCCTTGGGAGGCCGCTGGAGGGACGGGAAGAGATGTGGATAAGGCACGTGGCGATTTATCCATGCCAGTCCCAGTACGGTAACTCCAACACGGGATCTCGTCTGTTAGATTGGCGCATTGTGAAAAGAGGTTCTCAGTGTCTGGGCGCTTGCCAGCTGACATTCCGTGGAGACAAATTGAGAGAGAGGCTCCGGCAGATTTATCGGGCCATTGGCTCGCCTCAGGAATTCTCTTGTAACATAGCACTCCTGTGAAAGGGATAAAGAAATTAGTGTAAAACAGCCCCCGCACCCCCTCGCTCACAGCACCCTTTTAAATATCTACTACCGCTTGTAACCTCGCTCCCCGGCGCACGCGCCCAGACGCTTCCATATTTTATATAAACGCGGATGAGCACAAGATGGATTGGTCTGAGCTCCAGTCCTCTTCTTTCTATGAATATTCAAGAGGGTGGGAGAGAGAACGGTGCTGTGTTCTGTCTGTTGAGTCACAGGTCCTCAGTGGCAGGAAGCAGCGCTGGTCAAATGACAGAGAGGGAGAGAGAGAGAGAGAGAGAGAGAGATGCATGTGTGGGATTTGAAAGGAACTGCTCCTGGCTGTCTTAGGTATTTATTCTTTTCTAAAGCAATGAGGTGTTTGGTGAAAGAAGGCAGTTATGCTACAGTGAAAACAGGCAGCATTCTTTTACACTTTTCCCCAACAGACTGCAGTCTGTGGTCTGTGAATGTGAGAACAACTCCTCACCTCTGACCTGTTGATGCGCAGAAAAGAGAAATACCATCGACTATTTTCACCACACGGAGAGCAAAAACAGTCAAAACCAAAGCATGTGGCGTGCACATCATGAGCCCTTAAGTATTAATTATGAACTACCGGAACAAGCATCCCTGCTGGAAAACTCATCTCTCGGTTTTGCATACAATAAAGCTTTAATGCCACCCCCTATATCATCTGTCAACATCTAGAGGTTATCTGCCAAGTTGATGAACAGAGAGATTGGCTATGAAACACAAGGTGTGACAGTATTGAAATATGTTATACTATGCAGGCAGAGCTCATCAGGAAGGAGAGGACGAGCGGCTTTGTTCCAAATGTCACGATGCATATTTATGGGCACACTGGAGTGGCTCCTTGTATAAGCACCATTCGCCATCCATCAAGCAAAACCACTACTGTGCCTCTGTGACAACTTGCGAGGATAGTGCGGTGTGACAAAGCGATCAAACTGGGTGATCTGCCCATGGCTGCAGCCACGTTTTCCTGCGAAATTGACTGTCATTTTGACAGCTGATACAATAACGCGAGTTGAGGTTAACAAACTGTAATTATTACTTAGCGCGCGTACCATTTTGTAAGGGAAAAAAAAAAAAATTAACGTTGCGCTTTGAGGCGCCATTGTCCACACGAGCCTGTCATTTTGCTGAAAGCTGTTTATTTTAAGGGTGCTGCACAATGCTCTTTGTTCTTCGTAAATGTGACAGGGGCTGCAAAATGCGGAGCTTTAAAAATACGCCCTCTCCTTGCCTCAGATGGAGGGAAAAAAAGAAAGAAATGACCGGGGAAGGAAGGTGTCACACAGACAGACCAGAATACAGTCAGATATACAGTGCACAGAGCCCTATAAGCGTCGCGAGGCTCCTTTCCCACTAAAACAAGTCTCAGGAGACTTCTGCGTTGGCTAGCTGTGCCTGGACCCTCGAATGGGCAGTCTGACTGTCTGTCTGTTCTACCACTCCTTGGGGAAAGAACATGGCTCCAGGGCGGTAGCTGGTTTGAGATGGTCCCAGGACTAACCCCAGGGGGACGCCGAGCGAGCGGAATAGCTTCCCTGAGCCTTTTTTAAGGGTTTTGAGAGTAGCTGAGCTCAGAGAGCAGAAGGAGACAAGCGCTTTCATCTCCACTACGAGCAGCCGCCTGAATTTCCTGTAAATTACAGGGAGTGATTACATCCCACCTCATCTGCCTCCTACCACCCCTTTCGCCCAGCATGGGGTCCCCAGGCAGCCGACCACTGTCAACTGTCGGCGCTCACAGCTGAGTCATTAGGTGGAAGTTGAGCGATGTGTCAACGGCGAGGAAATAATGAGCACAACGCCAAGCACTGGTTATACGTTTCATTCGTTCTTCTACACACTCATTAAAACATATTATGAACTCTTATGGGGAGGTTGTGGATGACTGGTTTGGTGTGCTCGTATGCTAACATGTGTCCCAATCAATACTTTCCCAAAAAGTATCACTAAAACTAGAAAAACCAGACAAGGATAGACTTTTATGGGCGATCTATGAACTTAGGAACGATGTAAACATTTATATTTCTTTTTAAAGTAATTTGATCAACATAATCCTAACTTTGGATGATTGTACGTCATTTTAAGCTTCAAGTCTGTATCTATATTATGAGGTTTGATTTTTATTCATCAGCATCTGCATTCAATTTTTTTTAAATGTGGCCAGAAAATACATTTTAAAGATCGTTTCATTTTTGTGAAATATGGACAAATACATAACGTTGTTTAAACAGATTCTGTTGGCAAGCCATTCAATACATCACAAAGGGAAACAAGTCAGTCATTAAAGCAGCTGCGGTTGTGATAAATTCACCAGATCCAGGCTTCAAGCCAGGCAACCAATGCTTCCTTTTTTTTGACAGGAGAAAGACTTCCCATCATCCTCGAGCTGTTACCTTCACACAGATAGGGGATTACATGGAAGCGGGGACTGGCACGACCAGTTTTTTTCATTTTAAAAAGAAAAAAGTTTTCCATTATTCTCTCCATATCAAGGGTGACCTGAAAAGAAAACCTGGCTGCAGAAGGGTCAATGCAGTCTAGACTACCTCCTCATCCTCTATGTGACCCCTACCTTCACCTCTATCCTGCATATTGCTTTAGTATACAAGAGGGATGCTCCCCTCCTCCCCAGCCCCACTCACCTCAAGCCCCCGTCTCTTCTGGTGCACTCCCCTATCTTCCACCTACAATAGCATCTCCCGTCACCATAATCTTTCTATTTCACTAGCCCACCCCTTGAGGTCAAGGAGTCTGGAGATGGAGACAGGATTTGTGTCTAAATTGACAGAATTGCTGTGCATTCTGCCTGTCCGTTCGTGCAGAGTGACCAGTAAATTATTATTGTGGTCTTTATTTAAAGCCTAACAAATAGTTAATGGATTTGGGCAGAAGAACATAATATTAAATCATCCTTATATATGAGTTCTCTACAAAAAAAGACCCATAATAACTTGCGATAAATATAGCCACAGTTATTTGCAAATTTAACCAGTATTATATCTACTTTTTTTATGTCGAGTTTTCTAAAACTCCTCATTAAATACCAGCCAAGGCATCCTCTTGGTTGTACGGCCACACACCTAAGAATAAAATCACATTATTATGACATTATTGGCTTCGTTGTATCAGCAAATTTAATTATGGGCATGTTTTTCTCAGGGACAGAGGACTTTTACTGTGACAACAAAGGACACATAAGTATGAGAGCACGCAGGTCAGTTTTTGAGGGACAAAAAATTAGCTGTCTTATTTCCTCTGTCCAAAAAAAAAAATCACCCATAGCAAACAAAGAGAACAGAGGATGAGGTGGGGGAAAAAAATCATTGAATATTCATTAACCAGTGCCTAGGTGTGTACACGGCTCTTAACTACTCTTGTTTATGACTTAAGGACTTGTAGTATTGACCTTAGTTTAACACAGCAGCAGATATCAAATTAACCTCTAGCCTCCACAGGGCTAGCCATGCCCTGCTAACAAGCAACCTGTCTAGACACACAAGAAGTGCTTTATGATTCCACCTCTCACTCTCTCATGCTCTCTCCTCTGCTCACTCTTTCTTTTAACCTCTCTCTTAACACGAACAGCCACATCTTTACTTCCTCTAGCCTCCTGTCTATCTTTCACCTCACCAATTCATCCCATCTTTCCCTTTTTCATACGGTCCCTCCCAAGATGAGCTTTTTGGGTCATGCACCCTCCAACCACAGTTTTATCAGACGGTGGACGTGCCTTATTCTTCACAACAATACCTGGTAATAGTAAGAATAGGGAAAAAACTAAGGTGATGTATCCACGGTAGTTTTCTGCATCAACTGGACTGTTTTTCTTCTCTTTTAAAGACGTTTCGCCTTCAATCCAGGTGATGTAAGGTAATGTAATTAGCAGAATATATACTATATACTATATATATATATATTTCTATTTATCATAAAAATAACATCTATCTATCTATCTATCTATCTATCTATCTATCTATCTATCTATCTATCTATCTATCTATCTATCTATCTATCTATCTATGCGTTAACAGCTGCTTTAGGTCTTTTTTGTACTTTATACTGAATGTACTAAGTTTTTAATAAGCTTAAAAATCATATAATCAATCATTTGAAATCACCAAGCTAATGACCTGAAATATGCTCAGACATTATCTACATGTGATCTTGGAAAGATATGGGAAATAAATTACACAACACATTGTTACACATTAATGTGGACGTAATGAATGTGCACGTGCAGCAAAGAGGCTGATGCTTGAGGTATATATAGTATATATAGCATTTATATAATGTATTAATAGATTGTATTTATACGTATTGCTGAATTGCGCGGTGACATTTTTGTCCCCACACAGGCGCCGTAGAATACAATACTCTGATTGGTCAGAGCTCTGTCTATGCGGAACTCACAGATAATTGTTTGGCTCATTGAAAACCGGTGAGAAAATTCAATAATTCGTGTATATATAGATTAATCTGCTTGTTTTCACGCAGATTTCCAGAAGCATTCTTCAGCTCATATGTCTGTTTTTTATTTAAATCCAAGTATACAATGGTGCCAATATTTTAAGGAAAGCGCCAGTGGAAGCGTATTCACGCAATAGTTAGCAACTAGTTAGCTCTTTAGCTCGTTTGTTGTTGAATCTATTTCATTTGTAATTATGCTGTTATTTTTAGCACATCGTTATTTCATCATTGGTTCATGCATTTTCATTCATGATGTATTATAAAGGAGCTTTCGCTGATGTCTACGCTTAGAAAACTCGCCTAGCGACAAGCACGCCGGTGATGCTAATGTGGCTAATGCTAGGCACAACCATGCGAGTTTCTCACTTATTCTTTTTCTTAAATCTTCAGATACCAAACAGTTACTCACGATGAGTTTAAGAAAGCAGACCCCGAGTGACTTTTTGAAACAGATCATTGGGAGACCGGTGGTCGTCAAGCTGAACTCTGGCGTCGATTACAGAGGTAATGTGGTTGCATGAACATATTTGTGGAGGTTTTTGTCACCATAAATTGACTCCTGTCATTTTCCCACAGGAGTCCTGGCTTGTTTGGATGGCTACATGAACATTGCTATCGAACAAACTGAAGAATATGTAAATGGCCAGCTCAAGAACAAGTATGGAGATGCTTTTCTAAGAGGAAACAATGGTAAGAAACCAGTTGGAAGCATTATTTATGCTACAAGTAAACATAAAATATAATGAGCCCATATGACTATTCTGAATAGCAAGTGTGAAAATTCTCTGGGTAAAATTAGCTGCGTTATTAACAGAATCAGACCAGCTTGATTATTTTTGGTGATTACTTGAATTTCAGTGCATCTCTGAGCCAGTTTTATGTTACTAAGAGTCAGATTTAACACAAACAGTTGGTTCTCAAGTGGCTTAAAACACCAACAACATTTTTATGATTCATAAATCAAACCTTCGCTGTCACTTATTGGTTTTCTCCCTTTTCCCCACAGTTCTGTACATCAGCACACAAAAGAGGAAAGTGTAGTGAAGCTTTTTGTTATTCCATTGTTTTCCAGTGTTGGATCCAGTGGGGGCTCTTCTACCCCACTTTATTATTTCTGTAAAAAAAAAAAAAAAGCTTAAGTATTTGTTTTTGTAAAAGCAGGATAAAATAAATGGCTGTTTTTGATTCATGTCTGAGTCAATGTCTGTTTCTTTAACATTTTACAGCATTAAAAGAAATGACTGGATTTGTCTGTTTGCACGGTTAATGCAGTTTTCCACTTGTTATTCTGTTAGAAAAATAATAAATTCATTTGTTGCTGGATGCACCACATGAAATGTCAGTCAATGGATAAGAAGCAAGAAACCAACCTGGACATATTTACCCACACCTCGGGGCAAAAAGAATCCTTTATTAGTCTCACAGAGGAGGAAAGGCTGCTTACACTCTGATTATCCACACAGAGCGCAACATATATGATAAGGTGCAATCAGTAAGAGGAAGTAAGCTGTCCTGGTAGGGTGGTCTGTGCATCTTAGGGGCGATGCCACCTCTGAAAATGCCTTTCTCTAACAAAGTTACTGCTAAAAATATATATATTTAGCTTTAATTGGACAGTAGAACCAGGCGTATGTCCACTGATCTGACTACACTTTACTGAGCTATCGGCATGCAGAAGTCCACCGTTGTCTTGTTGCAAAGCTCACTAGTTACTGTTTCATTTTAATTAGTATCTTAATTGCTGGAGTGATCAGGGCACTTGGTCTCAACTGAATTTGTGCAATTGTTTGACAAGCAAAGTCCAGTGCACTTGACCTCCACGTAGACCTTCATATAGCCTGTCCTTATACAATATCCATGGTATCTTGGATCAATTGGGAACTAATAAGACATGAGCCGCGTGCCGCAGAGCGTCAGAGTATAAAAACTGAGTTCAAGATAATTAATCTGATTGCGCTGACGCGTAAAAGTGTTTTTGCACGTGTGCGATGGCAGATGATGAGTGACTGAACATGTCGTCGGTGAGCTTCGTTCCTCTGCTGTTGACAGTTGTCCTGTGAATGTGCAGGCAGCATGAAAATGAAAGTAATTTCAACTGTATTCCATTTCCAATTAGCCTGTGGTAATTTAACAAATGAGTTGTGCTATCACCTCATTATGCTAAGATAAGAACATTATAAATACGGTATAAGATCCATTATGCTATTAATTGGAATGTAGTGGGGGGAGGGCAGCTTCCATTAAGGGGGAATTCTTTATTTCTTTCCAAGGGTGCTTTTTTTCTCTCCCTTTTTTTTGTTCGAGAGAGAGATAGCCTTGTTTTTCAACCTGTACATGCGCACTCTGGCCCCTGGAAGGAGACAAAAGGCAGCCAAGGTCAAGCCCGACTCAAGAATGAAGGACGCGTTATTGATCAAACTGGTGAGCTGCAGCTGCAGAGAGGGAATGTTGGGCGGAGGGGAGGGGAGGTGAGGGGAGGTGAGGGGAGGTGGGAGTTTGAGCGGCAACACACACGCAGAGGCGGACACAGGCGCACCGGCTGATGTGTACACAGGAACACAGCGCAGCACACAAAGAATCATTATGGCACCTAGCGAGGGTGAGTGGAGGCAAATATTTACCTACAGGAATCATAACTGAGCTGCTGGCTGTGTGGCCTCGCTGGGAACCCAATTAATATCGTTCACACAGATGACCCCGTGGCAGACATCACGCCACTGAACCCAGCACTTCAAATCAAATAAGCTGAACAGATGCAGCCGGGCGGTTACATTCTGCATCGCGGTGCTCAGTCACAACCCGCCAGATCGTTTCAACAGGGCTCGATCAATCAAGTTCTTGTAGTTCCCCTGTCCCTCTCTCCCCCGTGGCTGGTAGCCCAGCAGCACCGGCCTCAGCCCCATCAAAGCAGACCGGCTCTGGTACCGGAGGAGGATGCTGCAGTGGCTCAGCACTGTCGTGTGGAGGTGAGTGATAGAGGGGAGAGGACAAAGGAGGAGAGAAGAGGTGACAGCCTTGTAGGAGGGGGGGGGGTGGGTAGAGAAGAAAGCAGGAGAGGAGCCAGGTCTTACAGCACCACCAGCTGCCCGGGCCAAGAAACTACAGTACGGTCACGTGAAGGAGGGAGGGGGTGCGGGAGGAGGCGCGGAATGACTTTGACCCTGACTGATCACTGCAGCATGACTGTCTACGAGGGATCAAAAGATGACAAGGTCGGCCTGAAAATCTGTTTTTTCGCCCTCGTCCATGTTTGGCTCTGCCATGTTCTTCGTTTATACAAGGACATGTTTCTGTGTGCTATGCAAATCTATTCAGCGTGGCGCTTTTATGATACCCCCCCCCCCCCCCCCCTTCACCCCCTCGCCGCCTGTTGACAGAGTCGGCCGCACATTCAAGGGACTTCTCTTTCTTCCCTTTCTCTTGTTCTGCACGTGTTCCGGCGTCGCCGAGGTGAACGGCGGAGCGATGGACGCAAACGTGTGGAAACTCTTGTTTGCCCCCCTGTGGCCGAGCTCAGGGGTCTGAAGGAAGGGGCAGTTGTATGGCACCGGCGCATGCAACAGTTTGCTGCCTGGCTCGTGGAGACGCACCCACCACCCATCCACCCCCCCCTCGCAGCGTGTCCTTGGTGAACTTGACCAGATTTAACCCCTGCCTGGCAGCCAGTCACGTGATTAGGACGTAAAGGGTGGCGGCGGCCTCGCGCCCTCTGTGACGCGGCTATCACGTTGCACAGGCGGGGTCAGAGGTCGCGCCGGGTTAGCTCTTAACAAACAAAGACTGAGCAGATAATGGCGGATAATGGTGAAAACAGCTGCCGTCGCGGGAGGAACACGACCGATTTTGGAGTCCATCATTCTGCCTTATTGTTTGAATCCAGAAACTTCTCCGCCCCCACCCCCACCCCTCTGAAAATAGGAGCCCAGGTCTGACGCTTGTTTTGATCCTAATTGAGTATGAGGGCCCCGCTGCTGGCCTCTGCTGCTCGGCAACCCCTAGGCTCTTTATTTAGCCCCGAGGACAGTCAACCTTGGCCAGTAATGTGACCCCTGGCCTTCTTGTCTGGAAAAAGCTATTCCCAGCATGAATGAGGGGGTGGGGGTGCGGGCGGGGCCTCTGCAATATATCCTGCTTCCAAGCAGCAGACAGACAGGTTATGGGAGCAGTGGTAGGTATCCTCCTACATGCAGGAGATCCACACTGAGCCTTGCAAAACACAAACAGGTAGAATCTGGAATGTGGGTGACCCCTGACCCCTAAAAGGTCATCCGTCCACCGTCTATTTTTGAAGCAGCTCGCCTGGAATTTTGATTTAAAAGCCGGCTTTGTGCTGCACCGCAGGGAGGATGAGCGGTCAGTTATGCATCGGTGAACAACAGCGGCGTTGATGTAAAACAGCGGCGATGCGTTCGGGTTTCAGGACAAAACGATGCCTTTTCTGGACCGGTCCGGGCAAGACGGGCACTTATGAACTCACGTCAGAGAATTCTGACTTGGCAACACCGGCCAACCCATCCTCAGGTGAGACCAGGAAGGAACTTTGGGCACCAAACGGGGGCCGCCAACAATGCGGCCTTGAGCCGCCAATCTGGCTGAGGGGGTTTGAAGGTTAGCAGTGAAATTCAAAATGTGCTTTTGTTCCTCTCCCGTTTTGACTTGATGAGAAATTGTTCGGAAAATTGGATGGTTGAAGGAGCGGGACTGAGGAGAGAATAGCCGAGCGCTGGCGGGGAAGATTAATCACGATCACTGCGGAGGCCTACAAAAGCCCCAGTCAGACGATACTTCTGCTGAATCAAACCGACTTTGTGAAGTCAACAGCGCTGATACATACATTTCTTTCCCTCCTACCGTGTTACGACCCCGCCACAACCTTTATGAGAACACCCGTTGCATAGCTATCCGAAATAAAGCAGCGTGTCTGAGATGTGAGAGACATTCGATTAACTTTGATATCCGCTGGAAACCTTAACAAGGACGTCTTATAAAAGGTGCGTTCACGCCGTCGCCTGTTTGAGAGACACGAAGTTCAGCCCGATGCTGTGCAACGATTCCTGCTGCAGCTACGAAACCTGCGGGGGCATAAAGCTGCAGCGGCTGATTTAAGGGTCGTCCCGGGGGGCTTTACCTCATGAGGTGTATTTAAGACGGATGAGGTCATCGCTGCTTTTGAGCAATAATTAATGAATCTGAAGTAAACAGGAGCTGTTTTCAATCGCCCCTCCCCCCCCTTTTTTTAGCTTCAGAACCGCCGTTTTTCGTGGGCTAAGTCGAGCGACTGTACACGAGATTTGCACCAAACGCAAATTAACCCCTCACTCAGGCAATTAGCTGGCTCTCCAATTGGCAATTTGTCCGCCGCACAAGGTAATCTGTAGCGTTCCTGGCAAGCACCCAGAGCGGAAACAATGGTATTGCGAGAGTCCTTTGTTGTTGCTTCCTTTCAGACTGAAGGGCCACAAGGCGGCCGCTGTTGTCACCGCATGAAATGTCCAGGAAGTGGAAATGTTTGCACGGCAGGCAGGAATCAAGACGATGACCTTTGCCCTCCAGCGGTAAAAGCTCCAAATTAAGATTTACTGTTATCCAGAGTTCACGTATTTGTCTCATTTCAAAGGCTGCAGAGCATCCGCTCCTTTCTCAGCCCTCCAAATCCCCATTTTTTCCACGCATGCTCTGTGTTTGGGACATAAAATAGAACATTTGCAAGCCTATTACTGATAATACTGATCCACTTTAAGCATATTTAGATGTTTCAGGGAGTTGCTGAGACCAGACGCGTCCTCCTGCAGCTCAGCTTTGGGACAGCGTGCTTACAGACAGGTCAATGAATATGTTTTTAAGTCCCTTTTTATGGACTGCCTTTTAAAAAAGTTACTAACTCATTTTAGCATCGCTAATACTAGCCGCCCAGTTTGGATATGCTAATAACAATTTCTGAGTTAATATGAAGGGAAGCTCATATCAACACATGAATTGGTTGGAGTAAGAACTACTGATTTGAACCTTGACCACTTGGAAAATGTTTTTTCAAAACTCCAACCCCATAAAACACCTTTTGATGCTGTAACTCCTCTATGCTGCTCACAGTATGCTAAGCCTCTTTCAGAGCTCTTGACTCTCCCCGTTCGTGTCAGTTGGAGATCATCAGGATGCTTTCAATGTCCCGGCCGTATGAATGTCTGATGCGTTTCACTTTGTGTTTGTGCGTCCCAAGTTACGGCTCAAGGGTTTGACTCGGAGCGTCTGTGATATTGCTCAAGGTTAAAGCCAGCGAGAGGAGTTACGACTTCAGCCAAGTCTGCAGCCATCAGGGAGGTCACGAGAAGGCCGCAGCCACACACACACACACACACACACGCACGCACACACACACGCATCTACTAACACGCACACAACCTAATCTATCACAAACACGCACAGGAACGGTGGCGCACACACTCGGATGCTGGACTGGTGCCAGGCCCAGATACAGGCTACTGTCATAAACACAATTACAGCCTTTTAGTCTTTGACCTCGGCTCAGTCTCTCTTCCATCTGTGCGTAAACGAGAGAACGCCACAGAGGGAGAACGTATGTGGACATTTGCGTCACAACATATTATGAGGCGGACCAGCGAGAGCACCTTTCACATCAAGATATGATCCCCCCCCCCTTCCCCGGCCGCAGTGACCAAGACGCCATTAAATTCAATGTGACACCCCCACCGGGCTGGCCTCCGGTGCCTTTTACACGGGCGTGTCAGAGTTTTTAACGACGGAAAAGGGAGAGGAGAGGACACACAAACACGTATGCTTTTTATTGAGTGTCAAAGGTCAAAGGTCGCCGTGTTTTATTGTTACTTTATACATATTATACAACAGATGCTCGCCCACTGAGACCTTCACTTGAATGTTCAGGGTGATATTTTGGATATGTGCATGATATCTGGGCCGTATTATGACCCTTTTAGCCGCGTTTCCTGCAGCCTTGGCACAGGAACTCACGCCCTTTGCGCCATCTGGTGGCAGCCGGTCGCAATGACCCAATTCCCGGCCGAACCCGGCTCTTCTTGTTCCTTATTTTAATTGACCTGGATTTGTTCCTTTGCTTTGCTGTAATGAAAAAGTGAGCTGTGCCTCGAGACGGAAGAATCCTGTCAGCTTCGCCCCGCAGCAATTCCCACACCCCAAAACTGGGTCCCCTTTACAAGATCTACTGTTTGAAGCTGAGCAGAAATAAAAAATTTAAAAGACCTGGGTGCTTCAATGCCTTGCGATGAATAATTAAGAAATGTGCAATTCCAGATAATGGAGAAGGGAATTTTAATACAATTGGATGTAAATTCACAGACGAAAACACTTTGGCATATATTTGTGCGGCGCCCGTACACGACTTTGTCTTGTATCCTTATTTCTATGAGTAAAGAGATGGTAAAATATTCATCCGGTGTTTCGCACCCTGAGTCCGGATTAATGTTGAACATAGAGACTGAGCGCCATCACTTTTTAAAAAGCAGAAACCTGTACAAATGGGACACGATCTGGGTCCGCTCTCGGCAGTCTGATACATATTCATCGTTCTTCTGGGTATCAGCCATCAATCAAAGGGCTGCTGACAGGCTCATATCGTCAATATGAGACAATCAATAGTCTGCATTCCCAACAAGGTCATTCAGTCAAAATATACCGGATTAAACATTGAAACGGGGAAAATCAAAGTTTGTATTTAATAGATTAGATCATAATTGAATAGGCGCGTGTGCATCGAGTAAAAACTCGCTCAAATCTGCTGAAACGGGGATGTTTTGAAATGCACGAATCATTTGAATTTAGCCAATTATACCCGTCAACATCTGCAGGTGCAGTTAGACCCGAGTACAAGAATATCTGATGATGCCCCCCCCCCCCCCCCCCCCCCCTCACTGTCACATCAGACATCGGTTATGAATCAAACACTGCGGGCCCGTCTGAGTTTTACACTTGGTGACTCATCAGTGGTCGAAGCCTGCTGACAATTTTATGGCCTCCGTGCGGAAGAAGATGTCCTGGGATGCAGCCGAAGCCTCTTTGTCTTCATAAGTCATCTTCTGTGATGGCAGAGCCGCATTGAATCATGTTCGCTCCAGCCTGGCTGCAAAAAGCCTGGCGAATGCGCGCGCGCGCGCGTGTGATGATATTTGTTTTGTGACTGATTATTCGACCTAATTTAGCATCAGCTGCTTCTTGGACCAAGAGGAGGAGAGACTTCACAGCCATTAAATTAGGACAATGCTTTTTGTGTCACTGCTAAAAGTCGCCCCTCCTCCACCATCTCTGCCCCCCCCCGCTCTCCATCTTTCTTCTTACCCTCCCACCTCCTCACACTCTGTCATGCTTATTGCTACCATGCGCCCCCAGGCCCCAAATAAAATAAATGATGTCTTCAGAGTTGCCCGGTCATCAAGGCTGCGGGTGTCTGCAGGACCGGGTCTCGCCTGAGAGATGCAGCGGCGACCTCTGCTGGAAGAATGTAAGAACTACATCTGGACACGTCCAGATGGAGATAAACAATTAAACTGGGAGAAATATATTTTTTGTATTTATATAAGTCACGTTCACGTATTCCACATATTTATTTGTTATCAGGAAGAATCCAAGAAAAGAACCACTTAAGTAAAAAAGGGGTAAAAATTCCAATAATATCCAGATCTGGCATTAGAAAAATCGACATAACTTTAAATGACTTTAAGTATAAAATATAATGGGCAAGGTCATTATCACGTCACAGTTAGTGTTCAAAAGCACATTTTTGTGCATGAGCAGCTACAAGCTCTTGTTCCCCTCCAGTCTGACATTAAACCTCCGTAGCTTGGAGGCATGTCCGCTGGTCTGGTATTAATTTTGCACATTCTTCGGCCATATATAGCTTTAATTATTTCTGCCTCCTCTAACTTTGTTGGATCTATTTTCCGCCCAGTGAAATAAGCTGGTTCAGTCAGTCTTTTGATTGATTAAACATGTGCGCTGCATCTCTGAGGACTATTTAGTCTTTAATACATATTCTATGTTCAATAAGTTATTGTCATCAGAGGCAGACGTGCTGATCACTCTTCAGATATCCAAGATAAATGTAACCCAAAGCTCTGCAAAGCTTTATTAATGACCGATTAATAGCTTTTCTGTTAAAATACAAATAAATGTTCCCAGACGAACTGGGAACTGGGAAGCCTGGTGTACTTTAAACTTAAATACTTTCCCAACAGGACATGCAGACCAATTCTAAGGAAACTGGATAACTTTTAACATAATGCTTAAATGTTAGCATAATATCCATGAAGTTATAATCACGAAGTTCTTTTTTCTGTTTTACTATTATGTTTCTGTACTGGAGTAGCGGCAAATGACCACTAGAGGTCAGGCTAACACCAAATATTTAGCCCCGGTGTCTGAGAAGTTACACAGAAAATAGTTTATAGAGTTATGTATCTTGTATTCACAAGAATTCTAATAATTGTTCATACAACTGCTATTTATTCCAGCTATCATTCCAATATTATTACAGAAACAACAACAACAATAATGATGATGGTGATGATGACGATAATAAATGTGTCTCTGCAAATAATTCGTTTTCAAACCACAGCTGTGATTGTGAAATAATTCAACAATGTTACTATTTGGTTTAAACCGGCTTCATAACACATGTCAAATCTTTGGGCAGGTAGTGCTGGGGGGAATATTTTTAGCTGTCAGGCAAAATGCTTTTCTCTATGTGAATGAAAGAAAAAAGAAAAGTGAAAGTGCTGCAGAGACCAGAAGATTGTGGCCCTTTGTTGTTGCAGACATCACACCAGACATCATCAAAAATGGGATTCAGAGGATAATCAGGAGCCCGAGGAGGAGGCGAATGTGGGAATCGAATGTTTGAACGGTTCATTTAATGCGACTTTGTGCTACATTTAAATGCAGACGTGCAAATCAAAGAAAGACAAAGCCAGAACAAAAAGTCCCGTCAGCTGAGTTTGTTCCAGTTGCTGAGAAAGTTCCAGTCAACACGATTCTCCCGCATGCCTCACTTACAGCTCATCACTCGGGTGAATCTGGAGTGTGTTCAGATATATGTTGCCCCAACACGCAACATGGTGGGAGCAGCTCCAGCGTGATGAGCCTTTAACAAGCTGTCAGGGGCCATAACATTGTTCTCCTGCAGCAGTTAGCACAGAGCAGCAGGCAGCTCCAGGTAGTGACACCCTCTGTGTACCACACTAGCCTTCTGCACACACACACACACACACACACACACACACACACACACACAACACACACACACACACACACACACACACACTCTCACTTCCAGCCCCATACACAGCCAAGCTCCTAATAGGTGGCGGTGTTCTTGCTTAATGGAGTTGCAGCAGGAGTTGTGCTGCAGAGGTAGATCGGCCCCTCTGGGCAAAAACACATTAACCTATTTGGAGGGCGTGAATTCTAGATGGTGTTATTAGAAGAGAGGCTGAACATCTCGGGCTGGGCTGTTCCAAAGGTGGGCCTAGAGAGAGAGGACAGAACATTTCCTGCTTTAGCTGACTGTCTCGGCTGGTCTTTGCACGATCCCTCGGCAGGTTGAGGTAAAACGTGTAGGGTCTCAGAGGCCTTCAGGGAGGAGACGCAACAACAAGACAAAGCAGCGTGGCGCTGAAGACGGAGCCCAGAGGACAACACCTTTCGTCTTGCGCCCACTTTAATAAAAGACAACGTTATCACTGTAGCTGCGAACGCTCTGCGCTGATTTTAGCGCTAAACGCTTTGGAAGAAAAAAAAAAGGTGGAGATTAAGCTTCATGCCACGGACCAATTTGATCCAATTAGCCAATTAAGGCTAATTACAGTTTTAGCGTTGGCACGAGGGTTTTCATAATTAGCCATTTATCAAATCTCCACCCTTTCTTTTTTCCAGAAGACACCCAGGCAGCAGAGAAAGAGAAGCTCCGCCAGTCCACCCCCTCATCCCCCCACGGGATCGAGGCTCTAATGTGCATTCCTCCCCTCGTTACCCTGCTCGGGCTTTAAATACACACTCATTTGACCTCTTTGGAGTCAATATTACCACAATATTGGATACACACTGGCAGCAGGTGGGCCCAGATGCGGCCACATGTTCAAAATGAATTTTTGAAGTGACCACGGGGTCAGCGGGGCATCTGTCCCGCTCCTCTCCCCACACGCACGACACTCGAAGCCCATTGTGCCACTGCATTATCTACTTTTAGCAAATTTCTCCAGTTTCACGGCATAAGTGAATTTCGTCAAGTTTGTGCATTATTAAAAGGGCAGAAATTATTTATCTGCTATTCATTATTTATATTTATACAAGGAGCTTGTCCGCAGGGAGCAGGTCTCATTTTCAGCCTCATATTTTGTAAACAGGCAGCCAGAGAAGCGACAGTTCCTCTGATATAAAGAGACAGGCCCTCTTACGGAGAATGATGGCTTCCTTGAATTCAAATGGAAAGACGATCAATTTTTAATATTTCGTTCGTGCGGCATTTGCATCGAGGCTTCCTCAGGTTTTGCCGCCGCTCTGCCTTTCAAATGGACAGCAAAGGCTGACGGGTGGGAGTCTGGAAACTGGACCTCAACAGCGATCAATATTCTATTAATTCACCATCATAATGACAAGTTATTCCCTCAGAAATGTCTTTGCTGTATTAACAAATGCAGTTAGGCCACTTCCAAAAGCTGCTCGCGTGTTCGCAAATACCCTGAAATTCAGACAGAAACTCTGATTCCAGTTGTGAAAAGTTCTCAGGAAGCAGCTACGACGTGGATTAGCACAGGGGCTAAGAGACCCGACGTGGCTCCTCCACGCCTGCCGCGTCTGAGCGGCTTTAAGTAAGAACAAAAAATGCCGTTCAAAGGGAATAATGTGCAACAACATAACGTCGGCCTATATTTATCGATTTCTCCGACATTTTTTAAAGTTTGGGGAAGTAAAGGCGACGCGGAAACCGGGCCGGGCGGTTACTCCAACGTAGGAAGAAAATGTCAAAATGGCGGTGAAGTATTGATGAGGACAGACGGCGCTCGCCGCGGTTCTGGGAGGACGTTTGCTTTCAAATGGAAGTTTCGCGCCGTTATCATGGCAGCTATTGTGACTCCGAGATTAATTTTAATGCCCCACTCTGACGATTCTGTGCCACTCTTCACTCTTCCCCCCCTTTTTCTTCTCCTCCCCGCCAGATTACCCGTTGCCGTTTCCCCTCGACCAGTCTTGCTGCGATGACATCCGAGCAGACGCGCGTGCACGTGGAGCGCGGGAGAATCTGGAAGAGAAAAATGGTGGAAGTGGGGGCGCGCGCGTACATGTGTGTGTGTGTGGTGGGGGGGTGAAAGTCGACATAAATGATTCATCACAAATGTCTCTAATCCACTACTGCATTGTCAGGGAGATGTTATAAGGCACACATTGTAAATGGATTCTTCCTGCGCTGACTTAAGTCCTGCCAGCACAGGGACGGGGGAGTGAAGCCGGGGCGACAGGGGGCATCCTTGTGTGGCACCAGACAAGAACATAGTGCGAGCAGATGAGCGGCGCTCTCTGGGACTGCATTACTACCCGTCCCCAGTGCCGCTCTGCCTGTGAGCCCCCGCTCTAATGTACGAGCCGGCCACATTCCTCCTGTCAAGGCCTTGACGTGCACGTCAGAAATTACCCAACCTAAAGTGACAGCCGTCTCTCCACCCCCCTGCCCCCCCCCCCCCCCCCATCACATCTCTGCAGCCTGTCCAACATGCTAAGAGAGATCTTTGGAAGCCAAGCTCGCCGGTGCCACTCCACAGCGGCAGTCGCTTTATTTATTCCTCACCGCAGGCAGCGGGAGGTAAAATAATATGGATGGTAGTGCGGAAGCTCATAATATTAGCTCTGGCTGTGGGCGCTCAGCCATAAATATCAGAACCCTCTCAGAAGATATGATCGGAGGACGCTCGAGATATCAACTTTTTGAACAAAGGTCTGAAAAAAGTAGGGGAGTGGGGTGTCGCTACCCTTTTTTCCACCTCTTATCAAACCACCCCCATCTGCTTCATCCTTCCAGCGCCGAGCGACACGAGTCTCTCGTGCTTTTAGTGGCACTTTGAAAAATAAGACCTCAGTGAAGCAAAAATAATAACTCGTTTCAACACTTCACTTCATCTGGCGAAGCTCTTCGCTCCTCCATTACAGAGCTGCCTCAATCACATGTGATGATATTAGGTATTACTTATTTATTTTGTGAGAGGTGCAGCGGTTGCAAAAAGGGAGGAGCCCACGGGAAGGAAGACCCGGCATCACATCGTTCACGCATGAACACGTAATCACCACTGAGTCTGACCCTAAACCTTAACCCTAGACCAGTTCTCACCTTAACCCTGAAACCAAGTTTAAACTTCGTCAGCCTTGTCATTGTCCTCTACAAAATGTCCTCACTTTACAGGTAAAATATACTGGTCCTCATTATGTAGTGTACCGGTATACACACACGCGCACACACACAGCGCATTATACAGAGGTTAGTATTTCATTTGTTCAACTCAACTTAATGATTGGATCTAACTATGACAGCAAGATTCTCCTAAAGTGTTTTTGGTGGAGGTATATCTTATGTTTTTGCTTGGCCCACTGGTCACCCCACTGCTGATCAAGCTCTACTGGCGACCTGTAGCCTTCTGCATTAAATTCAAGCGACTTATGGTGACCTACAGAGTATCGACTGGATCTGCTCCCTCTTACTTGAACAATCTTCTCATACCTTTTTGGTGGAACGACCTCCCGAGCTCTGAGCAGGGGTGACCCTCTCTTCCCTTAAAAAGCTCTTGAAGACACAGCGCTCACCTACTCTCCTAACAGCACTTGTCTTTCTCCTCTTATCTAGTCTCACCTCTTCTGTTGCTCTGCACTGTTAGTTGCTAGTTGCCCTTGTACCAGGTAGTTTAGGAATCATTGTGGCTTGATTGTGTCTCACACTGACTCTCACTGTCTGCTAAATGTAATGTAAAATGGAGTTTTAGCCCAGCTTTTGGAGATCTGACAGCTGTTTTTAACTGATTTTTGGGTGCAAAATCCAATACTAATCTCAGTTTTTCTCTATCAGGTCAAGTTTTTGAACTATAGCATCCCCTAAAGTATAGGATATTGATAGTACTGACCTATTGGGAGCTGCACACACCTCTGAATTGTAACTGTATGAACAAGTTGCCTCATAGCTGTAGATGAGTCCCCTCATAATCAGCTGGCAAGTCCACAGCTAATCAGTGGGATTTTGCTTATCTGGAGGGTAAGCTGTGGAGAAAGTGTTTGGGTTTTTACAGGACCCGAAAGCAGGCAAAACACAGTGGTAAAAGTTCAAGACCAACTCTTTATTTAACTAATCAAACTGGCAGGGAAGCATTCATCCAGGGCACACAAAGAGCTCCAGAGCAGAGCCAACACAGGAGCCAAGTCCCGCGCGCTCTGCACTCCCACAGGGTGATGTCAAGACCAGAGAAACCACCAAAACTCTCTGGCGCTGGTAGACAGGCTCTCTGTCCTTAAATAGGTGGCCTGATGTAGGTGCGCCTGCCTACAGCACCAGCTGCAGCAAATCATCAGCTCCTCCAAGCCCCCCAAACAACACACAACCCGGGACCCTGGACCCCAACAGAAAAAGCTGGACGTGCTAGAAAAAATACTGACTGAATTTTGGAATCAGCATCCCAATTTTAGTTTCAACCAGCATAAAAATCTAACTCAACTGAATTTTCCCCCCCAAATTGTCTAACCCTTGAACCAATTAGAGGAATATTAGATAATTGTTTTAAAGGACTTCTTTTAAAAAAACATTTACCACAATTTTCCTTTTTTTTCTTTGTCTCCGTAACATCTACACAGTATCTACACAGCTACACTCCCTTATCTTCTGTAGCTGTGAGTTTCTAATTAATGACATACTGAGGAAAACACACATGGTACATTTGTGATACACACATGTTAAAGATTAAAGTACATTTTATTTTTCTGAGGTTAAACTCCATTTTCTGATTTGCCTGTCACATGCTATACATTTTAAGTGTATTATGAAAAAAGGTTTAGGATCATTTTGTGATTATTCAAATGATACACTCAGTGTAGACAGGTCAAACACAACTTTTGATATTGTCTTTCTTGTGCTTGGGTTTTGCTGTCCTCTCACTTGCAAAAAGACTCTACAATGTTATCAATAAATAAGACAAAAATGATGACATCAGTACTGCCACACACCAGAATCATAACACTTAAACATTTATCAAGCATATGAAGTCACTTAAATATTGTTAAACTCGAAACGTTCTATTCAGGATTCACTGAGCATCTTCGTAGACATATCATTTAATGTGTTTATATCATTTCTGTTAGCAACTCATACTGCTCCATGAAGGAAAAACCACTCACTGACTCAAAGCTCCCTGCAGATCATCAGCTATTAAAATCAAAAATGCAATGCAACACTTTTTAGAAACAGATGAGAGAATTAATGTAGATTTATGAATACAGCTTAGCCGCAATGCAAGCCTTGTAACCCAAGTTAAGTAACAGGATTGAAACTCAATAAGCCTTAAACTTATAGCATTAATAATTCTCTAATGATAAATGATGAAGCATATAAAAGCATATAAAAGTGAAGCAGTTGTTTGTATAGTTTTCTTGTACCTTGTTTGCAGACTCTAACCTGCTTCCAGGTATGAGTGTGTGACAAGAAGGTTTGTGACCTTTAACCTGTCCAGGGTCTCTACCTATCCTATCCTAACCCTGGACTTGTAACCCCTGTCCTGTCCTGTCCTGTCCTGTCCTGTCCTATCCTATCCTATCCTATCCCTGGGCTCCAAAACATGGATTCCAATATTTGATGACTTGATTTTACGTATAATCCTGGTAGCAACACAGGTACATGGCATCATTTAAACCTTTCCCACAAGTTTATTTTGCAGGAACTTTGAGAGGATCCGTGTGCCTTATTCATAAGCAGTAGTAACTGGAGCTAAATTTAAAATGGAGGCCCACCAAAGAACGAGTGTTGGCTTTTAATCTCTCTTTCTCTTCTCTTGTATCCACTTGAGTGCACAGACAACACTCACTTCCGAGCTGGGTCACACAGGACCTCTGTCTCATCACTTTAACTAAGTTACACAGTCCTCCACTCCGCTCCCCCCCCACAGCAGTCGCATCTGTGCGCATCTGCGTCCCCAACTGCCGCGCAATTAAAGAGAGATGAGCAGTGCTGTTAGTTTATAAAAAAAGGAGTGAAAAAACATAATGTAGTTTGTGTGTCACCATCAATTTGGCGCACGCTGAAACTTTAAAGGGGGCAATGAATTATTCGAGAGGAGTGCAAAGGGGAGAGATGGGTGGCAGTGCCTGTGACGGAGGTGGGGACGGGCGATGGAAGAAAGAGATGGAACGTGGAAAAGAAGACAGACGAAGAAAATGACATTGTTATTCATCCGGCTCTTTGTCGCAAGTTGAGACTGAAAGATGCGAAACTTGAGGCGTGCCGTCTCCCGCGGGTGAGATACCGCAGTTCAAACAGAGTAAACAACTGTTTTACTCTGACGCACACTTTAGTCTTGCTGGAGGCTAAGTTGCCATCCTGCCGCAGCTGCTGTCGTGACACACTTTGCCAGCAGGGGAGGGCGCGAAAATTGCTGCAAAGTTGGCAAAGTGTGGCACGCGTGGAGACTCGGTGTTGTTATTTACGTGAAATGAACAGGTCGGCTCTTGTGCGCACCGGGACCAAGACAAAGATCTCCTACCGATGTAGCGATCAGTGGCGTTTAACAAAAAAAAGTTTCCCTATTTTCCACCAAGTTTAATTCAGTTACGGAAGAAATGATCTCTATGTAGCGATAAAGTGTACTAACTAGCAGCAGCCACTACCAGTTGTTACAGCATGTGTTACTATTTAAACTAGTAATTAGTTTTAACTAATCTAATTCTTACATTAGTGGCACTAATGGCAGCATAGAATAACATACATCAAGTGCTAATATCCCATAAGTTAGTGACTATTAAAGGCCCAGCTTGTCATCATGTGCATGAGCACCAGATAAGGCCTAGTTTTAATACTGTAGGTTGTAATTAGCTGCTGTACAAATGACCTATGGGGTCATTTTTAATTGGCAGAGGAGCTCTCGTTACATTTGAGGCATGCATAATAAAATGGTCATAAAATCTTTCATGGACGACGATGTCTGAGAGGAGGTCCCAACATGGCGTGCACTCGTGCATTATCGCATGTTTTTATTGTGATTCTTAGAGAAAGTTTGATGCATTATATAGCATTTAAACTACTATTAAAGCTGCATCACATGCTATTACAATTCTGCATGAAGTTCCTGTATAACTTCACCATGTATAACCATTCAAAATATCAATATAACCATTTAAAATATCTGTATGTTTCTTTTGGACTTTATGTGGCCACAGAAAGCTGCAAAAATGGATTATTAATTGACCACAAATGTGCTAACTATGTTATACGTTCCCCATAATTGTAATTACAACATGTGCACACTGGCAAATTAAAATAAAACTCCTGAAGAACAGCCAAATGGTAGAATAGACAACAAACCAGCGCCTTGCTTTCTGCTAAAATGTTCATACTAAATAAGATATGGAGGAAAATGAACCCATTTCCCCTTTTGTTACTTTCAAATGCAAATTGGCTCCTTCATTAAAATGTGTGGCTAAACTTCATTAGCAGCAGATATTGATTTTTAGGCAGTGACGGTCTGATAGGCCCTATAGGCAAGTGAAGGTACAAAGGTTTGTCTAAGTGCTAACTGCTAGAATGTGGCTCAAGGCGAGTCGGAATTCTGGCTCTGAGAGCCGTGGAACATCTGGAGAGGTAACATTTACATAAGCTTCTCTTTGTACATGGGAACATTCATTAACACCACGCAGCTTTGAACTCGGGATGAGATGGTAATACGCACGAAACAGGAGTTAAGGAAGAGCGGCGCTCTGTCGGATTGTTGCAGCTGGGCGCTATTTTCTTTTGATGGTGTTTCCTGTTTTCCCACAATATTTCAGGAAAATTGAGCGAAGGGCTGCTGGGCAATCTCAGCACATCATCGGAGAAGCGTTTCTAGAAATATGATTGAAACGACGAACTTTCCCTAAAATCAGCAGCTTACAACTTTGAGGCTCCCTGATGTTGTTGTTGAGTCAATGATAAAACCATAAAATCCCACTGAGGAAGTTGTTTATCATTGAAATGAACCTGCACAAGAACAAATTTGAGTTGAGGTCCGCTTGCTTATTCAAACCAGCACGTTAACTTAACACCTCCGCTTCCAAAATAACTTCTGATCTGATACGTGCATCGCAGGAGATCCACAACATTGCTGTTTCCGTCCGTCCGTCCGTCCGTCCCTTTAATTCACCCCCTCCTCGCCTCCCTCCTGGGGCCGCACCATAAACTCTCTCTTAATTCAATCTCATTATTTTCCAAACACGGCCCCACCGCGCAGCTCCCACCAATCATTTAACCGGCCTAACCTGCTGATCTCGGGCAAATGGGGGGCTCGGCCGTGTTCCGCTCCTCTGTGCGCGTGGGGAGCACAAAAGGCTGCGACCCAAATTGCAGGGGATTTGGGCCCTAATCCGTCTTTACTCTGTAGAAAAATGGATGGCTTGGATAAGGAGAAGGAGGAGATTGGAGGGGGGTGGCTGTTATAGAAACATTATGAGTATCCCCCAACATCTGTTCTTTATCAGTCCATATACGTCTGAAACCATGTTGTCTACGTGTGTGGGTGGATCACATTTACTACATATCGAGCACCAAATTCATCATTGTTCTGTCAAAATAATCTTCCCCTAAACGTCACATGACTGTTGGAGGGTTAAAACATGGTTGTAAGACTGAGGTTACAGTCGGGTTTAGGTTGGGGTGAGGGGTTGGTTGGGATGGTCTGGGTAGTGTATCAGGTCTTCACGGAGTCAGAAATATGAGGATGTGTGTGTGTGTGTGTGTGTGTGTGTGTGTGTGTGTTTGGCAGGCTGTGACTGGAACATGGCCTGCTTTACATTTTTTAAAAGCATCTCCAACAATCACAGAGTGTAAATTATTGAAATCATCCCCAGTGTCGGTGGTCCAGGACGCACAGGAGTATAACGCCACCACCTTCCCCCACCAGTTACTTGTAAACAACTGTAATTCACAGTAAAGCAAGTGCCGCGACAAGATTTCCATGTTTAATCTATACATGATTTATTTTCCACAACAGAAAGCCGGAGTCAAGCGACGCCGTCTGCGGTGTAATGAAGGTGCGTCATTGGACCGAACACACGAGTAGCTGCTGCAGTTAAAGCGACTGGCGTGCTTTTTGTAAAATATCACCTGGGATCCTGATGACGGTTAGTGAGTATCGCAGCACGGGATGTTTCTGCTTAAAGAAACCCCAGTTTTAGCCTCTCAAGTACAATTAAAAAAAAAAATGTTTTGAAGAAAAAGACACAATTATGAGGATGGCGGGATGAAAATTGAAATGAAATAATGTGTTGGTAAAATTATTTATGACATATATTAACAAAGTCAGGTGTTTTTCATTTTAAATAAAAAGAAGAAGCTCTCGCTCATCTCTGTGCGCTCTTTGTGAAACTGAAGAGAAGGAGAGCTGAGCTCGTCCGGCCCCAGGGAGCAGGATTATGAAGAACAACCATCTGATTTCTTCCTCCTCCGACCCCACGCCTTTTCTCCAAAACCTCCCGTTTCATCACCGCCCCTCGCTTACCACCCCGGCCTCCTCTCGCTCTTATGATTAAGGGTCAAGTGTGCCACCTCGTCTCCAGGCCATCATTAAAAGGACGACAGAAAAGAGAGAGAGAAAGAGAGGGAGGAAGAGGGACCCTGACACGCGGAGCTAATGAAAGCCATGAATCACGGTGTGGTCTTTAAAGAACATATTAGTGGCGTCATTAACTCTGCACAAAGGCCAGGACTGGGGTGAACAGACTGGCCGCTCCACCAGCCCCGTTGCCCCGCCCCCTGCCACCCACACCCGCCCTCAGCCTCTCGCTTCCCCTCCAACTGTGTCTCATTAGCGAGGCTGCGAATTCTCCGTCTCCGGGAGTCATTTCACACGGCTCCTACGTGCGAAATTAAACAAACGACATTTCTGTGTTTAACTTCGAGAAAAAAACGACGCAGCAGACGATGATTCCAGTGCGCCCGGGAATAAACTCGGTGGAAAAACAAAGGCTTTTCCTTTGGCATGCAAACGGCGGACATATTCTGACAGACACGCTCCTCTTAACCTGCCACTTCCTGTTTGAACAAAAACAAGTCTCCCTCCAGACGCCCTGCAGCAGTGGCCTGTGGGCGCTCCTCCTGGGCCGTGACCTTTTCACACAGCCTCGGGACAAAGTGGGCCTGCTCGTTCACCCCGGAGCAACAATCACCACCACCACTTTCCCTTTCACGTGCGCCCCCGCCAAACCCTCCTTCCATCCCCCTCTCTCCTCCTTGCCCCACCAGATACCCAGGACAGGACGGTGCTGCCGGTGGAGGCCGGGGCTGCTCGGTAGCCTCCGTCAGAGGTGCGTCTGGAGCCCCCGTGCTAGGGGAGTCGGCCCGGGCCTCATTAGGAGCTCCATGATGAAATGAGCTGAAAGGCCCGAGCCTCGACGAGCATCATCCAGCGATCACAGCAGCCGGAGCTGGCGAGGCGCATCTCATGGCCCCACAGGCGTTAAATCATGGATAACCTTCTTGTTTCTCCCGCTATCTAACTACCCGCGCACGTTAACTCGCGCGGACCGTATTCTCTCTCTCCGTCTGCCAGGATCGGCCCTGCTGCTACTCAGAGTCCACAATGTAATTTGCTGCTTCGCTCGCCGACGCATCAAAGTTTAACAGGCGCAACTTACAGCTGCCAGTCACTCCTCATCTCCAACTTTCTGCTCCTCCACATTTTCTCTCTCCGATTGTTTCTTCAAGGTTTATTTTTCTTCCATTTTTGAACTTTTTTCCCTTTTGTCTGCCTTTCGCTGACCCCGCGCTCTTTCTCCTCTGCATTTGGAGCCACTTCAGTATCGCGGCCATGACACGACCTCGAGAAGAATACGACAATGGAGGGAAACGTGCAGATGATTCTGTGGATTTTTTTCTGTCTCCGTGTGTCTTATTGCCAGGGATCATCACGTTCTGTATGATAGCGTGTTAAGAAAGTGAAGAGATGAGCATCTCAGAGTTAAAGACTGCTCATTTCTTTCAGAAATTGAGCCAAAAATTGCAATTAAAATGCATTTGCGTGCTGCTTTGGTAATGAGGCTAATATGTAGTAACAGTATTTTATATGAAATCAGTGTGAGATGACACACGACTCACCCTTTTAGTAATTCTTCAGGTCACAGAACCTTAAACAGTTAATAAACAGATCATCATTTTCCAGTAAACTAGCTTATTCTACTTTATCCATTTTAATATCGCACATTTGCATCCTTCCATCTACGGTACATGTTGTGAGCTCGGAACCCCGGTTTAGAATTATAATCAGCATTCCTCTGCTGAACTTCACCGGTGACGCGCCGGTGTTAGCGCCCGCAGGTATGTGGGCCCAGAGCACAGCCTGCTGTGAGTGCACGTCCAACAGAATCAAAGCAGCGGCTCTTTGGGATCCGGAGCTTGTGAGTACCTATCAGAGTAAAGAGGAACAACTTTAGAGGGCTAAAGTGAGGAGTCTGCTGACAGATATATTACCGCCTTATCCTCACGCTGCTCTCTGGCTAATAGCAGGCACTAACACATTTGAGCTGGCTCAGTCAGTCGCGCTGTGGCGTCCCAACCTGCAGAGGATTGAAGCGCCAGGAAAGGGTGATAGCGGGAATTACACGCGAATCACCTGCCTTTCCTGGATGCACACCTGAATAATTGAAAGCCACTTATCCCCATTTGAATGGCTGAATGTTGTGGATCAACTACACCTATGGAGGAATGGGGTCAGCGCGGCTACCAGGCGCTCATGATACGACCTCTGATATATTCATGAAGGGAGGGGGGGCGGTTCTGCACATTTGTCACAACACACAGCTAGCTAGCAATTAAGGACTGTCGCATTGCTTTATTTCTGCAGGCAATACATTTCTCCTCCACCCTTATCTCCACACCTTGTATTAAAAACATAATTCTATGATAAAGCTAGTTTAGGGAAACCTAATGTTATATTAAAGCGGAGTTAATCAATGCAAGGGGGAGGCCTTCTTACCATACATTATCATGCGCTACAGAATGCTTTAATGTGCAAAAAAGACCGAAGAGTAGACATTATATTACTACAGGTTAATAAAACTTTGGGTTTCTTAATTTTTCATAGTGGTTAGTGCATATGTAAATATTTAATGAGGTCTTTATGCTCCAGATATTCCAACAAAAAGGTTAATAAGCTCCAAGATGGAGGATAGGGTATATAATCGCTGGGCTGTCCTACAGAGAGAGCTGCAGAATAGTGAAGCCGTAATAAAGAAGCTGAAGCAAGAAAGTGAGATGGGGGAGGAATTATTCAGGGTTCATTGGTCACGTAGGTTTTTTTTTTCATTTCACAGAGCTGAATTTTGTGCGGAGGATTTTAGCATTCAAAAACAACAGTAGCCACAATTAAAAAATAGGCAAAAAAGATTTTAATTTCCCCAGTTCTCACCTGCAATATTAGCACAAAGGTAATAAATTACAATGCCCTTGAATAACACAGATCTGTCTGATTTTGAATATTATTTACATGCCTGAAACATTATGAAAATGTATTCCACTATTTAATTTTATTTGAAGTTGCCACAGTTAGAAATATTTTAGTACTTGTAGTTGCATCATAATATTAAAAGTCTAACAGCCCAACAGTTGAATTTCCGTCTAACTTTATTAAGAGACGAGGCTTTTAAGTAAAGATCCATACCTTGACGTGCTCCTGGGAGCGGGAAAACCGAACTGCCACATCTATTTAACATCGTCTTTCAGCGTAACAGCGCGTTTAAAAGCTCCGTCTCGTCTAAAACATATAGCTCTTCCCTTAATTAACACACACCAGCGCCGTGATGTTGCAATATGTGATAAATATTTCAGCGCCTGTTTCATTTGGAGGCCGCAACCATTTGAACGGGCTTTAATAGAGTGACAGGACATTCCCGGCGACCACTGTCCCATGAAAAATGCACAAGCCACTTAAAACCAATGGCCAGTCACAAGGAGACATTTGGCCCCCGAAGACAGTCCGTGACTTCTCCCGTGGTGACGGGAAGACGGGCACGTTTTTTGGCGGAAACGGATGCCCTCGCTCCGACTCCCATCTGTTTGGAAGAACGGATGGAACGGTCGGATGGTGAAACATTAGCTTCTTTTAAGTCTCACGCCTGGTGAGCATTCCTCAAATGTAATGCGGGGTTAATAATTAACGCGCCCCATTTGCCATAATATTAATTGTCGGAGCCATCTTGACGTCTACTCACTTACCGAAATAAAGGGTCAAACTCAGAGGGGCGCTTTAACCAACATTTATCTGCTGTTGCCCTCGTCGGGAGAGGAATTCTGGAGTGGAAAATAGGAATCTGCAGACAGAGTTCAGGCTCCAGCAGCCCTGACCTTTCCATAGAAATGGTGGATGTAACATCCTCATGTTAACGGATGGATTTCCGTGTTTACTTAAGGTCTTTTCATTTGACAACTGCGCCTGGCCACGAACTTTAAGGTCAATCCTGTTTTTATCCCAAAATATGCCAGAAACGGATATCTCCTACCCCCCACCCTGCCTCTAATGAAAGACATTTAAATAAGAAATGGTTCTCAGAGAATAACTGCCGGAGATGAGCGAGGCTTTTCCAGAGGAACAGAGGTAGAGATGAAAAGAATTTGGAATGACAGGACGAGACAAGAGAGAAGAACAGGACCCCACACGGAGGGGAGGGGGGCATGGGAGGCCGTCTGCGCCGCCGCCTGATTGACACCCGCTCGCTGCTCCACTGCTGGGGGCCCCTCCTGGAGTTGGAGCTGAGCTGGATGTGCAGCCATGGTGGGAGGACACATACACCTGTTCAGACACGCAAAGTGACAGCGAGACGCCGCGGCGGCGACAGGTGAGGAGCCGCGATCGTTGGGGCCGGAGAGGGAAGCTAACGCCAACCCTTAACTTCAAATGGAAATAAGTGAGAGGATGATGAACGTATATGCAGCTTCATGAGTAAAGTCTTACAAGTGTCTCATTTTTGTGCTACAGTTTGAAGATGCCGTTTTATGTCACGTGACGTCCTAAACACGCCAGCCATGTCGGACTGAGCATGGCGGTCGTTGCCTGCAGGGATGTGAATGAATGAAGCAGTTTTAGGATCAAACACACAGTCGAACCACCGGTTTTAATCCATCCTGGACATCTGAGTCGCACAAATTTGGGAGAAATTTACAGATTTCCTCCACAGTTTGGACATGAAGCTCCTCTCTGGTGGCACTTGCTCACCACAGATCCCATCAGAAAAAGGATCCCTGCATATTAGCATGTCTTTGTCTGGACCATTGAAACATTTGTTTCTATGCTGTTACTTGACTTGACCGTTTGTCGCTGCAGGTTCCGGCACCGCGTGTGTTCCCAAACTCTGAGGGTGTGGCTGATGAAACGGACAGGAAATCGCTCTTTTTACTAGCGCCCCAGTCAACAGGTGGAGTGGGAAGACTGGCCTCAACATGACGCCCGCACATCACAGTGAACCTCCGTGACCCCGTTTTACCACAGCCTAATGCAATCGTCTCCCAGTTGCTGTAGCGATAATGAGCCTAACCTCTTCTCAATTCCTCGTACCAGGTCAGTTCCACCCATTAAAATTCCCAAAGCCCCCCCTTTTGTGCTGATGGAAGAGTCGACAAACAATCTGGGAACGGCAGAGTTCAAGAGAAACAGTCATGGAAATGCAAGAAAGCAGCAAGAGTGAGAAAGGAGGTGGAGGTGGAGGGTTGGTGGTGGTGGTGGTGGGGGGAGGGATGGAAAGACAACAACTGACATCTCAGGGAATTTCACAGGGATGGCTAATCCAATGTGATCAGCGGAAGATTTTAATATTTAAATAGCCAGCAACGCACCAGAAGTTTCTAATTAAATTATAACTCATGCTTGAAAAGCAAAAGTGCATGTGTTGTGGGAGCCTAAATAATTCAGCCCGCCCTATATCTCGTCTTTCTGTTAACCCGGAGACAAATGGCACTTGCCAGGGCTTTTAGACAGGGGGCTGGCACTGTCAGAAACACGAACAACATCAGCTTGTAAGGGGGCCTCACCCATCAGGGCCCCGATCCAAACTGACTGGCCTCACTACTGAACAACGTCTCTAACCCAGGAATTAATTTGATTAATTAATTCATTATTAATCAGCTTAAAGGCCACACAACATTGGCACAAAAGATGAGGTTTGGTGGGGGGGGGTCTCTTCCTAATGAACCTGGGATCTTAATGAGGCACCGGATGACGATGTTCTGGCTCCACTCCCTTTCATTACACCTGATTGCTCCTTTTTACAAGTTTCCAGCGAAAAAAAGGAAAAGAAGTATCAGAAAAGAGTTTATTAATTAATTAACTCTTGAAGGATATATGAGACGCTCACAATATCCATGAAGAGTCTGAAATATTTAGGCTGCTAACATCTATATTAATGGCAAAATTACACATACATCTCAGAAATTAAATTAGAATTCGACCCAACATTGATGGCAGGGTCGTGTCAGGCATATAAATGTACTTATAGCTCCAGGTTAGAACACCTCTTCTCCTTTTTTTTCCCAGGTAACTTGGCTTTCGGCTGCTCGGCCCTGGCGGCGTAATTTCAGAAAAGGGATTACATTTTTGATAGGAACTAATTAGGCGGGCCTTTTACCTGAAATCCTTCCAGACTGTTGCGTGTTTCCGACCCGGAACAATGGCAGTATGACTTATTGAGAGGGAACCAACTGTTCCGGCGTCTGGAAGAGCGCGGCGTGGAACACAGACTGTCAAAAAGTAACTCCGAAGAGACAGGAAGTCGATCCGTCCTCAAGGGCCTCGCGTGATAAAGGAAGCGGTTCACTTCCCAGACATTTTCACGGGATTCCAGGACAGGTAGGAAAAAAGTCACCTCTCTTGACCTCTTCCCGTTCCCCTTTTGACCATACCAAGACCCAACGCCGCGATTCCAGACCAGGCTGCGTGAACCAGGAGCGGGGCCGGGAGGTGGCGAGGGAGCCAAACTCGGGGATGTTTATCCTACAACTTTTGGCGAGCTCTTTGAGAGCGCCGAACAAAGACGCGGCTCTTTTGCGCTGGCATTTCGCACAGCCTCTGGCCTCCTCTCAAGTCCCCCGTCATGAGCGAGACGCCGCTTAAAAATTCAAATCGCAGCTACAAGAAAGCCGCGGAGTCCACCCGAGGGGTGTCTGCGTGGCTCTGCTGCATATTCCATACATGCGCGTGCGGATTTGAGAGCGGCCCGGCGTGATGGCGGCTAAGTTTGTAATTGTTCTGATCATAAAAGAAATACCTTTCAAGAAGCTTCTGTTCCAAACCCGGAGCCTGATTAAAGAATGCATGATACTTCAGTGACAAGACTGTATTATTAATTCATTGCAAACAGTGGAATTTGGGTGTGTTACTTTGAAAAATGTTCAAAACTGGCGGCCTGTAATAAAAGCACTGAGAGAAATTCCAACTCATTAACATTTAATCACAAAATTCTCTTTCATATGAAATACCCAATATAGGCTGTCAGAATCAATCAGGTGTCCAGAAAAAGGGAGATGACACGCCAAAAGGATGGGGAATATGTCAGCTGTGACACTCGCTGTTTCTTCTGGCTGTCATGTCGCCGCCGCCGCCGCCTTTGAGTCGACACTGTTCGGAAGCGCGACTCCGCGGCGCTGCTTTAAAACACTCGGGGAGCTGTGGAGGGAGGAAAAGAAGAAAATAAGGGGCTTCTGTTGTGGAAAACCTTTGCTTGACAGGAGCCAACACTGGAGGTTGTGTCATCTTTTGGAGTGGGAGAGGTGTTCAAAGCCGAGGCTTCTGGGTAATGGGGCTGGTGGAGGCGACGGGGGATCTGGAGGAACTCTTCACTCATAATTTTATAATTGGCCTGCTGTCCCGGGGACGCACGCCAATAGTCTCGCCTACACCTTCGCTCTCACTGGTTGAAAGGAGTCGGTTCTGGCGTGGAGGCTGGCGGAGGAGCGACCAGAACGATCCACATTAGGACTCAGTGGGAAGGTAAAAGTTCCCGTGCGAGGAAGGACTGCAAACGTGCGAGAGAGGGAGAGCTTGGGTTTTCCCTCAGACACCAAGGATGAGGCGACGGGGCCGATCCTGCAGCTGCGTTCCCGTTTCCCCCTCAATGTTTGTGCTTGTTGGGTTCAAGTTTTCCAAAAGTTCTTCAAGACACTGAGAGAGATTGTTAGTGTCTACAGAAATGCATCTATATTTGAATCTAAATGACCACTCATATTTCTATTGCCTCTGAAACAAAACTTTATTGAGTGATAATAACGACAGCAAAAACACAAACTACTGCTCACTGCGAGGATGCAGCACAATAATGAAAAAAGTGAATATTACATATGCAGGTATGAACATTTAAGGCATTCACATTGTTTGAGGGAAGCAGAATGGAGAATGTTGCAGATTGAGTTGCAGGACATCTTTAAAAGGTCCCCCAGGTCATCATGAAGGAGCCGGGAACCATTTTGGTGAAGCAGGAAGTGTTTGTGTTTCCATCCCTGCAGCCTCTCCTCGTCACTGCCTCTGAGGGACCCCCTGCTGCTGCCGCCACTGCTGCTTCTGCCGCAGTGGGAAATAAAGACACACATGCAGGAGTCTGGGAGAGACCCGGGAATAACCCGACTCAAAGCCTGAAAAATTAAACTCCGTTTCTAAGGTATTTTCTGTGTATAAATCTCAAGTAAAAACCTAATGGGTGGCCGTTTGCTTGGTGTTTTAGCTCTGCCCCTCCTCACACATCAAGAGTGTTCCCTCCTTTCTCATGACACAGCTTCAATTGCAAAAATGTGTCAAGCAGGAGATGATGAAGGTCTTCTTCACACCCTCAGGCCGCCAGGATCCGAGCCTCGTCTGCGGCGTTGCTTTAACCCCCGTCGCTGCTGGAACCGGACAAAAATCCTCCCTCAAGGTGACAATGGCTCCAGACAGACGACAGACCTGAGGGAGTCTGGAGAAGCTGTGGAGAAGGTTCTGCTTCCTGGAGCATCCTTCAGGTTTGGGGTCTGAGGAGGCATAACTTGCATATGCTACCTAGGCTGGTACTGAGGTGAGACCCTCATACGCTGGTGAGTTCTGCATGGCAGCACCTCCTGGATGATACGATTGATCGGCCCGTTTTGAGACCTGCCTCAGGACTACCAACTTATTTTTAAAATGACTGATTAGAGGGTTCCAGCGTTCAAATCAGTGGCACATGAAGGGAGAAAGGATGACTTCAAACCACACGCGACTACAGCTGACGCTACACTTTAAAACCCCATTGGAAGAACAAACAGTCCCCCACAGTCAAGCGTCACGTTGTCAATCCTCACTCTGAAACGTGGACAGCTTGTGAACGAGGCTGCATCCAGGAACCCGGTCTCGATTTTAACCTACTTGACCTCAGCGAGAACCTGGTGAGCAGGATCATACAGCACAGAGAGGTAGGTCAGCGGGCCCCAGAGCTATATGAAGGTGCTATTACAACTGGATGGGCTGTTGATCTCTAATGGCTGTGTGCTGGGCCGTAATGGCGCCGGGAGAGAGTGGAAAAACAGAAAATAAGAGCAGGTAATCTCTGAAAATGCTGACCTCTCAGTCGGCGAGAAGTGTTAACGGCTCGTTGGCACAACTCAATGGTTTTCACCGTAACCTTTGAACTCTCCCTCCAGTACAGCCGAGCACACTGAGCACAGCAGCGCTTACCCCCCCCCAAATGCAGTTATTCTGGCCTGTATCCTGCCAGGGTCAAATTAAACTGGCAGAAATATCCTTTAGCAGCGCTGTTTTTCAGAGCCGGGAGAAAGTTTGGGGAAAAACTCACCATTACGGAGAACTTTAGACCCAGAGAACAGTTGTGGATCGAAGAATATTTCACAGAATGCAACAGAAAAAAGGCAAAGCAAACGGTTGATACGCTAATTTTTACTATTTCTCATGTCATTTGTGCGACATTTGAATAACTTCCCAAGTGATGATTCTGTTGAAGTTGAAATGTGTTTAAAATCTATGTAAATACTTTATCTGTGTAGTCAAGAGTCATTTCCTGACCGACACAGAGCAACTTTACGCTTTGAAAAACAAAATTGGGCATTCCATTTAAGTCATGTCTCATACGCTTAGCATGCTAATTCATTTGTATTCATTTGCATTGTGGCATTTAGAAATAAGATATTTGCACAGATATCTGAATCTTGGACACTGGAACTTTTGTACAGGAGCCCAGAAAGGACAAAAAGGCTTTAAATAAGACTTTTAAATATCACTGATTATGTATAATCAATCAAAAGCATAAAACAGTACATCTCGGGGATCTCCGGAGGGGTTTGACGACAGTTGCTCAATTTCTTGCTGTCTGCATTCTCACCACTAGGTGCTGCTAGTTCTTACACACCGGATGGTTCAGCTAAAGTGCACCTTAGCGTGAAGAATATAACAGAAGGGAAGAAAGGTTTATTTTTAAATGGCTTGAAGACAGATGATAAGGAAACACAGGACAGGAAGGGGTTTGACAGAAAGTTAGTGTACCTCGTCACCGTATGTCGCGACCCACTCCCTCCTGTCTGCACCTCCATCACAGCCCTGCAGCCATTAACGCAGCCCCGGCCGATGGGAATAACCTGCATTAGTCCAGACATGTAGCACTGATGGTTGTCGCTGCGGAGCGAGACGGAAAACAACCTCAGAGCGGCGGAATCACCTGCTAATCTGCTGGCACGTTAGCTGCAGCACGGGATGGGACTGGTATCAAAATGAAGATATCCACGGAAAAGTGCGGGGAGCACAAACACACGCGCACGCACACACACACTCTGGCTGATCTCTGATTAAGACTGACTCAGTGCTTGCACACCTCATCAACCCTCGGCGACAACTCCCAGGAGAGAACAGGCCTCATTATGCTGAGGAGGGGGAAAAAAAAAACAATGACACCCAGCGCTGGCCGTGACTCTTTTGCTAATGGACTGAGCTGAGCGGGTGGTGGGGGGTGGGGGTGGGGGCAGACCTGGATCTATGAGCAGGAGCTCACACCAGGAGCACGCGAGCATGAAACCTGATGTGATCGCGTGCCTCGTGGGCAAGTATTATTCCAACTGTATATCATTAACAGGGTGCACTTTCTAATTAGCAACGGGGCAGAATAATGAATACAGCTCCATTAATCAAAAGGTAATATATGTAAAAGTACTGTTTTATGGCCTCGGGGAGGAGGTAGGTAGGAGAGAAAACAGCAAAAATGAGTTGGAATGTGAAAACAGCTATCATTGCCTCGCTGAAACATTTGCTCCTCGCACTCATTTAGACACGCACGCACGCACGCACGCCCTGTTTGAAAGTGCTCAAATTAGGACAAATCGGACTGAGTGCGTCAGGCTGTGGCTCCAGATGTGTTATTGGTGTCATTGTTACCAGAGGCCACCGAGCTGTCGGAGACCTGGGGGTGGAGGGATGGATGGGGATCAGGATACCTGCAGTAGCTGGTCAGGTAGTCAAAAAATCCTGAAAAGAGAACAATGCTGCCATTTTTGGGGCACAAGCATTTAATAAGGAATGGGAGGAACGCTGCAGTCAGAGTACGCAGCCATTAAATGAGGAACTTGGCCTTAAAGTTGACCTGTTAAGTTTAAAAATGATGAACCAATAATGGAAAAGGACTGTTGTCAGCCGGGCTGCTAATAAATGTCAACAGAAAAGGGGGAGAAGAACACAAATGGCTCTTTAAGGCCGGAAAAACACGGCTTCATCTGAGCGCGCTGATGTGAGAAAGAGGCTTTCCTTTTGAGGACGAGGAGGAGGCAGAGGGAGAAGAAATGTCTGAGAAAAGCATTTAAGCGGCCTGATCTTTCCACCACGACACTCTCCAGGCCGAGCCTTTTTTCTTACATTTGCACCTCGCGGTCCGATGCAAGCGGAGCCATCTCCCGGTGACAGCAGCCCTTTTAAACGCATCCCCTCAGATATAAATAAACTTCGCTGAGCGGGAGCCGCAAATGCATTTATCCACCCCTGTGAAAAAAGAGGAACAGTAGAGTCTTTTCTGAGAGGGGAAAGGGAGAGAAATGTCATTAAATTCCTCTGAAATATAGATCACTTTTCACAGGAAAAGACATTTGGCACGCTGGAAGTCAGGTCCATTCATCTCAACCCTGCACTCAAATCATTTCCACAAATCTCTGCATGATTTCAAATTTTAAAAACCCCAAAAAACCCTCAATTGATCTTAATGTTTGTCACAACTGAGGTTAAATATTACAGGCAAAAGTGATTTATGTTCAAAGGGATTCCTTTGTATCTTCAGCAAACCCTCAGACTGGCTGAATTAAAATAATAATTAAAAAAAATCGGTTAAAATGAAGACATTTTCAGGGTGAAACTTGCGGCAAATTAATCAAACTTTGTTTGATTCTCCACTAACAAAGACGGGAGCGCCACATTTAGAGAGGAAAGCAAAGAAAGGAAGCAAAGAAAGAGGGCTTGCTCCTGACGTGCATGCCATTCTCTGTGATTTGACATGTTGTCTCAACCTTGATTTGCTGCCTCTCCCCGGAGAGCGCAGTTAAAAGACTCACGGCGACTGAGGAAGACGTACACTTTAATCACGTTAGCGAAGTTTCATGAAAATTTCAGCTCAGGATGACAACATCTGCCCTCCATTATTAATCAGTGTTGTCACCACCGAGAAGATCCCGGCGACATGATTCACTTGACTTCTGAAGTGACTTACTTTTGACTGGGACACAGGTATCACCGGCGCGCACAAATGTGCGTCTGCGGCTTTGGTGAGGAGCAGTTTAAATCCACTCACGATTATTTGATATTAAAAGCAGCTGGGGGAGAGAGGGGAAAAAAGAAAGAAAACAGGCCGTATCAAGTGCGTAAATTGGATTAAAGGAGACTGGGAGATTAAGAAGAAAGGGAATAAAAGAGGGTTTAAAAAACATGGCGCTCCTCCCTGCGTTAAAAGGCAGTGCGGATACTGTACGTCTACTTTTCCATTCCATCTTATCAGGGTGGTTTACCTTCTAACGAGGTTATGCTATCAGCAATATCAAAGTGAGACTTTTGTCATGTTGCATTAGATTCCCTTCCCTTTTAGCTGCTCGCACATCTCTGATCAGCGATTGTTTGCAGAGATCCCGGCTGAAAGACAACTATTTATGTATGAAAGGCAGCGCAGCCTGTCGTCTGTTTGGCAGCTGATCGTTTTCAAGGTACCACACCATCCGACCCCCCTCCACCTGGTTTTGATTCTTTCCCGTGGCTGTCTTTCACTCCTGTCTTCGTGCGGACCGGTTTATCCGATCAGACTGTGGAACACGCCAGCAAAGGGGCGCCTGACAACGCCAATTAGAGAGGACAGAGCGGAGGATCCTCTTCACATGCATTAGCTCAAATTAGCTTCTGCTCTATGAAAAATTGAGGTGCAAAAGAGTGGACAAGCTTCACTGGCTACTTTGCAAACAAACGAGCTTCAGCTGCGGCGCAGGCAGCAGAACATGACGTGATTTGCGACGCGCCGCGCGTCAGGGACGCGCTTGTATTTTTGGCAACATGTCAACCAGCAACAGCACTTCAAGACAATGTAAAAGCCTCTCACAGTGGCTGCGTCTTTCGGGTCAGACGGAACTTCTCATCAACCCCTCAGACGACCCAGCAAGCGCTTCCTTGCGTCACCAGCAGATGGCGCCTTAGTCCTGTAGATGTAGCTATTAATGCAACACACACACACACACACACACACACACACACACACACACACACACACACACACACACACACACACACACACACACGCACACGTGTGGGTGAGTAGATTAAACCCAACGTAAACAGGCAGAATGTAAACTAACATCAGATTGATATGAGCATCTCTGGCGTGATGCTACTGGACCTTCCATCCATTTATTTATATAGATGCCTGCAGCTGCTAATGAATGCACAATGTCATTATTAGTATTCTGTCAAATATTAAGCATTAATCCTTTATTTATTAGGTTTGGGGTTGAACTCGCCGCATTCAAAACAATTCCATGTTTGAGGCAACCGCAGCAGCGACAGCTAAATTGTAAACCTGTTCCATAATTACAAATATTCCATAGCTGCTTTGAAATGAAATGACTGGATTAATCCTAATATAGCTGTGTTTTGGTGACAGCAGCAAGGTGTGATGCAGAGCTCAAGGAAACGATATGGAATCGATACGCGCGCACCCCTGTGCCCCTCCGAGGTGTCGCTGCTCTTCATTAACACGCTGCAACGCGGGGTCCCTCATCACAGGCAGCAAACAGGGGGAATAAAGTGAGACAACAGGAGGAAACACGCGGGGGAGGACAACGACCAGGGTTCTCCAGTTGACATGAGTGGGATGATAAACACCCACCCACACACCGGTCATCCCAATAGTCTTCAAAAGAAGCAAACTGTTCCTGTGCAGCTGCAGTCGGAGCGTCATCATCTGCAGCAGAGGCTGTCACGCTGAAGGAGCGCTCAACGGTCTCGGGGAAAGACCGGCCTCAGCCCTTCACGCTCCCCTGCTCATCGCTCAGCCACCCAGGGAGCCGTGTCCTTCATGGGACCTCCACCTCCAACTGCCCCGATGGCGCCTCGCTGCATTTCTGCCCCTCGGAGCCTCCACCTCTGCAGTGGTGCGGGGAGAGGAACCAGCTTAGCTAACTGGTGATCAGGGGATGTCCGCGGCGCTGGTGGTGGTATTGGTGGGGGGGTTGTAAGGTATTTGCTGAAAGGCTGAGGCTGGCTGTGAACGACTGGACCTAAAGAGGAGGGAAATGACACTGGGTAAGATTTATTCAGGGTTTGATACGGACTGATGGACGCCAGATGATTGCATGAAAAGCTGGTTAGAGAGAGCCGTCTCTTGGGTATTTAACTTCCTTTTATCCATACTGCGGGTCGAACATCCTCGTGTCCACGCTTCAAATGAATAAACAGCTGTGTTGCTGCCGGAGCCCAACGCGGGCGCCGAGCCGTGCGGTCGGCCCCGTGCCCTTTCCCTGTTGCCTTGGCGGGCTGCAAACAGACTGAGAAGCAGGGAGGTCGGAGCACTCTGCCGGGGAGCCCGGGCTTGCACCGAGGTGCGCTAATTACAACAATAATGGAGCCTGATCGCAGGTCCTCACAGGCCACGTCTCCCAGTAAACCACCTTTGTGCGCACATGCAGCCGATGTTGCTCGTTCCTGTTGTTCGTGATTAGCACGTAGCTGGTTTCTGGACCCCATTAGGGGGATGCCTGAGCTGGTTTGTTCACGTTAAAAAGGCACCTCCAGCTCTGGCTCAGGCAGCGGTCTCTGGCCTAGCATAGCGCGGCCTAATGAGCAACGTTAACGTAAACACAGACTAATGCTGTGGGGAAACAGGCGGGGTCGGGTCAGAGAAGTGATGTTACCGGTAGGGTGGCTAATACACCAGAGCTGGGATCCTGATTAGCGCTCATAAATAATGCAGCACACGCGGCTGGATGGGGAACAGGATTGGCTGCAGCCAGTTGAAGCTGCATCGTGATGACAGGGAACCGGCGTGAGGTCGCAGCGAGTCGGAGCCGATCAGATGGCGAAGCTCAGGAATCCAGCCGACGCAAACAGCTGTTGGAGAAGTCACCGTTAGCTTGGTGTCACCGTGGAGATGAGGTGGCGGTGACATTAACCGGTTAGCTTACATGACATATGCCTCCGCAGAGCTGGTCATTACACTTCCCACGGAGGCGCCGCTGCAGGCTACCGCGGCGACGCCTCGCGCTCGACCACGCGTCAGTCGGACAGGCAGCAGGGGACAGAGTTCAGAGGTCAAATCCATTACGCAGGATTGTGAAGGAGTTTCTTTTTGAGGGGGATGTGTCATATGTTGCCATGGCAATGCAGGGTATGAACTATGAACTCTGTGAACCTCGGCTAAGGGGAGAAGCTCACAAGTCCATTAAAGCTTCCGATCAATCCGAATGGCAGCACGACAGACGCACGCAAAAACACGCTTCAAGATCTGGACAAAACTGAAAAAGATTCCTGTAAGAGCTAATTTAGGTTCTCTATTTGTACAGGAAGGGGTGGGGGTGGGGGTGGGGGTGGAGACTGTCCCTCACATCACCTGCTATACCCAAGGAAACACGGAACTTCCAAAATCTGGAGCGGGAAGTTCAATATATCAAACATATATCCCAATAACAATCAATTAGCCCGCAGGAATCCACAGATTTAGCTACAATCCCAGCGGCCGATGAACATTTTCAAGGTTCTGACGCAGACAACAAAGTTTGTCTTCTTTAGGTTAAAGAGAAATAATAATCAAAAGGAAGAAAATCCAAAAAAAACCAGGTTAGGAATTGGCAGCCAGTAGGCATCAGCCAGGCTGGAGCTGGAAAACACAAGGTCGGTCCATTGTATATATCACACGCTTACACAGGCGCACGCTCGCACATGCAGGAGCACCTCTCTGGTGCCCCCCCCTCCGCACACAATGATGGCTCAGAGTCAGGTCCAGACGAGGGCATGCATCTGAAACCAAAGTGAATCCATATTACATGTGTAGTGTGCTGTCTGTCTGGGTCCGGGTCATCAATTATGAATAGAAATATACAGCCTCCACAGCCCGGCCCTGGTGTCTCTCTACTTGTAAAGGATTTCTTAAAAGGGGGGACTGACACACAGGTTTATCATTCAGATGCATGCCGGGACTTAGGAGACACACGGCGAGGTGCTTTCCTGCTCTCTCACACTTCCTGGGGGGGGGGGACGATCCCTGTTGGGCCAAACTTAACCGAGGCTTCGGGAACGTGTATAAAACCCGACACATCTATAGGAAGGAGTGGTAACATCCACATTTGGACCGACTTTCTGAACCTCTCAGTTGGCTGAAAATGGCCGAAAATGTCAAAGAGACAGATAAAAAGGGGCCCGGCGCGGCGTCGCGCAGGAGCTCTGCAGCCGTTTAGGAGGGAAACATCACATCTACTGTCAGCAACGTGCTTTTGTCCTTAATCATCTTTTCCAGATTTAACACAACACGCCGCCTTTGTGCACGTTTCTGCGGAAACCCAGCAGCCTCCGCTCGCCGTGCCGCGGGAACGGCGTTACAGAGCACGTGTAGCTGGCAAAACAAATTTGCAATTCTCCTTGTCTATTCATGAAGCCCCGGTGAACGGGGGGGCCCTCTAGAGACAGAACAAACAGCAGTTAAGATGTTTAAAAGGCTCGGCGTTCTCAGATACCTGTGCAGCTGAATACCAATACACTCGTCTCCTATTTAAGGCGCTACGGTGACAAGGTGCTACGCCGCGAGCTAGCGGGGGAAATGCTAACTCCTCTGATTTCCTCAAGGGCAAAAACATGCTTAATGCCTCAGTGTGATGTTGTACGAGGGGGTATTTTGCGCGAGCGCGTCAGCCAGACTGTGTGCAGGATTCCTTTCCACCGGTGGTATATATCCCACTGATTTCCAAAAGGTCACTGTCATTATTGTTGCTTAGCAACCTTGTATGTGCAGACATAGGGGTGGGCTGTACGGCATGGGTGGGTGCGAGCGTGGGGATGCGGATGAGTGAATGTCTGATAAATCAGACCAATCGCTGATCTCCAGCCAGTTTATCTGGAGTTATGTGCCGTCTGTTTTGTGGAGGCTTAAAATTAAAAGTTTTATTTTGTGGTTGAGATGGTGAAGAGATAGAAAAACACCACTCTAATTATCATCATCATGATGTACAAACACTAGTCTGGATATTTGAATGGTGCCCATAATCCGTCATGATTCACATCATTTCCTGTTTCGGGGGGGGGGGGGGGGGGGGGGTATAGTGGTCGCCATGGTTTCAGTGTCAGCATCACTCAGGGTTTGGGATGTCTCGGCCCCTCGTTCCATGTTTACACAGTGGGAGATGGTGTGAGTATCCAGCAGCAAAGCCGGGCGGAGACGCTCAGAGCCCGCTACAGAGGCGGCGTGATCCCCCCGTCAGGTCCCATTTGTGGGGGGTGATGGATTTCCCTTTGGCTCTGCTCCCTGGGCTCAGTGGGGAGAAGGCAGGGCTGATAAGATGATTTATCTGCACCTTTCCACCTCCCGTAATGGATGGCACTTCCACCTTTCCCTGAAACTTCATCATCTTGTGGTTGAGCCCACCCCCCCACCTGCAAAATAAAGGGAACTGGGACAGAAACTACTGGAACAGACATGCTGGACAAGAGGAAGCAGGAAAGAAAACAGATTAAGCAGATGAGACTTCTTTTTCAGAGTACAGGTGGGGGAGTGTGGGAACGTGACGCCGTAGAGCTGCCAAATCCCTCCTCGACGTCAAGTAGGACCCAAATATCGGACAGGTCCAAGCTTCAGCTGTCATTGATTCCTTAATTCCTTCATCCTGCATCAGTCTCTGGGGGTCCAGCTCTGTGTTTCAACTGAACCCCGACAAATGTTAGAGAAATATGACAGGAAACAAGAACCCGATGGCCAAAATTGCGATAGCCAGAAAAAGAGAGAAACCGGATTCGTTAGCTGAAGGGTTGCGTCAGGTGTCGCTACAAGCTTTTCAATACATTTTTATCATAAATGAAACGAGAATGATTTAACATCGATACGGGACCCTAAATGGAACTTTAAACGGTTGCTATTCCGCTGGCGGTGCACAACAAGCCTCCATTAACCGGAATGAAAGAAGTGTTTTTTTCAGCAAAGCTACATGAAAAAATGATGAATCGGGCCGAAAAAAACAATGCTGAAGACAACCTGTTGAGGGAAATACACATTTAATAACATTTGCTGGTGATGTGGAACCATCTAAACCAACGTTTCTGAATAGAAATGTTTCTGTTTAGGCTTCAGACGCTCCAAACAGCCACAACAAACCCCCATTTTCACGCCTCACCCCCACCCCCACCAATTAACCTCTGCAGTCACTCTGAGACGCGAGGCAGCACGCCGCTGGTTTCGGCGCCGGTCCCCCCGGGTCTCGGGCCGCCTCACCTGTGTTTTAACTGTGAGAAAAGAGCGTGCGTGCTGGATGGGGAGGGAGGGGATCAATAGCAGATCAAAGTGCTTCAGCTCACCTCGGGCCGAAGAAATAGAGCGCTATTGTAATCAGCAAAGACACTGTTTACTCACCGAGCGTTCCCAAGGCGGTCTGAAGGAATCTCGGCGAGCTGTTGCTCATCAGAGCGCATGTCTGGGATGTAAGAACACGCTGCTTTCTGCCCGTGGTTAATTCTGGATTTAAAAAGCTGCCTGTGAGTCTGAATCTACCAAGCTAACGCTACTAGCCTCTGCTAAAAATCAGGGTCCAACTATAAAATTTTCCGAGACAAGTATTATCGAGTCACTGCCCGAAAATGAAAACACAGGTTTTCGCCCTCACCTGGCTCTATTGTCGTGCTTATCGACGTTGCTGCGAGCAGATTGGGCCAGTAGGGGGGTCTCGACCACGCAGAAGTGAGTGGCTGACAGGGTGACATTGACCTATGACACCAACCTTCCTCCTCTGCCACGTCCCTCAAGCTGTAAAAAGCATGTCTGAAGAGATGAAGGTGTGTGGGGGGAGCGAAAAGGATGGGGGGGGGGAGGTGTTACGCAGGGCGGCAGAAAAAGAAACCTGATTGGCTGAGACTGATCAGATATCCGCTTCCTCTTTTTTTGCCTTTTATTTGAATATTTTTGCCCTCTCCTGCTCAGAATGAGGGTTTGCCCGAGCCCTCGTGCCCACACACACCCCCTGTGCCACCGGCCTACCAGACGGGTGGAAACCAGCAGTGATTTAGCAAACAAGCGCTCAATCAATGGTGCAGTGAAGCACGTAACACAGGCCAGTCAAAACCTATTACGTTCAAACAGCCCTCTTCAACTTCCACTCCACTGGTCCAACCCCTGGGCTACTACATCCAAAAGGACCGACCACAATAAGAGCTGACCAAAACTCAGAAAGACATCTTGAAAATTGAAATTAAACAGGAAGTGGTTCCAGAATTTTACTGTCAATGCAAATTCGGGTATTTTTTTACATCTCTGAATGAACAATTTTGATCCACCTGGCACAATAATTTCTTTTCTACATCCACAACGACATGTTTCCGCTCATTCTAATTGTTTCTTCAGTGACAAGAAAAGGCTGTTAGCTCTCTAAGGACATGGGGTAATCGTATATTTCCCCCTTTTGACCAAATTAAAAGCAGAAATAAGACATACTGCTGCGTTTCCCCATCTTTCACCTGACAACAGGTGGATTTGCTTGGATTAAAAACAGTTAGGGTCAAATTCCTGGAGCGTTTTAACACTATCAGCGCACTTACGAGCACAGCAATAATCCCAGCTGAAGGCCGAGCTAGCTTAATGCTACTAGCACTTTAAACGGACACGCTCTTCTGCTCTCACTTGTGGTTCAGTAATGAGCTGCTTTGCAACACAGGTACTCACAGGCACGCACGTGCAAATACACACACACACACACACACACACACACACACACACACACACACACCACACACACACACACACACACACACACACACACGTGCACGGAGGAGGCGGGGTGCGAGCAAGCTGGGTTTTGTGTAGCCCCACATGCGAATGATGCTAAAAGAAGTGAAATGAACCCTTTGAGTCAAAGAGGAGCTGGAGGCGTGCTGCAGGCGCAGAGCTCAGGCAGAGAGGGAGCTTGGCAGGCAAATGTGCCGTCTGTTGACAGCTTCCACTGAACATCTAATGGCAAGAGATGGGGGCCCACAACCGCCTCCTTCAATGCCATTGGTTTCCCATTTCATCACATTTAGTAGGACGCCTCTCAGCGCATTTGCAAATATGTCAAGTCACCATTTATATTTTAGAGTTATTAGCATTGTCTCTCCATTTTTGCCCCCCCCCCTTTTTTTTGGTTTTGTTTTGTTTCAGCTGTGTTGTTTTTCTGTGCCTTTCTAAGGAAAGTTCTTTGTTTCAGCTCGCTCTGTTCAGGCTGGGAGAACAGGGATCGGCACTGATGCCTTGGAGACTGCTGGTTTTTTACAGAGAGCGAGCTTATGTATTCTTTATGATGTGATATACAGCCTGGGAGAGGGAACGCTGGGTAAGAACATACCAGCGCCAGGCTGCGTTCTCAGCATGATGCGAGGATGAAAATGACATGAGAATATCTGAGCCCCCTGCCCAACACCTGAGGCCCCGGTTGCAGCTCAGAGGGCTACTGAGACCCTCACGCCACTTCTGCCTAATTTCCTACTCCTTTATTAACGATAATATTAAAGTCGGTGTCAATAGTTAAAGCAGAAATAACAAAACCTTTTGGGGGGACCTCGAGAAGTCCTGTGTTTTACATTAAAATTACAATGTGCCAAGAGGCTACACGTGCCTCCCCCAGCTCTGGTATCATTTTGGCTTCATATTTGATAATTAACCGGCTAACTGAATAAATAAATAGCTCAGATGAGATCACAATGCTGCAACAGTGTAAACACGCCACGTTTGGACCGGGATTGACTTTAAATATTCTCAACCCGACTACAGCGCGAACATATTTCAGCAAATGTTTAAATGCACCTTTTCAAAGAGATTCTATGCAACTTTTGACCAACTTTTGCTGTATTTAACTTCAGAAATCGACATTAATCGGTGTTCTGAGTTCATCTAAAGGTCCTTTTTTTTCCCCCCTGTTAACGTCTGTGAGCTTTTTTTGTGATGTAATTGTCAGTTGTGCGTCACAGGCGTCACGTAGCGAGCTAGCCTGGTCAGTTAGCATCACCTCTGCTGTCTGTCCCCGCTGAATAAACCCCAATGGCGACTAAAAATATCCACCTGTGTTATACTGTAACGCGTGTGAGGCCTCTGTGTGTGAGGCCTCGTGGTCCAGCGTCCTCTAAGGTCTCATGGCTGCTGATCTTCTGCTTCACTCTCCCGCTCTCATGCATCACCTTGAAGCGTCTGCAGCTCTGAAGGAAATGAAGCAACCGAGCACTTTTCTTAATGCTCCAAAATGATAAACATGTTGTTCCTCGGCTATCTAATTTGCCGTGATGGCATTAATCAGTGTTGCGCGGCGGGCGACGGCGGAGCGGAGAGGACGAAATGAACCGGCGCATTAGTCAAAGGGAAGAATGATGCATTAGCTGCTCGCTCCTAAAGTCATTGAGTGGGGAAATTAGAGCGAGGCTGAGCTCTCCGTCGAACTACAGCAAGATGGGGAAGAGTCAAAACAATCTCGCATCTTATTCCAATTATTGAGCAGGACTCTTTGAAACTGAAAAAGAAGACGCTGAGTTTTCTCTGGCTCTGTTACAGATTCAAATTCAGAAGAAACTCGCACAAATGCCATCAAATAACAGGCAAAAATGACAATAAAAGGTGTGTTTTTCTTTATTTTCCTGGTGAAACCACCCTGTACGGAATGCAACATCGATTCTTTGCATTAGCAACTTTAAATCAATTATTTCTTTGTGACGTGACCTTTGACCTCTCTAAACAGTAAAAATCCAGAATTCTGTACATTATGCACTGTGCTCACCTCATCCAAACTCCCCCCAAACCAAATGACGACCTCGGAGGAGGACGCGATTGAGGGTATCGGCTGGTCGTTTACCCCGAGCTGGCGGTCGAGAGAGGCAGGAACGCAGTGAGCGAGATGAGAGAAAGTTGGAGGACCAGTGAAAGAAACGACGGAGGGAGGAGGAGGTGGACCGCAAGGTTCCTGAGAGAGGAGGAGGGTTGGAGGGGCGACTGAGGCAAACCTCTAACAAGTGATTATACTGAAACCCCCCACCCGCCCCCCCACCTCCTCTCCTCCCTCCTATTCTGCCCCTCAGGGTACAGGGACAAGAGAGCAGCAGGCTGGCAGCGCCTGAATGTGTGTTTACGTGTATATAAACGCGTGTGTGCGCGCGTGCACGTGTGTGTGTGTGTACACCCTGCCTGTTTCAGCATATTGTGCCCTCAAACACAAAAAGATGATTAGTGGGATTTTCTGCGGGCTGAACAGCATGCCTTTAAGACGGCGACAGCTGGTAAAGGATGTTGGAGATGAAATGATCCCGGGGTCTCCTCGCAGCCATCCCACTCCAAGTGAAGATGGGTGATAAAAAACAATGGTCCTGGCCCAATCAGCGGGGGCGCTGCCCGTGTCCCGACGTCGTCGGCTCGCCCAGGTATGCGGCGCGGCGGCGGCGATGTCACGGCGGCTGGCTCCGCCCTCACAGACGCACCAGAGGGTTCCCTTTGGCCCCGAGGTTAAAGAAACATATTGACTTTAATCAAACTACACACTCAGAGCCGGCCTTATATTAAAACGAGGGTCTCCTCCCCTTGTTCCCTCAAAGCTCATATAAATCCGACCAACAATATCTATTTATTCCTTTATGCAATATGCCTTTAATAAACATAGTGTCAGAGGGAAACCAAATCATCCGCAGCTGAGAGCTTGTACGAAAATCAATTAAAACGAAGTCAGCGTGCTGGCTGCCCAATTGTCTGTGGCAGTTATTTGATATAATACGGTTAATACCACTGGCTGGGTAAATTAACACAATTTTGCCACAGTTACCGCGTGTGCGCCTGGGTGTGTGTGTGAAGGAGAGAAAGTGGGGGAGGCGGGGGGCACTGGGCTCCCCGGGGACCACTGGGAGTCACAGTAGCACTTGAGGGAAACAGCAGCGCCATCTGACCAAACAGGGAATCATGTGATCGCACGTGCAAACACGCTAGGTGATACAGCTTAGTTAGCTTAGTTGAGTGCCTCTGAACTGACAAACTACTTGCTAACTGCTGGAAATCATAAGGTAGCAATTCAGTTCATCTCAGCCATTTAAAAGAAACCCAGAGCCTCTGCAAGAGGGACAGGAAAATACTGTCTTCAACAGGGAGAAACCTCGGGCAGGACCGTACCCCTGTCAGAAGCGCGGCTAATTTCCGCTACAGGAGAAGAAGGGCGTCACATTGGACTAAAATGCTATTTAAATGTTTCTGCTTTCTGCTATAGCAGCGAAATACAACAAGTTTTGTTGTATTTCTTAGCATAAATATTAAAATAGGGAAAATTGTGCCGTGTATTCTATCCCCGGGAGTCAAGGCCTCAAAAAAAGGAGTCAATTGTCCCGAAACAGTTTCACGCGCACATTGATTTCCTTGTGTAATATTTGTCTCCTTTGCGCCATTTCGTTCTTGATTCCGATTTTCCAAAAATAGCCCCTCTCTTCCAGCCCTGAACCACACAGTTGCACGGTGATGCATGGGCCGCAGCCGCTCGTTTGTATGGCGCCGTACAAGCGATTGATTGTGGTGCTGACGGAGTGGGGGCGGAGAGGGAGGGAGGGAGGCGGGCGGCGGGGTGGTGGCCAGGCCCCCCACGGCCTACTGGGACAGGGGAGCTGGAGCCAGGCGCCGCGCTGGAGGGCAGAGCGCAGGGTCACAGCGCATTGTTCTCCCCTCTCAACCCGTCTGTAACCTGTCACACAGTCGTAATAGATGGTGAAACAAAGGCTGTGGAGGAAAGGGGGGGGGGGAGTGGAGAAAAGAAAAGAACGGTTAGTTGTTTTCTGTTTTTTTTTGCTGTGACTGTGACAGATGAGGAATCAATCAGACCTAAAACGCATCCAACAATCCATCCAATTGGGGCATCCAAAAATTCAGCATCATTTTACTTGCAAATTGCCTTTTTTTGGCACCAATTTTCCTTTTTTCCCAGACTCTGGTGTCCAAAAGTCTCACACCTGACCGGTCCTGGTCTTCGTCTTCTCCCCCATCAGCGCCTGATATCAGCAGTGTTGAGTTCTTTCATTCACATTTCCCATGCACCTCCTTATATGTTGCTATGGAGATCTTAAAGAAAATGAGAGACTCTGATCTAATTGGCTTTAATCTGGAATGAGCTGTTTGCTACCAAGTCTGTAAACAGTGTGTAAATATTGAGTTTGCTAACAGTAAAGCTAAAAGTTTCCACAGAAACAGGAAGTAATCCTCTCCCGCCAGTTTAAGTTGCATTAAACATTCAACGGGGCTTAAATACATCTTCAAAAAGGCACTTCCTGTTTTTCCTGACCAACAGCACCTCCTGGATGCTGCCTTTCTCTGCTGATGACATCATTTGAAGCCAGATTTATGGTGTAGCCACCATGTAGCATGAAGCTAATCTCCAAAAACACGGAGCGGGACACAGCCTGAGAGACGCTCCTACACTATAAGTTAGTGTGTTACCGCGCGACTCTGTGTGTGTTTGTGATGTAACTTTGGCCGTCTCGAGGCCGCAGCTGTGGCACATCGCCGAGTCATTGCTTTCCGTCAACGTCAGGGAGCTGCGAGCGTTTTCAACATGCAAATAACAGCGGATGAGGGAGGCTCTTCCTGCTCCGTCCTGCTAAAAACACAGAAACTCCGTCGTGCTGCCAGATAATATCTGTCAGGCTGTCTGAAATAAGCCTGAGCCTCATGTGTTAATATCCCTGGTTCCTCTCTCGCAGCCTTTCGGTGACTCTGGGTGTTTCCTCGGGTCCGTTAAAAAAAAAAAACGGCCTCATCCAGCACAAAAGGCAAAGAGGCTTAATTAAGACACTTTAGCGAGTGATCACAGTGGGCAGATGGCTTTCTGTAGTGGATCCAAGCTCAACCACGGGACGCTGCGGAGTTGAAAAGAACTGCCAAAGGGGGCACTGCGAGAGGGCTTCCCACCTCAGCAGCCAAATGAGTGGAGGCCGGGTGGGGGTGGAAATGGAAGATTTTACAGGTTGGAAGGTTGAGCTGCAAAAAAAAGAGCACCTAGATGGTTTCTGCTGAAGGGATGGATGGAAAATGTATTAATGAGTGAAGACAACGAGAAGACCGCGAGAACCAGGGTGAGGGTGGCTGGAGCACAGCTGGAGACGGATCAGTGAGGAAAAACCTGCGATCTGGCTCCAAACCCTGACAGCGTCTCCGATGTTACGACTAATTCAGGACGTCGCGCGGCGCTAATATAAACACTGCAGCTGAATCAACATAACGGGTTATATATTAATGCTGGTAATATCAATGATTCACACATCTGTGTAGGTACAGGGTGTCCGTCACTTGAAACGCCCCTTGAAGTTTCTACGGTGACAAGCCCGCGCACGCTCGGGTGAACAGCGTGGCGTCCGCGCCTTTGAAAGGGCCCAGGTAAACGTATGCGGGGCGCTATTTTCATCCCTCCGTGGCTGTCAACCCAAATCTGCCTCTCCGGACGGCCATTTTCATCACTTGCCAAAAATGCCAACTGGTGATAAACTTTTAAGTCCATTCTTCTGTTTTTAAAAAAAAATTCATTTCCCCAGAGTTGAACCGGGCTAGAGTCAGCCAGAAATTTCAATGAATTGCCCAGGGGCAATAATGTTTGGTATTTCCCCCTCACATCCACCACCAGAAACAAATAAAAGGGAGAATTCATACAGCAACCCATCCATCTATCTATCTATCTATCTATCTATCTATCTATCTATCTATCTATCTATCTATCTATCTATCTATCTATCTATCTATCTATCTATCTATCTATCTATCTATCTATCTATCTATCTATCTAGGAGAGGCTGTAATGGTAAGGCAGCACTTGTTAGGGAAGTAATATCAGGGTATAAATAAATCCTCCGTATCACAGATGGGGGAAAGAAAGAGTGAGCATAAAGAGAGCCATCCATCAGTCTCCCAGGGGAGTGGGACAAATTAAAGCCCATAAAAGGGCCTCATTACTGGGGGCAGCTCTCCTGTCTCAGCCTCCCTCATCCTTCCACATCACCTCTCTCTCTCTCTCCTTCTCTCTCTCTCATACACACACACACACACACACACACACACACATACACACACACAAACCTTGTATCCACCGCCACTATCAGGGGGAAATTATACACATAAAACACTAAGGAATCCAGCTGTACTGCTAATATGTTCACATGACAATGTCCACAGGCACTCGCTGATCCGTTCCACATCAGCATGGCTCGACTGACTCTCTCTCTCTCTTTCTTTCTTTGCATATTGTATTTTAATTGATCGTTATGGCAGGTGATGGAATCACTTTGTGACTGTTGTCACACGTGGTTATGTTACCTCTCAACCAATCGGACTTGCGCGTGCATATACGTTAGCATTTGGATCTCTTCACCTGTTACGATGGTACAAAACACGGGGCACTTAACCCTTCCAGAGAGACTCAGTGGAAAGGTCATTTTCACACATAAGACACTCGTTAGGTGCCACGGTCGGATGAACCAGCACATACCTTTAAGCTCAACATGCTCGCATAATCGGGCTCAAACAATTTCAACCTAATCGGTATTTACGAGTTTTCGAACAAACTTTCTTTGTTACGTTCACTAACAACAAGACGTGGGATTGACTTGTGGCGCAGCCTTCAATGGAGACGAAGCACTGACACGTTCTTCAGCCTGTGCGATTAACCCACCAGATCACTTCTAGAGAGTTTCTTTGAGCAGAAATCCTAACCCTAACAACGCGCCGCGTGGATTATGCTCTTGCTTCTACCAGTGCCTTTTTTTCTGACTTGTGAGGAGATTTTTAAAAAGCATGTCTGCTGATAGAAGCATTTCTGTGTATTAGCGCTGATGAAAGAGGTCAAAGGTCAAGAAAGAGCCATTAAAAAGTCACTCTGAAAGGTGTCTTCTGCAACTGCCCCCCCCGCCCACAATTCCCCTGTTTTCTCACTCAGAAATGTTCCTACGGACGAGCGCGAGGCTTTTTATTTCATTATAGACCCAGTGTAAATAAAAGAAATTTGCCATCAATACGGGCAAATCCATCTGCCGAATCCCGCGAAATCCCTGAAATGAATTATTGACAGTCTGATGGGACTGGGGGAGCGGTGCCGGAGCGGCAGCCTGAGCCACAAACCAGGGAGAGCACGAGCCTCAGTGCGCATCGGTTTCTCTGCCTTTGTGGAGCGCGAAAAAAACTCAACCCCGACCCTGAGGTGAACATGGGCCGCCCCAAGTGGAGCTCAAGGGCCCATTAGCTCACAGAATCCACCACGTGGAGCGCCGCCCTGTTTACCAGGAGCGTTGTCGTGCCACAGATTGACAACTTGTATTACAGCGGTGTGAAATGAGACAAGCTGATAGGATCTAAATCAGAGGGAGCTGGATGAGATGGCACAACTCTTAAGGGGATTCGTTCCAGCATTCACCCGCAGAGACGCTCGAAAGGGGCCTGCGTAACATCTCACTTTATTTTCCTCAACGCCATGTGAGGCCCCGCTTTCTACTTTTGTCTTTCAGCTCAAATTCACGCACAAACCGCATATTCAATGATTATTTGCATTAAATTATTAATATGCCGATGGTGACTGCGCCGGGCTTTGGAGTCGGTGCAACCGGCGCACATTCTTTCAAGACGAACATGGCAAGAAGGAACTTCAGAGCTGGTAGCCCTCATTTAAATCAAGTAAGAAAAGAAGACACTATTGATTCCATGCTTTCCCTCTCCTCTACATTGGTTTGGCTTGCCTTCCAAAACATTATTTTTTTGCAAGGGGGGTCCCCGTAGAGCTGAAAACAAAGAGGACAGACTTGTTTGAGGGTAATACTCTTGCGCACAGTATGAGGCGCACGCTAACAAGAAGGCGTTGCCTCAGAGAAAAATATCGCAAACTTCATCTATAGTTCCAAGGCCGCCACCTATGCGTCAGGACGGACTTGGGTGATGCGGAGGTGTCACGACTGCCAGTGAATTCGGGGGGGTAGGTGTGATTTAACCAGCTCTCAGAATAATAATAATACAATAAAAAATCTCCATCATCGTCACGGATATCTAAAGTTTGAAGGTGCGGCGCCTCACAAAGCCGCCTGACTAGCGCCGCTAACGGAAAACGACACCAACTCGGGAGGCTAATTGATAGTGCTGCTGTGACTGCTGCCCTTCAGAGAACAAGAGCTTATTATTTACCCGTTACGATATGACACGGTTTGATCTGCGCGCACCCAATCGCGGGGCTTCTGCATCTGTGTTTGTTTACGGATGGGCTGATCAAAGGGGCCCCGCGTGTCTCTTTGTTTCTTTCATGTACACAGAGGGATAGTTTGGCTTTTATTACTGTGGCGCAAAAATTGGGATTTCTTTCTTTTAAAGTCCATTTGCTAAAGTCTGAAGCGACGAATTGAAACGCCTGACCTCGACTTAGCAAATGTAGAAAGTCATCCAAGACCTCTGTGTGTTTTCACACCATGTCAGTAGGTTTGGAAGTCACCCTTTACTGAGGACAGTTCTGGGTTTCCCTGCCAGTAAAGAGCTGCTATTAGAGCTCTTGACCAGTTTGAAGCACACACAAAAGTACACGTGACCCTGCACGGTGGCGCTGCACAAACAGGAGCGGGACGACCTCAGTCGATGCCTGTCTGCCACGTAAACGGGTACACACTTGTGTGCAGAGATTCGCTGACTGGCATCCATGAATACTGCATGTTCTACCCATTTTAAACATGTAACACTTCACGGAGGATCACAACATACAGACGCCTCCTGCTGGCGGAGCTTTGGGGAACCATAGTGATTCCATTTGTACGAGCGCCGCTTCATAAAGCATTTACCACTCAGCGTTTGGGCGAGCCGTACATCCACAGACAGCCAGCACCAGACAGGAGGGGACGAGGGCAAGGGCAGCGCGACGGGGCGAAGGCCAGATCGGCCCAGCAGAGGCGCCGGCAACTGCCACAGCAGCGTTGGTGCACCAGCTGGTTAAACGAGCGCACGCCTATACCTACATATGAGGTATATTATCGCAGGTTGCAGCTGGAGCCATATGTGTGCCTCGGCCCAGGTCATTAGAGGTAGCTTGCTGTGCCCTGATTTGCGCACTCACAGTATGTGAACACAGCATGGCATCGATTAGTACTTTGTGTGGCATTTCACACAGGTCCCTCCACTCTTCCTGCATTTCCGTCAGACCTACACTATATACACTGTGTGTGTGTGTGTGTGTGTGTGTGTGTGTGTGTGTGTGTGTGTGTGTGTGTGTGTGTGTGTTGTGTGTGTGTGTGTGCACAGCGAAGATAATCAGTGACCTTTGTGCGTTTTGCGGTCGAGATGCAGCTCACAGCCGTGTGGGCCTGGATTGATCTTGTGTGCAGATGTATTCCCCGTCAGATTTTTTTGATCAGTTAAATGCGACAGTAGCTCGACACCGTCCCCGCCACACCGTAAGAGTAAGAACGCACCTTTAAACCTCCTTACTATACATTTATTTACCCTAAAAGACAATATAAATAGCTGTTATTGAAGCATTAGGCTGTAAAAAACAGCTAAAACAGTGTTGTTCTTGTGTACCCATAAAAGTTTAAAGGTTCCTGTCAGAATGCCATTCACATAGAAACCCAGTAATCAACTCAAACAGCTGTAATTGGTTCAATTACTTCCTACATTATTGTGATTACATTCATTTTAATTCCGTACAGAACACAAAGACTTATCATTTCTTCTTTTGAAAAACAAGAATATTCTTGTGAGCCATTAATGAGGCGAGTGGGGGGGAAGGGGGTGGTAGCTTTTTCCACTATTAACCACACAGTTAATTGTTTGAACACTGCTGGAAACATGTGGAAAAATGCTGTAAACAACTTAACAAAATATACGGCCCAGTTTGTTTGTCGATGATGCCTTTAATTTCAGCGGTGTTGCTGAAAGTTAACCTTGAGGATAAAACCAACCATCCAGCCAGATTTAATCCTTTTCATCATCACTGTAAAACAAGCAGCACTAGAAATAAGCTAAACATTAGCCATATAGCTATCAGTCCCAGTTAAACTGTGGCACCTAGAAAGTTAATTTTAAGGGGGCTATATTTACTACAAATAAGGACAAAATGACTTCTAAGAAATAAACTTCAGAGCTAATTTTAAACTTTAATGCGTAATCTGGTTTTAAATTAAGCTCTAACACCTTTGAGCAACCATTTTTAAAAGTGTACTTAATTGTATTAGAGCACTTTTATAACATTAAATGTTGCAAAAACAGCCTCCAGTAACTCAGACTGGGATGGATGGATGGATGGAGGGATGGATGGATGGATGGATGGATGGATGGATGGATGGATGGATGGATGGATGGATGATGGATGGATGTATGGATGCATGCATTGATGCATGCATGGATGGATGGATGGATGGATGGGTGAGTGGGTGGGAGGGTGGGTGTATGGATGGATGGATGGATGGATGGATGATGGATGGATGGATGGATGGATAGATGGAGGGATGGATGCATTGATGCATGCATGGATGGATGGATAGATGGAGGGATGGATGGTTGCTAATCTGCTAGCCCATCTTCCTGTTGCAATCTTTTGAGTCACATTATTATTAAATCCAAACAGCCAGAGGATATCCTGCACTTGTTACGTGCACGTCTCCCAATTTTCCGTCTCCTCTCTTAACACAGCAAAGCCAAAAGGACGCCTGATTGCTGAGCAACTGGTGACAATAATCTACACACAGATGAGGAGTGAAGTGGGTACTTAGGCGAGGGCGCCCTAATCGAGCGTGTCTCCTCAATTAACATCCGCCAGTCGATTTGCATAAACACAGCCAGAGCGAGCGGTGCCCTGAGAGGGCCGAGATGCTCAGGAGGCTGCTGGGGAACACAGAGAGGGCGGAAAGCTGAAATCAGCATCACAAGCACAAAAAGAAAATCTGGCTGGAACTACACAAGAAGCCGAACATGTCTTTTAATGAAGCAGCCGTGGTCCTCGGTCATAATTTTCAAAGAAGCAGCCGAGATTAAAGTCAAAGGAGCCTCCCAATGGCTCCAAGTCTGCACCGCTTTGAAAAATACCCCCAGTGTACAAAGCCCCCCCCACCACCACCACCACCACAACCACACACTCCACACCAACCGCTGCCTCCTCCCCGTCTCTTATTTGCGCTCTTCTTGCTCTGTTTCTCTTTCTTTTCTCCTTTTAAAATAACTGAAGCTGCACTTTAGCCACCAATTCTGGCCCCTGATCCCATCATTAAAAAGGCTCAGTCAGAACAAGGGCTGTTTACGTGTGTGTGTGTGTGTGTGTGTGTGTGTGTGTGAGAGAGAGAGAGACCTGGGCCTGCCAAGTGAGGTGGCGCTCACTCTTTAAGTGCAACAGACACCTCCTCTCCAACTACAGAACTAACACTGTACCACGCGCGCGCACAATGGGATGAATAATTGATCGGCCCGGGGCTCCACGTGTTAAGAACAGAGGAGGCGTGCCAGTAGCGTTTTCACTTCAAATTTGTATTGTCTTTAGTCTCCGCCAGCCATCTACATTTCTAACACCTGCCTCAGTCAGACGCGCGCCTGTGCACTAGCCCCGGAACTACCTTTCATCTCGCACGCACGCACGTACACACACACACACGCTGTTAGTGGGAGAAGAGGGGAAAAAACACACACTTCCAAGAGATCATTATCTTGCAGGGAATCCGGGACACAAATTCCATAGTTTTGCTCACGCTTCCTCCCGCCTCCACCGGCAGCAACCTTTGTTAGATCACTTCAGCACCTGCAACCTTCATCCCAGAACAGAGCAGAGCTCTCACACCCACAAAGGGGAACAGCTGAACTGTTAAAGGAAGGAGGGAAGGAAGCATAATGGAGTCTAATGTGTCCTAAATGTTATCAGAAATAGCAGCACAGGCAACATGACGCTGCAACCAGTTCATTCTTATCCTGGAAAGGCCTTTTGTTTAGTTCGCTTACTGATATTTTGTTTAATTCTGCTAAAATTTTTCAATAAACACACCAAAGAATCTGTCTGATAGGAATGCGGCAACATATAAATCAATGTGCATTATAAATAACAGCCTGAGGGATTAAATGTTCACAGGCCATCTGGTGGAGTTGACCTTTTTCTCTTGTTGCCTCCAAACTGAATCCACAAAGGACAAACAGGCATTTTTATTTGTAGCTCATTAAATATCTTTTTTTCCCCTTTAATCTTTCAAATTTTTCAGTGTTTTGGTGAAAGACGCAATTTTTCTGCTGGATTGATCAAACTCGCTCTAACATCTTCGCGTAGTTTTGCTATGAGATGTGACAACTGGAGCATCGGGTTTGCTTTTTATTCATCTTCTACCACTCATTCGGAATGGGACTGTTTCTGTATCGGGGAAAAAAGAAGCGTTTCTATCTTTAACCAAACTTACAAACTTTATTTGGACCAAGGGTGCAGGTTCCCTGCTGGCTCTGAACCGAACGGGAACCAACCAAGAGGACCTGATTCAGGAGCGACAGGTGAAGGTGTTGCAAGGAAAAGCGAAGTTTTCCATTTTAAAAAGCAGTTTGAAGAAAAAAAAAGTAAAAATATAAACATCTTCACAGATTGTCAGGTGAGAACATGATGGATGAAGGAGCCTGAATGGCCTTCATCATAACTTCTAATATGCTCAGATGCTAAATTAGTAAAAGTCTTCTCTTCGACTGACCAAAAATGAGACAAGAAGAGGCGCCCTCACCTCTGATTGTTCCTCATTTAACTCGCCGCCATCTCTCCAACAACTTAAAGTTCTCTCTAAAAGTGTCAGACGAGTTCCACCCCAGCTTTGACTCTGCTGCCAAGTTGTTCATAACTATGTAACATCCTCATGTATTATGGAGGCCTGGCGTGATTGAAAACAGCGCAGTCAAAAACAACGAGCGATCAAAGATCCTGAAGCCGACTGAGGACCAGCTCGGATGGCTTGACCTTAAACATATGTGGGCTCCCCGGTGGACCCCCCGAGCCGGGTCCCTGCTCGGTAAACACTCCTGTAATATTGAACACAGAGGGCGTCGGAGGCCTCTAATGTTTGTGCCTCTCTGCTGCGGGTTGGGATGTTTTGCCCGCCATCCTGCCATTATGACATCACTCAGGACCCCGAGCAGGAGGCCATCAAAGACGCCACGTCGGCATTTGCGTATTCATCAATGGAAAATATTCATACGCATACACACCCTCGACGCCCGAGAAGGGAAGCGTTTGCCTTTAAGAGGCGGCGAACCGCTGGCAGCACATGAAAAGTTACAAAACATCAAATAAGGAAAAGACGATTAAAAATACAAGGACAGGGGTGAAGAAGAAGACGCGGTAAAACGACAGGAGAGAGCGAAGAGCCGTGACTAAACCGCCCAGCGCTACCTTTGATTCGGACGATCAATAGAGGCAGCTCGGGGGGATATTTCTAATTAAGGTAATTCATGGTCGCCCTCGTACGGACTGAGCGCTTCACACATGTAGACTCACATTATGTTCCAACCTCGTTAGTTGTGCTTGTTTTATACTTCCTTCAGCTGCTTTCGACCAGGAACCAAATCAGCGTCGTCTGTGCAGGTCATCACAGAAGGAAGACCTAAACATCGGGGCTCATCGGTTTGTTTGTTTTTTCATAGAATCTTTTAATTCACTGATTTCCTCGGGTAACCCGGTGATGGTGGTGAGCACCTCACACTCGGGTAGTGAGTTTAAAAGGAAATTTGGATTGAAATGAATCCAGGAAACTTACTTTTCCCTTCAGGTCAGGGTGCTGTGAAGCAACCCTCCTCCCACCGGTGCTAATTTCACATGCAAACAAACAAACAAACAAAGACCAAAAGGCTCATTCAACAGATTGGATCGACATTTTTCCCAACCTGAAACAAAGCACAGCAGGAGAGCAATGGTTGTGGCGCGAGTCGGGTCGTTGCGCTGCAGACTGAGACGACGTGCACGTGTTTGGGTGTTAAGGGCTCAGTCTCACAGGTCGGGGACATCACTCCTGCAAAGCCCGTCCTTTTATTGGCAGCTCTCCCAAAGATGGGATTTAATGGAAACGGCAAATGTTGAAACTACTGAGGATCAAAGAGGCTTGTAGGTGATTTTACCGCCAGAGAAACAAAAACCTCGCTCCCCCATCTCGTCCAGAGAGGCAAAGGAGAGAAAAGGTTATTGTGTTACAAGTAGATTTTGGGGGTTTAGCGGAGTTCATCTGCATGGGGTATTAAAAAGGATGAACTCTCTTCCCAGTATTTAACGCACAACTCTCCAACCAACTGGGATTTATGCCTCTGTGTCACTTTTGGTGGCTTTTGGTTAAGAATTCAGCATTAAATTAGCATGTTTCCGGCTAACGTGGCGGTCTGGGGTCACGATGAAATATGGATGTCTGTGTTGAGGTGAGTTGGCGGTTTGCCGTGTGAAGTTTGCTCTTTATCGTTAAGGTGGGAAGAAGCTGCACTCAACATCTTTACCGCACGGCAGCGAGCGGCAAGCTTCACCTCCCCGCTGGGAATGTGTGCTAATTCAAAGCGGCTCTGTTTGTCCACTGCCATTCCAAAAAAACAGTGTCAATGGAATATGTGCATACGCGGCTGTTTCTGCGTCGCCGAGAAGAGCCCCCGCGTTCCCGCAGACCTCCGAGCCACCATTAAACACCAAGACTTTACTGTAACGGGGCCACAAAGCAGTGTGGAGCATCAAAAAAAAAAAGTGCCACGTTCTCAAACAGGAAGGCAGGTTAAGTGGCAAAGATCGGCAGAAAAACGTCACGTGGGGGAGGCCCGCCGCTGTGCCGCGTGCTTATGCCAGCAGAAAGGGCTTAAATACAGCGCCATGAATATGCGAATTCTGTGTGAAGTGTCTGACAACAAAGGGCCCACCGCATCATTTTTGATGACGCCGGAGCGCCTGCATCTGCACGCGTGTCTACCAATTTTTTTGTCCTACTTAGAGAGGAAAAAAGTCAAAATCAGCTGATTTTAGTGTGGCAAAAACACTATAAATGACTGCAAAGTAAAGACGATTGTAGCAACCTTTAGCGGAAACGGTCACCTTGACTCGGCCGGTGGGGGGGGGCGGGCTTCGAAAACAGGAATCACTCGCCGGTTTGTTTGGGGCAGCTGAAAAAAGGGATGAGCGATGACCCGCTGGGACCAGTGTGGCTAATGTGACTAAAGCAGTGACACCATGAGGGATGAGGGCCACTCCAGAGAATTGGGAAGAAACCCGCGTCATGAAATTTCCCTCCGAATGAGGGGAATACCTGAGTTTTATCGCAAGAAATCAGCTACTTTATTTTTATTTTTTAAATAATTATGTGATCGGACAATTACAGCACACCAGATTGTCATAAAGATGATTGATGTTGTTCTTAATCCAATAATATCTCCAAAAGCCTTTTTTTTAAGTCTCACTGCAGTGCCAAATTGCACCATTAAATTTCCCCGAGCTGCTCTTGAACTTCATTTCTCAGCACTCTTTTACTACTTTTTCCCTCCTCTCTGAAGCCGGTAAAAGCGCCGTCCTTATGACTTAAGCAGAATTGACAATTAGCCTGCGAGCTGGAGCAGAGGTCTCCTGCAGCAGGTCCCTCATGGTCCTGGAAGGCAGATGAAGAGATTCAAGCACCACCATCACTGGTTACCAGCATGTGAG